>NW_021940687.1:1048013-1366248 GCF_001715985.3 Manacus vitellinus
AAAAAAACAAACAAAAAAACCCCAAACCAAAATAGAATCTTTGTCTACCTGCGCTGCACCTTCACCTAATTCCAAATTTCCAGTTGCTCTTCAACAGTAACACAACATGGAGTGTCCCTGCCGACCACAGAAAGCCAAGGTCAGCTTTAAGCTCCACTGTCACAGCTGGGGGTCGCAGCAGTGGCAGCCACTCAACTGCAAATATAAAAGCAGGACCCTGGTGTCATCACCCTGCAATTTCACGAGCAGGTCTGAGCCTGTCCTGAAGCCCAAATTCACTTCATATCCAAACTATTTGGACACTGGCCCATGCTCCAATACAGGCGATGGAACATGCCTGGGAGTATGGGAATTTATTTTTGCTCTGCCCTTTAGCATAAGCAAACTTGCAAGCCCATAATGCAGAGTGGGAAGGCCAGGGCAGGGACATGCATGCTTAAATTAAGTTCATTACCTGGTACTAAATGAGGCCTTATGCAATGCCGTGGAGCTGACGTGGGCAGGTAACTGGCTGTGTTCTCCTTCCTAGAAGGATGGCCTCCCCCTCTGGCCCCTATTGCCAAGGGAGAGGGAGAAATACAAGTTCTTTTATTAGCTCCCACCTACTTTGCTCTCCTTAACGCTGGATATCAATCCCAGGCATAATATATCTTTACCTTTGGTGAAACTCTCCAATCCTCTGACCGCAGGATATTCTCCTTGGGCCCTTCCCGGGGATCGTACAAAGCCTTGTGCTCTTGGCAGTAGCTGATGGTGCTCTGTCACTGAAACTGTGAGAAGAGCAGTGTGTGCTCAGGACTCCAGGACTGACTCCCTCTGGAGCAAACTAGGCTCAGATTTTCATAGGCTGAACGGGCTCAGCTTTCCCCTGGGGTCAGGTAAATTGGAGCTTTGCAAAACAGTTAGAACTATTAATTAAAAGGCTATGCTCTGAAAACAGAGTGGAAATGTCCACTGATTTTGGTATGTAAATTGTTTTCATAAAGATCTTAAACAATTGAAACCTTCAACCATTTTGCTGTCAAGCTAGAACTCAGAACTGCCTAATAGACTGCATTAGAAGTGAGAATGTTCAGTCCATTTCTCATCCTCTGGCTGGAAAAGCAACAAGGACTCCAAACAACATAAACAGCAAAGAGAAAATCAGCAGCAAATTCACCTTATTGAGTACAGGTGTGTTGCATTAACTTATTTCACCCACTGAATATAGAAAAAGTTAATAACCTAAAGTCTTACTTGCTACAAAGACATTAAATCTAAGAAGTATATGACCTCGGGAAAATGTTTTGCTTAAAATAGATCTCTTATCTGCTATATCCTCTCGTCTGCCGCAGTCCTTTGAGTCTGTAACTCTTGGGGTCAATATGAGTATGCAGAGTTCACTTGAGAAAACATAAGCAAGATTAAAGGAATGAGTCAGAGGAAGGAAAAAATCAAAACAGGATCAAGATACCTCTGAACTGGCTTGAAGGGACAATGTTTACTCTAATAAAAACTGCACGTGGCAAAAATACCTTGTGTGAAGAGGGTAAATGGAGCATTTAAAAAGAAAATACTAATTAAAAATACTCATTGAGCAATCAATCATTTCATAATGTGCTCATGTATGCATGTGGTCACATCCAGGCACTTCCAGTTCTGAAAGCCAACGTCACCGAGGATGTCTGAAATTAAGGATACTTGAGTTGCCACTACATCCTATTGCTCTTCATTCCTCTGCTAGCAGGAGCATTGCCTGTTCTTTCTCAAGCTGCGCCAAGCATTTCTCTCAAAATAAGCAGTTGCTGCCTGAGAAGCTGAAACCGATTATTAAAGATTACTCATTCCTATAAAGCTTCGTTAATACTTTTTTTAACAACGTAAAGTACTTGTAAAGCATTTAGGCCAATGTTTTCCAAAGAGGTCGGTGATTTTGGAGATTTTGAAGGCTTCTTCAGGGCACTGGAAAGGTTAGAACCTAAAATTAGAAGCCTGCGTGAAGGTTTTGGCCTGCGTCCACCAGCGTTCATGTGTTTTTCTGGTGGTGTTGGATTTGAATACCACCCCCTCCAGGCACTTTTCAGACACACTTCAACGATGCAGTGGGCCACCTAAACAGGTCTGTGCATTCCTCCAGATAGAAGCATTAACTATTTTGGGAAGTTGTGTTACCAGTACGCTCCCGAGAACTTTCCTCTGCTGTGGGGAGCGTGGTGGCTCCTTACCATATTTTTCTAAAATTATGGAAAACCCAGAAGGTTTTCAATTAGTTCAGACTCACAGAAAACAAAACCAAAGAAAGTCCAGACTGTTGCTCACGGACACTTACGCTAGCCAGTCTGGGGAAGAGCTCGGAGCTGAATGACGGAAGAGATGAAGGTGAGCAGCAACAACTGGGAGCAGGAAGATGAAGAAGAATATAAAGGAGGAGTGTCCAAGCACCACTTCCCTTATCCTGATCTCAGAGAGAAGAGAGCAACATTAAACCATGAACAACATTAAAAATCCTGAATGCAACACAGGGATGGTATCACCGGATAAAAGAGAGGTTTTAGACATTTGAGTTAGGACAGATGAGTGCAGACTGACAACTAAAAAGCAACTGAAGCAATGTTATGCAGAGCTGTACAACAAATGGAGCTGAGATGAAACAAATCCTTCAGCACCTTTCTATAAAATGTTTTAGTGGACAGAAAGCTTCAAAAAGAAAGAGGTGGTGTTGAGTGACATCACTGCAGAGCCTGATGCAAGTATGCACAAAATGTAATGACAGAAGCCATTCATCAGGAGCACAAATAGTCAGTACTGAGCAAAAGGAAAGGTGATGTTAATAGAAATTTGTGAGGAGAAGCAGAAGAGTGAGTTCAGTAACTATTGCAGAATCTGCGTTTTGAGTTTGTCAGGCTGGATTAGAGGATGAAAGTATAGAAAAGTCTCTTTATGTCATAAGGGGGTGATTCTCCCCCTCTGGTCTCATGAGTCCTCACCTGTAGAACCATGTACAGTTCCGGCGCCCCCAACATGCTTGTAAATGTTGGAACAAGTCCAGAGGAGGCCATGGAATGGGTAAGGGGATTAGACCACCTCCCCTACAAAGACAGGCTGGAAAGTTGGGGCTATTCAGTTTGAAGAAGAGACGGTGCAGAGGCACTAGCACTGGTTTCCCAGGGAAAGTTGTGGATGCCCCATCCCTGGCAGTGCTCAAGGCCAGGTTGGATGGAGCTCTGAGAAACCTGGTCTAGTGGGAGGTGTCCCTGCCCATGGCATGGGGGTTAGAATGAGATGATCTTTAAGGTCCCTTCCAACACAAACCATTCTATGATTCTATGATAAAAGACTTCTTAAAGAAATACAGAGAACGCACCAAAATTTGCTAAAATCCTTCTGTAACTCTGAACTCTTTCACCATCATCCTGCCAAAAGTCCTGTGGGTCCCATTGACTTGAGCTGGTCTGCTGGGACAATCAGCAGGTACACCCATTTAGGCAGGAAGCCACTTTTCCGGGACCAGTCCCTTTCAGCCTCTCATCTTCTCATCACCTGTTTCAAATGGCACCTGCACCAGGAAATATCATCTGCAACACAGATTGCTGTGCTGGCACTTGCATAGGAAGGGCCCTGGAAAACCAGTACTCCCTCTCCCCAGACACCACCTACTCATCTTTTCCATTTTCATTACCTCCTGGCTGACTCTGCAGGTCCCCCTTTCCTCTGGACCCTTGCACTGTGTGTCCTAACTCTTCACTCAGGCCAGTAATGCTTCCTTGGGTGTCTGTCTGCAGTGGTGAGACAGGAGGATGAGTGTCCTGCCAGGGGAGTGAAATGGGATGTCCTCCACAGCCAAAAGCTGTTCTCACACCCCTGGGGCCGGGGCTGGTGTTGTCCCCCTACCTGCACACTCAGTGCTCACTCCTGCTCAGCCAGGGAGGCACTAGGATTACAGTGTTACTTCCCTTCTACACAAAAGCCACCTGGTAAAACATCAGTAGCATGTTTACATATTCAGCCCTGCCACTAATATTGCATATCTCCCTGTGCACCCTGGCCCTCACTTAGGTCAACCCGTGTTCCTATCCTGTGCAAATCCCCTCTCTTTCCACTCATCCCAGTAGCCATTCACTGCTGTAAGCACCTCAAAACAAGGCCCATGCCAACAGTCCTCTTGTGCAGAAAGTTATGTGTCTAATTTTTTCCACCCAGTATCTCCCATGTTCCAAGTCTGGGAGATGACTATGGGAGTGTAATTGCAAAGCTGGGAAGAATGAACATTGCATCACTGCTGCCATAAACACTGAACTATTTCTTTTTGTACAGCACTCAGAGTATCGAGATCCCATGAAACCAATGCCTAACCAGGGAGACAGAGTCTGCTGGTGTTTGTCTGGTTCTTTTCTTCAGGGAGAAATAAGAAACAAAGAAATAAAAGTTGGTTGAGCTCTTGGTCACATAGGTGACAACTTGAAGGGAGCTAGTCTTGCAGAATGGCAGACAGACACACACAATCACTAACCCAGCAAAAGGGCAGTAAGTACCTACAAGAGCAGTTCCCCAAGCTGATGTGGTGTTATCACCATGTTCCCACCCAGACCTGTAACCTCAAGCCCAACCACAGCTCCACAGTCGTTTGCATTAAATATTCTCTCACAACAGCACTTTTTCACACATCCCTATGCCACAGGCCTCCCTCTGCACCACACTGCCTCCGAGCACTCTCCGACAGTACTCCAGCTCTGCCCCTCAGCTACACTTAACAGCTCTCTTCTCAAACCATTTGCCAATGCCAGGACCAATTAATAGCCAGCAGCATTGCAGCTCTTCACCTCCGAGACCTTCAGGCATTTCACAAGTTAAATAAATGCTTTCTCCAACCCAAGTGACCATGAAAAGCTTTGTATGACAGTGAAGTAAACAGGCAGGTTTCAAATAAACACTGCTTTTGCATGTGCATACCACTCCCCCAGAACAGGGAATCTCAGAGTTGCAAAGCTACCAGTGACCTTCCACACTTGCAGATCCCCGCCACCAGCTGCTTCTGGTGCCCCTCTGGCAATAGGCTGAGGGATAGATCCTAAGTTTAGAATTTGGTTAGCTTGGACTAATACTCTTGCTATCCCTAATAGTGACAGTGGGACAGCAAGTTTCCAGCTGCAGGACCAGCCATCCTGCGTGCCAAAGCTCTCACACTGGTCTGTGCTGCTGTGCCTTTGGGGTGATGCTTGGGCAAATCTCCAGATGACTTTTGCCATCTTATAATTTTGGCTACCCCTTCATGCTGGTCATCAATAAAGCTTTATCAGGTAAAGGTAATTCAGGAAGAGTTAGTTCACTGGGAGCTCCGATTTCTTCCTCTTGTGCTTGCAGCCAGAGCTGCTGAATGGCTCAGCACCCGCATTCTAAGACACACTCAGCTGCTGCTCCATTACTGGCACAGGGGTGCAAAGTAATATCTCTCCAAGTGGACTTGGCTCTCAAAGGATGGAGGAATCACGGATGCCAGAAGGACAACTGACAAGTCTGTCCTCAAGTCCCAGGCTTCCTGCACCCAGCACATCAGCACAGTAAAAAGCCCCCTACTATCCAGAAATCACTGGTGGGACTCACCATCCTGAATGCTGCTGCCTTGTCTGAAAGTGGTGGCTGCCTTAGGCATTGTGAGCTGGGGAGGGATGTGGAACAGCTGCTGTGCCAATACAGCTGCTTTGGAGCAGTACTCAAAATCCCAGCCCACATCAACACCCTGGTCACCCCTTCCTCTGTAAACAAGCTTTTGAGCACCTGCTCTGAGATCTAAAATGGGACTGTTTCTGGACATGGAATACTCCTATGGAAAAGAGTTGTGTGCTTCCCTAAAGGAAGCTCTCAGCTCTATTAAAATGCTCAGCCAGACTAAAGTAACTTCACATCACTGGTCCTGGATAAAGATTTGTCACATGAAGACAGGAAAGAAAATGTTAGCCAAAGTAATCCCAGGAAAAACACATGTAATGAAGGTTTGCAGATTCCAGTGCAGTAGCTAAATCAACACATTGCTTTGCCAAGAAAATATTGTGAAATCTGCAGTTTATTCTTTGATCCTAAGCCTTCCCTACCTGTCTATCATTAGCAGTTTCATTAGACAGAAATGATTGTAAAACTAAGATTTGTTTGTTAGTGAGCATCTGATAATAAACAGATTGATTTGTCGTGTCACAGATGGCTACTAGACTATCCTGACCTACATCAATATGGTACTGAACCTTGGGAAAAACCAAACAATGTAAAATATGTATGGTATGATAGGCTTCCTTGGCCTTTCTTATTAACATTTTTATGTATAGGAGACAATACTTTGTAATTTTTAAAGAGGAGGAGACTGAAAAGAGAAACAGATCATTAGTGTAGGCAGGAAGCAATACAAGGCAAATACGTCTCATTTCTTTAGATGTGTGCTATATTTATATTAATCATATTTTTCCCCTAAGATTAAATAAACTTAATAATGCTCTTCTAACTCAGAAATAGACACTAACAAGAGTGTGAAGTTCTGAAGAACTTCTGTCTTTCTCCAGGGCAGATACTATGGAAATAGCACTGGAATATTAAAATTCTCCATTCTCTTTTTAATGGGAAAGTTAAATATTTCTTAATACTGATTGGCAGAAAAATTAAAGTAGCATTTCTAAAGTTAAAACTCCATGATTTGAAGGGTCAAGCTTTAAAAAGTTACCTGCTTTCTCCAATCTAAGATTATTTTGGTGCTCTCTTTCTCCAGTGTCACACCTCCAAAATGTCAGGCGTAGTCGGCCGGCCCTCGGCTCCCTCCCCGACGCTCATGGCACTTCCCTGAGCCGCCGGGCTGGGCTCCACCTCCCGCCCTGCCAGCACGGCATCTGTCGAGCTTTCCAAACCCGCGGCGTTGCGGTGTTCCCGAGCTCCGCGCCCGGCTGGTGCAGCTGTCCCAATGCCCTACATTCCAGACAGCTTCCCTGATGGATTGCAGAGCCCCGGAGCTGACAGCTCCCGAGGAGCTCTCACGGCACCTCCCCGGGTTCCTCGCCCCTGCCCGGCCGCCAAGGCCGGCCCAGCGGGCTCGAGGCTCTCGGAGTATGTCAGTGCTGCGAGAGGACTGCAGCCCGACAGCTCCTGCAAGGACATCTTGCCTGTGCTCCCGGAGCTTCCCTGCACGCTCCTGTCCGACGGAAACCACCCCTCGCAGGCAGCGTGTCACAGCCAGCACTGACCCCGCGCTCCCCGCCGAAGAGTGACACCACAGTGTGCCCGAGCCCTGCTGTGTCCAGATGAGGAGCTTGGGGCCACACTCAGATGCCCACCCGCAGGGTGGTCAGTGGGTGCCCACCCAGTGCTGGAGACTGAGCAGGGCCCAGCCTGGGCAGTGAGAGGGAGCCCTGGCTGCGCGGGAGCCTGCGGAGAGCGGAGCCCGGCACGTGTTCTGCCTGGCCTACATCGCACGGGAGGAGCAGGGCTGGGGCTAGAGAGCTGCACTGTGCTTCTCTGGCCACTGCTGCTCAGACTCTGCCATGTCCAGAGGCAGACAGCTATGGCTGTGTTAAGCTAGGAAGACTCTGATCAGCTTAAAAAACAAACTAACACACAGGCTCCTAACAGTGTAACACCTCCAAATTTGATCCACAGGCAGATAGAGCACATTCAGATAATTCCCCTCCTCAACAGGAAATATTACAACTTTTTCAGCACTTCCTCTTTTTATATTTAAAATCATTGCACTTCACGCAATGCCTGAATTTGCATACAGATCGTAACAATTCTAACTTCGGGTCATTCATAAACCAGTTACATAAAAGGCGATAACTATTTTTGCTACTGGTAACTATTAGCAAGATGTACATTTCTACAGCATAGTCTCTGCTCAGATTAATATTTTCCCACCTGCTCAGCTACTTAGCTAACAGTCTGCCAACTCAATTCCTCCACAGGCTGCAGGTAGCTGGGAGCTGTGAAGTAGGGCTTATCCACATTGCCAAGCTCCCCGGCTCACACCACACCATTCCAGTGGAAGGTGTCCCTGCCCGTGGCAGGGGGTTTGAACAACATGGTCTTGACCCAAACCATTCTGTGATTCTATGATTCATACAGAGTTAAGATTAAAAACCTTTCCTCTATAACTAATGTTGAATTGCCTTTCAAGCTGTTTAACTGCGCTGCCTAAAGACCAGTTGCACACAAGTTTAGATTTCTTGCTAAAGAGACAATTAAGACAACCTGATGAAAAATTGCAAAAGTTCCAGAACAGCATTTTAAAACTTGCTGCAGCTTCAGCTGCTGTAATGATGCGGAACTAGTTGAGAACTATACTCAGTTTCTTTTAAACTAACGTTCAGGTTCATTGGACGTTCGCCATTGTTCCCACCACCAAACTGCAAGTTTAAAGGTCAGGTGTGAGCTAAACAAAGTAGCTGTGAAGGACAAAAGTAAACTGAAAATCAGACAGACGTAGGTACTGGCTTTATACAGAAGAGCACGTGTGTGTGGGTGTTTGCATGTTGAACAGCAGTTATTATTTAGTTTTTGAAAACATGTAGATTTCTGCTTCTTTCCAATTTGCTTCTTTCCCCCAGACCAAGCAAGGCTGAACTTTCAGCAGTCAACTGTCAGTGAGCTGACTGATTCTGCCCTTCATTATGTCAGAATAGGAGACATAAGAATTAATTACAGAAATTTTGGGTTTCCAGTGATAAACTCATGTTCCAAGAGTAGCAATATCCTTATTTTTTTGATAATTAGACAAGCTAGTAAATGACCCCACATCAGCCAGCAGCAGAAACTATATCATACAGTGGTCAAAAGAAATGATTGATTCTTTGAGCTACTGTGTGCACCACACAGAATGTCAGCTCCCTCTTGTAAAGAGTCCTGCTCCCTTCCCCTGTTACCATCTGCAGAAAAAAATGTAATTTGGCTTCAGCATGTTTAGACTGGGCTTAATTTGAACATTTTCTTTTACTTTGAGTCCATGTGGGTTTCTAGTCTGTTAGACTCAGTCAGACTAGTTAGACTAGTCTGTTAGGCAAAGGACTCAGGACTCAATCCTTTGTTTTCTCAGAAGAAAACAAAGCATCCTGAGGATAGTCAGCAAGTGGTGAGGGTACAGGGCAACAGATCATCACACTGGCTTCTCCTCTTATGGTCTTCCCAAGTGAGAGGTTCAGAGTCTTTATAACCCAAGTAGGAAATCTGTGTTGCAAACTAGCAAAAGCCCACCACAAGGATGAGGACCACATTGATTCTGGGACCAGCATTTCTAAGCTTCACACAGTTGAAAAACTGGAGCAAAATTCGGTCACAGCTCTGAGTGTGAACTCATCAGTTAGGTATGTGTGCACAGAACTGGCTGAGATCAACAAGCCTTATGATAGTCAGCATAGCTTTAGACACCAATCTGAGACTGGGTTTATTTCCCATGGTTTGGGGTCACACTACCAGTGCTTTGCAGGGCCACTTAGCAAATTCTGTGAATGGACTCAAGAACTCAATTTCCAGTTCAACCAATGTCCCATTAACATCAAGCACTAAAACACAGACTTCCACACAATTCACTGTAACTGGCAGTTTCCTCCATTTCCCAGCTCCTGCCAAGCAGAACACCTCTCCTTCATTTCAAGAGCTACTTTGTTGGTCAGGTTTCGTCAAGTTGTGGAACAAGTGCCTGAGCTATAGTGCTGTTACTTCTTGCCAAGGTTGTGTTTCTTACCTTGCATGATGGACACCTGCAGCAGGACATGGAAGTCCACAGAGAATACAAGATCAAAATACCACTGAGGACAACAGGCCTCTACTTCTTCTAGCATGGACCTAGTTCCTGCTGTCCACTTATGGAGATCAAAGGTATAATTTACTTAGAGGAAGAATTATTTGTGCATAAACAACCACTAACTAATAATACAGAGAAGATGCTAATAAATTCTAATGGGTGGCACAGCAGTCAGAACATGACAGGTGACCTGAACATCTTGTTACTTACATAAACTGAAGCAAGAGGGAGTCTGATGCTGATGACAAAACTTTTTTGTAACACTGGTAAAATCTCTTAAAGAACAATTCAAGACTAAGTTAAAAGAAAGTGGGGCACTTCTTTCCCACTAGAAACCAACTTTAAGAATGTAATTTCTTTGCCTGTTCACATATGGAAGTAAATGCTGCTATTTTATTTCAAAGACTGATTATCTTGAGGGTAGAAAAGGGAAGCACTTGTTTGTTCTCAAGAAAAACCTGTAGTAAAGTGTAGACAAAAGAGCATCCTTCTTCCAGGGAGAAGGAAAAGCCTGTTCTGAAGAGGGAAGGCTTGTTACAGCTATCCTCAATTGGCATGGCCAGCACCTGCTGCATAAGACTTATCTACAGCTACATTCCTAGGCTTCAGTCCTTCCAGTTTTATGGTTGGGTGCATCTCATCCCGGGATATAAAGTCTTAAAATACAGTGCTAAGTGATGTCTCAGCTTCTTCTGCCTGCTGCTTTGGGAGTGACCACACTGCACCCCCAGACTGCAATTCAGCTTCTTCAAATAGAATAAACACTTATTTAACTAGCAGTCTTCCTCCACCACTCCCTTAAAAGCTTAGGAGCAGGGAAGCAAAGATTCTCAAGCTCAGCTGGCCCATCCATACATCAGGATGACCTCTATAGCCAGTAGCACACATGGGAGCAATATGATCATGGTAACAACCAGACTTCAAATACTGAACCCAAGTAATTTGGCATTTACAGCTTAGTCAGCTGGGACTTCTGTTTTATTCAAGGTAAAAGCACAGTTTGGAGTCACTCATCTGGATTGTTAGCACAATGCATAACTATCCTGAAGAAAACAATATGTGGAAGCAGCAGTTTCTCTAGAAACATCTCAGTGACTTAAAATACCACTCTGAGAGCAAAAGGTAGGAAGGTAATAAATGCAGCATTAGCCGGGTAACACTGTGATACTCTCAAAATAAGAGGTGATTTTCAAGAATGAGGGGATGAGACAGGCCAATTTCAAAAAATCATTGTTGTTTGCTGAATGTGAACAACTGCAGATACTCAGGGGGAAGGATATGAGAAAGCTCAAGGAGTAGTTTTTGAAATGGAAGGTGATGCTGGTTCAGAAGAAGAAGTAAACTGTGATGAAACAAAGATTCCAGTTTGCAGTTTATAGAAAATATGACCCATAAGTTCTCTATGTGTTTTCAAAAACTAAAATCACATTTGTTCCCCACAGTTAAAGTAAGTATGTGCTATTTTAAGCTAGTGAATATTATCCCAATGTACTCAAAACACAGACAAAAATCCAGTAACTTGCCGGGGTTGGCAAGATTATCTCAGGCCTGAGCTATCTTACTTTGCAGCGTGCTAGAAAATAACTGATGGTAAGATGAGCCCCGATACGTGTGTCCAGCTGCCCAGCTGCAGTCCCGTCTCTGCTCCCACACCAAGGCAATGGCTCTTGGTGCTCCACAGCAGGGTCCTCTGTGCTGTGAGGTTTTTTCTGTAGTGATTGCAGAGTTGTTCTACTTGAAGGAGTCAAAAACTACAGCAACTCTTCTGCTGTTGTGTCCTTCCCCTGTTGGGGGCCAGGACCTTTAAACAAGCCCCCTCAGATAAAAGAACACTCACTCCCACAGCAATCAGGAAGCATGTTAAGGTCTGAACATAGAACTGTCAACATGTTGTTGGGAGGCTTCAGCTCTGCAAGTTATCTGGAGTATAAGAAGTATAAGATGGAATAGCCACAGCAGCCACTTGGTCATGGATCACATATACTTAGGACTATCCCCAGTGGTCACACAATGGACATGGTCTAGAATAAGAGGAAGAAGACAAACAGCAAGGAGCACTTTGTGGGTGCAGTGACAGGACACTTATGGGAGAGTTTTCTTCCAGGTCAGAAATATGAAGTCGTTGCCATCTACAAGCTCAGCAACCTGCTCATTTCTTAGAGTAGGAAGTTTCCAGATCCCATTGTGATACCAGGATGGCTGAGCATCTTCCTTCTCAGTCAGAAAACTGCCAGTCTTCATCTGGCCTCTTCCTTGAGGCATCCACACGCTCCCGTGTTTCACAGCTGGTCCCTCTCAGACTCACTACGTTCATAATGGCTCAGTTAGCTAAAGTATGAGGACTGTGGGAAACAAAACAAGTAACAAGAACTGTCAGAAATAGGTTTCTATCTTTCTGCCTTTGTTTAAAGAATGCCTCAGCTCCTTGCTCTTGATCCATTGTTGGTAGGTGTCGCAGGCGGGATTTCTTCTCTCCCGCCTTTTAGTCATGGCCCCAAGACTATGATTTTTTTCCTGGGACTGCCTGAATCTTTCACTCTCCAAGACAGGAACCAGGACTCCTGGCCGATCTGGGCAGATTCATCTGGCATGGTCAAACTTTACAGTGCTGAAATGCCACAGTGATGAGATACTGGATTCAGGAACAGACAGTCGAAAATGGGCTGGTGTTGGCTACAGATCAACATTTAAGCAGGGAGCATGATCATTGGGGAACTGGTCAGGGCAGGATGCAAAGCAGTCTCTGAACTCAGCTCGCCAACTGTTCTGTACAGAGATTCATAGGTACCAGCAGCAGTCTGTGATGTTACAGACACAAGTGGTGGATACACATCATTCACCCAGTAATTCCAACCAGTTATCTCAAGCTGGTACAGAACTGACATAGGTCAGTTCAGTATGTGTAAGGTAAAGACAATAGGCAAACAAGTCATGAACAGACAAGCCTTCAGCTCTTACCAGATTCAGTGGTTCATTTAGCTAGCAGGTAATTATTTACTGAAAACAGTCAGAGTGCAACCTGAACAAGTCTCGAAAGGCCAAAAAAAAGAATGTATTTTGAAGCTGCCACCATGAGGTAACGATCTGGATTTGCCCCAGGATTAAATAACACGTTACTGCTGCAGCCTTGGGTGATGGAGCACCTCGGGCAAGCAGCTGCCTGATTGCTGGGCTTGTTCCCTCATACCTGCAAAGACACAACATTGACTTCAGCACTGCCCTGGTACTTGTCCAAATAATGAAACTAGCTACTACATTTGCAGATTAATCCCTGAGCAAGGGACTCTGTAAATATTAGGCAGCCCAACTTGGGGCACAGAAGGTTCAAGATAATAACAGATTTGATTGGGATGTGCTGGATTGACTTTATAGCTGTTAGTGCTGTTTGGCTGGCAATGAGCAGCCTCCCGTGCCTGCCATGGGGCTCCCATGCCTGACTGCATGTTAGGCTCTAGTGTTCACTGGTGGTCACCGTTGGCTGTGCTGCTGATCACCTCACTTTGCTGTGCCTGGGGACACTCTGGTGACAGCCATGGTGATGGGCCTGGGCTGGCAGGTGGCCAGGGCATCCCTGCTGTCTCTGGGCTGCTGTACTGGACAGGCTGGAACTCCACTGCTAACTGAAGTCGAAGGGACTGTGGATGAGTCCACGATGGAGCAGAGATCCACCTGCAGCCTGAGGAGGACCCCACGCCAGAGCAGGTGGATGCCTGAAGGAGGATGTGGCGCTGTGAGAAGCCCGTGCTGGAGCAGGTTTTCTGGCAGTACCTGTGGCCCCACGGGGGACCCACACTTGAGCAGTTTGTGAAGAACTGCAGCCCATGGGAAGAGCCCAGGTTAGAGGACTTCAAGGAGGACTATCTGTGGGTGGGACCCCATGCTGGAGGAGGGGAGGCAAAGATTCCCTTGCAGCCTGTGCTGCAGACCATGGTGGAGCAGCTGTGTCCTGCAGCCCACGGAGGACTATGATGTGGGCTATACTAATGGGGGACTATAGCAGGAAACCCTTGCTGCAGCCAGGCTGGGGACAAGGGGAGAGGTTCATTGCAATGTTAAACCCTGTAATCTGGCCCAAAAGGACCAGGGGTGGAGATTGTAATGGATACACCTTTAAATTGTTGTCAGCCATGATCTGAGTTGTATATTACAGGAATTACTATAACAGGAACCACCTAAACCAATGGAGGAGAAGCAGCTGCAGTGCAGCAATGACCCAACCTGATCTGGCTTTGGTGCCCACTAACTCGACACAACACACCACCTCTCCTGTCCTGAGTGACCATCAGAACAGATGGAGCCCAAAGTCACAGATGGAATTAACTCAAAGGACATTTTGGGGACATTTGTGGACATTTTATGGACATTTTGCAGAGGTGGTCCATACTTCTCTGTATTATATCAAAGGGTGGGAGGGGGGGTAGCTAATGAGGTTGTATTGAATAGTATGGGACCTGGGCATGATGTAAATGCTATGGAGTTAGGTGTGGAATGTGCTGTTTTCAGCTGGGGTAGGGTTGATTTTCTTCACAGTGAGGCTGTGTTTTGGATTTATGCTGAACATGGTGCTGATAGTATAGAGATGTTTTTGTTATTGTTGAGCAGGGCTTACACAGAGCCAAGGCCTTTTCTTCTCTCTGTACTGCCCCACCAGTATGAAGGTTGGAGGGTGCATGGTAATCTGGGAGAAGACACACAGCCAGGACAGTTGACCCCAACTGACCAAAGGGATATTCCATACCACATGGCATCATGCTCAGGATATAAAGTGGGGGGAAGAAGGAGGAAGGGGAGGATGTTTGGAGTGATGGTGTTTGTCTTCTGAAGTCACTGTTATGTGTGATGGGGCCCTGCTGTCCTGAAGATGGCTGAACACCTGCCTTCTCTTGGGACACAGTGAATTAATTCCTTGTTTTGCTTTGCTTGAATGCATGGCTTTTGCTTTGTCTATTAAACTGTCTCTATCTCAACCCATGAGATAAATTGTCTTTATCTCAACCCATGAGTTTTCCAGCTTTTATCCTCCTGATTCTCTCCCTGATCCCGCTGGTGGGGCAGTGGACAAGTGGCTGAGTGGGACTTCTCTGCTGGCTGGGGTTAAACCACGACACACAAAAACAGACCCACAGAAGAAGAAAGGACGGGAGGTGCTTGGCAGGAAACAAACAAAAAATTAAGGGTTAAAAATATATCACATGGGTTGGCAATGGCACAGAAGGAGACAGACTGTGTACAGGGATCACTCCTACTAACAGCCAACACTTGCTTGAGTGACTGAGGTGCTTTCTGCGGTGGAGTTACTGCGCAGCTCAGGGACAATACCACAGCTATCAACCCGGTACTGCGGGGTTTCCGTTCCCAGCACTCACAGCCAATACAATCTTACTTCAACTTTCACAACTATTAATGCTTTGTTTAAAGTTTCAGCAACTGGAATCAAGTGATCGCTGCTGAATCTCAGCGTTGGGTTACGCAGATAAGGAAAATGTGAAGCTTCTCACCATCAGAGAGAAGCCTGATAAGATGAATGCCTGAAGGTCAAAAGTCGTGATGATAAACAAAGAGAACCTAGTCCAGGATAGGGCTAAAGTATTGTGATTTTCAAAGCACACCTGGTGTGCTTTTTGAGGGATTTCCTTCATTTTCTCATTGTATTCCTGGAGGAGTACTTGGAGGAAAGAAGGGACTGGCCTTAAGAAAGGAAGCATTCATTAGCAAAAGTTAGCACAAAAGGCAGCAGGAACACTTTTACATCATCTGGGGAAGGAAAAAGCCAAAGGGCTGCACAGACTACACAAAATGAAGAAAACCCACTACAAGGAGGTAGGGGAAAGCAGGAGGGAGATATTTTTGCTTTCCTTCCTCTTGATCTTCCAACCTGGCTCTCAGAACGCTGCTTTCACCTCCCTCTAGAAGAGGGAGTGTGTTCAACTATTAAGCAGGAAACAAAAGAGGAAACCAAACACAAAATAAGAACTTGTGGATTGGTCAAACAAGGATTCCTAGAATAAGTATCACAAAAACAAGGTTGGTTAGCACTCAAGCTGTCAAGGTTAGAGGTTGGCCCTGCATTCGTCTCAGGTGGAGAGAGAGGGCATGTGCTTTTCTACTCCCCAGCATGTGAGCTTCCTAAGCCAGCCAGGGGATTTACTCTGTTATTTTCAATAGGCTGTGTGGTTTATTAACTCATCTTGGGTCAGCTTCTCATCTAGGTGATGGTCAAGCAGATACAATTAATTCTTAGCTGAAAGTGAAACCTTCAGCCCTGTGCTCTGTGAGCTCCTGTCATGCTGGAGGGTCAGTCCTAGAGCTCCCCTGTAGTGTCACCACCTCTGGGTTCACAGCTCTTGGTCCCACCATCACCCAGGGGATGGCAAGTTAGAAGTAGCTGTCACTCAAGCTACCTGCAGCAGTGGGGATGGTGGGGAAGAGCGTGGGTACCTCCCTCCCTAGGCTCTCCCTAGCTAGGATTTCACTATCAGTCAAAGCTGCTGGCATGGCACTGGCTGCATGGACCACATCCCTGTGCCCAGCAGTGTAGTCTAAAGACCATCAGCTGTGAGATCTTTGATGCTGCTCCACGTCCTGGGGAGAGTTACACCCATTTAGCCTTAAAGAAAAACCATCCAATGTTTGCCAGCTAACATGCCATGAGGGACAGAAACAGCCACTTGGAGGGCTTTCTGAATATGTGAGCGTGTTAGTAAAAAAACAAAAACAAAGCCCAAACCAGCTCAGTGATTAATTATCACCTACCTGGAAAAAGAAATTTAAAATATTGCCCTCTTTCCCTCAGCAGCCCAGCTCAGGAGTTACTCGGTAGGCCTGTGGTGCACCTATCATCACAAGCAGCAGACTCAGATAACAGTGAGGGACTGGCTTGAGGGTGGGAAGCGGGCCTTCCCTGTCACTTGTAATCTTCTCACATGCAGAGGCATCTTAAGTCCTTTCTAAACACGTTGATACTGCCTGAAAATCAACGAAAAAAAGCCACCCTTTGTTTGTGTTAACAGGATGAGAAAGTGCAAGGCTTCCTGTTATGTGTGTGTGACAGCTATAGATAAGCAGAGACCTCTGGACAGGAAATCCGCCCAACTTCTGCAGTGTGATTCGTCTGAAGCTTGGGAGCCCTTTTTAGATCGAAGCACCAACAGAATGAGACGGGGCTGGCCAGAAAATGGGGGACACGCTGGAGAAGAGCTCTGAGGAGACCGAGATCTCTTTGGACAATGAGTGCTCGACGAAAATGGGGGACCTGGTGGAAGTCTCGAGCAGCGAAAGGGTCAAGTTTGATGATACGGGTCTCTCTCTGGTGCTCCAAAACGGCCTGGAGAACCTTCGGCTTGAAAATTCCCTTACGGATGTCATCCTGTGTGTGGACAGCAGGGAATTCTCCTGTCACCGAGTGGTCCTTGCTGCAGCAAGCAATTATTTCAGGTAAGGCTTGTAACAAACATACCCAACAAACTTACTTCGCTTCTTAGACTTGAACTGTAGATCTCCAAGGAGTGTAAACTGAGTGCTGAGCTCTGCAAATTTGCAGTGAGCCTCTAATTCCTCACATCTTTCAGCTCATTTTTTAAAGTTGGAGACTCAAATAAGGCAGGTGCCAGGTTGTGGATTTGCTGGAGTTCCGATACCAGCACGCAAAAAAAATGGAGAATGTTGGCAGACAAGTGGATGAGAAAAGGGTGTTTTAACCAAATGTCTTTAGCCTCTTGTATTGTCCTTTTGGGATCTGAGCAAAGAGGAATATCCATTCAGATCACAGGGCATTTTTATTGAACTAGGAGTGGGTTTGTGGAACTTGCTAATTTTTCTATTATCATTCTGGGGTAAAAATATATATTGCATAAAACTGTTAGGGAGGAGAAGGAATTTTCCGTCTGTCCTAGCATTACTGAAAATAAACTGCAATGGGAAATATCTCCTTGAAAGCAATTTTACCATTGCCTCCTCTCCTTCTGGTCCTCTTGAATTTTTCATTCTTTCACTACAATAGGCAGTCTATCTGAGACAACTGGCCAGCAAGGACAAATTTTAGACACACAGAGGAACTCGGTATTGGTTTTAACACAGATTTTCCACTATCATTTAAACAATCACATTTGCATGGCTGGGATTTTTTTTTCTTTCTTTTACTGCTAAAGTGGTCAGATGACTGAATAGCTACAGAGGAAACACGAGAAAAAAAGAACCTGTGACCACTTGTGACATAAGCAGAAAGCTAATTTTAATGGAGTCTGGTAAGCTTTGCTGGTAGTGCCTGGAAGAACAGTTCTGTTTTTATAATATAGAAGAGAGATTGTGTCTGTGAATATTTGGAAACAGGTATTATTTCTACAGAGAGACTACATTTATTGCTTGTGAGAAAATGTACAGCTAAAAGCAGTGATGCCCAAATATTTCTTACCAGCATTGTGTGCAGAAACGAGAGCAGATGCACAAATTAAAATCAGAATTATCAAAATGATACTTTGAAAAAAACCCCACAATTCCATTATGAGAAAAAGTGCTACAATCAAAAGGTCTTCATGGGTAAAAGATAGTTTTATGATAACAGTTATTGGCTGGTTTTCCATTGAGTCCTGAGCTACAGACTGTCCTTTGGAAAGAAGTGGGATATCTGGCTGGAGGTCATCTCATCCCAAGGCAGTTGCACACTTGTGTAGGGTCTGCCCCCCGGGTGCTTCTGTTTGGCCTGGCCTCCCACGGAGTCGAGATTTATTACATCACTGTCAGTGCCTCTTGTCGTGACTCTTTGGGTTGGTTTCAGTCACCTTTGGCTGAGGATGGAATTCTCAAAACTGAAGTTCACACAAGTTTGACAGAAGCCTGCAGCTGGGAGAAGAAAGGTGCTGGGACTGGGGCCCCACGGTGCCCTGCTGGGTAAGGAGCACAGCGTCCTGGACAGCCAACACACACAATGCCCTGAACCAGCCAAAGCATGCACTGCCCCTGCCCAGCCAGACACAGAGCTGAGCTTCCTGGGAGGGACACAAAAATGTGTGAGAGAGGAATAACCAGGGAGAATGGAGGACCTAGGAAGGGGAAGCTGAGTTTACTGTGAAGAGGGAAAAGATGACACAAGTCTGCAGGGAACTGAGCTTCACCAGTTCTGCTACTCACAAGGCAGCTTCATTCATCTTGCTGTAATTCACTAGAAGCTGCATGGGCCCAAAGAAGGAAGGAATGCTTAAATCCCACTATTCCTATGAGTACTTTCCATGCCATTACAGGGCCTCTAACAGCCATGCACAGGAGCAAAGCAAAGGGACCCAGTGAGTCACAGGCTTCATTCCCCTGCAACAGTAAATTACACAACCCCCTTCCTGAGAGTTGGGTGCCACAGTGCAGGCAGTGCCCAGCAGCTGACTGAAACACAGTTAAACCAAGCTACCAACTTCTAGTCCTTTCTTCAGCACTGCTTGGGAGTAGATACACTAGTTCCTGTGACACATCCTGCATCTGAAAACATAAAAGCATTAACTCTCCATTTGCCTGGGTGATGGTAATAAAGCAGAGAAAAAAAATATGAGCTGACCAAGGTGGAGCAGGAGTTGTTTTACTCCTGCACTGTGCAGGGTAATGGGAGAACGGGGCTGGGAGAGGTTGAAGCAATATTTTCCAGAGCATCCTCAAGCTCCAGCATGGTTGTTTGAAGTCAGGTTTATAGTTCCAAGAACCAGCACTCCAGTGTGGGTGGATGCTTGAAAAGTACTTCACAAACTGCAATCTCCCATTGATTTTGTTGAGCTTTCTCCCTGTTTTTTTTTATAAATTTACCATTTTTAGGCTTCTAAATTTGGTGCTGGACCCTCACTTCATGTGCATTTCTTAGAGTACATGTTGATTCAAAGGTATAGTTTGGAATTACACAGGGACAAGAACTGGGGAAACAGACAATGAAATTAGTAGCGACATCTGAAGGATTTAGAGCCTCCTGAGGGTAAATACAGAAAAGTGCAGAAGCAGCATTTTAATCCCTAGGAGAGAAGCTCAGCCTGATCAGCCTGAGTGGTGTTGGGTGTTTCCTCTGGTCAGGATGGGAATGAGGATCACTCCATTTGAGCAGAAGAAAGGTCGCAGGAGGCAGCTCCCCTGTGTAGCACTGCCCTATTCTGCCCTGCCACATTCTAGAGAGGAGTACTGGTGGGAGAGCACAGTGCTTTAGGTGTGTGATTTCTGCAGGTTGCAGCCATGTTACATGAGTCCACACTCCCAGCTTCATGGGAGCTCTAATACCATTTCAAAGATTAGGAGACAGAGAGGCGACAGCCCTTTGAGCAGATCCCTGTGGGAAGCCACCACCACAATCCCCAGGCTGGTTTCTGAGCAGCCTTGCACAGGCACTGGGGATCTCCAACTGATCCCATCAAACCCTCCGGCTCGCTGGGACGGAAGTGAGACTCTCACCTCCCCAACAGGGATGGTTAAATACAAGACTGGAGTCACCAGTTTAAGAGATGAAAGGAAGAAGAGCAGACACCACCTGCATCCTACCCCGGCCTGTTTCTCGCTCAGATGAAGCATCCGGCGCCCGTCAATCCCGCACAATCGAACGGCTGCTCTGGGCACACCTCCCTCCCCCAGGTGCTGCAACCCCCATCCCAGGGAGAAGTGGGGACTGGGGACTGCTGCTTTCAAATGGCCACCTGCCCATGTGCCTCCCACATACATCATTCCACACTGCCAGAGGGAGAGAAGCAAAGTGAATCCCAGTCTTGTGATCACTGAAGTTAAAGAGCATTTTGTCTTAATGCCTTAGAAATACTCTGATTTCAGTGGCAGCAGAACCTTGACCGTGGGGCAGAGTAGTCAACCAGAGATCTCTAAAGAGCTGAGATGGGTGGAGGGAAAATGAGAATTTTGGCTGAACAACTTTTCTGACAAGTAACTTCTCTGCCCAAGTTTCCTGCTAAAATGTTAGGTCTCTTTATCCAAAAGGCAGGTTTTACACTGAGATGACTACGACCTTGCAATAAAATTTCTGCTGAGGTAAGGAACAGGTAATTCTTATAGCAAGCAGCAGCTGGTATCTTCCATCCATTTGCCATTCACCATGCCTAACTGCTTTGTAATAAAACCTGTTTACATCTTAGTTCCAGTAAGATGTGTCAATCAGACAGCTTTATTCTGGCACTGCTTTTACAAGAAAAGCATGGCCTCTGAGTTGGGACCTCCAGCCATTTCCAGGTTGCACTGTCCTGTCAACATTGTACATGACTAATAAAGAAGGGTTTGGTATGCAGGGTAAAGAGCGTTTCTAATTACACTTTAGATCTGCACATGTTTTTCACCAATGCAGTTACAAGTGGCCTCACATAATTCTGATCTGTTGAACCAGATTCCAAATGATGTGACATCTCATTCTCTGAGTGCAGTGAACAAGCTGATCAAAATCCTAAGTAAAAGCAAAAATCTGTGAGCTAAAAATGCAGAGGAAGACATGTATGTTTGCTGTGCAGCTGTCACAATGCAAAGTGGATTTAAACAGCTCTTGGAGAATTTCTGACTTCCACATGAAGTCTGACTAGAGCCAAAGGTGTGTGTGGTGGTCACCTTTCAAATGCAGTATTATCCACCCAAGAAGAAGTGGCACCAGCATGCATGAAATCACTGCACTTTCTGGCTAACAGCAGTTCCAATTCATGATTATTCAAGTGCTTCTCTAGTCAAGAGGTACCAACTCTACAATCCTACCAGAAGCTTCCAAAATTTAGCAGAGGAAAAGTCAGCCTCTTAAATGGGAAAAAGTCCAAGTGTTAATGTAGTATGGAAAATGCCAGGGGCTTAATGAGTTGGACCTGTGCTAGAAACAGAAAGAGTTTGCAAGAGGCCAGCAGGTGAGACATCACAACTGCTCCACAGCATCAGTCCAGACACGAGGAAGGTCCCAGCTGCCTTTTCTGCCATGGAGCCCTAGGGCTACTGGAGAGTCCAGCTTGGACGTATCCATCATGTGTGTAACCCTTATCAAACTCACAAGTACAGAGGTATGAAAGCAACAGAAAGATTTTCCTTGTTTCTATGCAATAATTGCATAAAGTATGAAGCAATCAGAGCATTCTGTGTTGAAATCTGTATAACCAAGTGTTTTTAGAATGCCTCATCCTGGTTGGGAAGCAGTAAAAGATAAATGTCTTTCTTTTCAGGGCCATGTTCTGCAATGATTTAAGAGAGAAATATGAAGAGAAGATCATACTTAAAGGAGTTGATGCAGAAACCATGAACATACTCTTGGACTACACCTACACCAGCAAGATGCTCATCACAAAGCAAAATGTACAGAAAGTCTTGGAAGCCGCCAGCCTCTTTCAGGTACAGAAAACTCAAATGCACTGATCCAGTCTTGCTGCTCTGGCAACACCATGTCTTACCCTGGTTAACACACTGCAAACTTCTCTGATTTCGTGGGTTCTGGAAGCATTTTGCTTCATATTTACTCACACTGTGGTAAAAAAAGGCAGTGGCAGCCATGTACTGGAATGCTGCTGTGCTGGGTGCCATACAAACTGGCCAAGAGCCAGAGCGCTGTTCCCATGCGCTGCCTCCCGTGCTCCCCAAGGTTCAGGTCACCCTCCAGCCCAGAAGAGTTAGTGGGCAGTGGCTGGCATGGCTGGCCAGAGCAGGAAGGTAACTTTGCCTCTCCCTCTCCACTGCACTGGGGATGGAGGCTTGCCCAGCCAAAGTCAGCAACCTCCTTTGTGATCTCGTGATGTAAAGGGTTTTAGTCACTACCTGGGACTTGTGGGAAACCAGACTTGAGCAGTATTACTCAGCTCTTGGTCCATGAGGTATTCACGTGTCCTGTAAATCACCTGTGAGGTCTAACAAATTGCAGTCCCTGGTCCCAAGCTGCAAATTGCCATCAAATTGTAACCACCAGAACCTGCCCAGTGCCAATGTGTGTGTGTGTCCAGTCCTCTCGGTAAGGAAGGCGAGAAACACCCAACTCCATAATCATTGTGGCTCATTCTGGACTTCAGATTCTTGAAACTAACATGGGAATTTTACTCTGGAATTCTAGAACTCTTCTTTCTAGAGCCCAAGTCATATGAGGAGTGGCTGAAGGAGCTGGGAGGTTTTCAGTTTGGAGAAAAGGAGGCTCGGAGGGACCTTATCACTCTCTACAACTATCTGAAAGAAGGTTGTAGCCTGGTGGGGTCAGTCTTTTCTCCCAGGCAAACAGTGATAGGACAAGAGGAAATTGTCTCAAGTTGCACCAGGGGAGGTTTAGATTGGATACTAAGAAGAAATTCTTCGCTGAAAGAATTCCTGTGCTTCCTTCTTAAGCACAGGAACAGGCTGCCCAGGGCAGTGGTGGAGTCACTCTACCTGGAGGGATTTAAAAGCTGTGTGGATGTGGTACCTTAGGACAGGGTTTAGTGGTGGGCTTGGCGGAGCTGGGTTAAGGGTTGGACTCGATGATCTTGGAGGTCTTTTCCAACCAAAATGATTCTAGGATTCTGTGCAACAAACCTGTGGCCTTTGGGGTAATGGGAGCTGGTACTTGCTGTGGGGAGAGAAGGGAAAGTAATTCCAAAGTGCTCCCCAAGGTCACTTGGCAAAGGTGGTGCAGCTCTAATATTGCCTGGGCCCACAGTGCAGTAACTCACTGACATTTTCAGCAGACCAACACTGCCAACTGGTAGTATTCAATGGTTACTTTTGGTTCATTTTCAGGACACTTTTCTGTCTCCTTTTTTGTTTTCTTCTGAACCTTTTTCCTCAGGATTGTTCCTCAATTTTTTGTTTTGTTTTGGTTTTTTTTCCTTCTGAAACTATCAAAAGTATAAACTTATGTTTTCTCATTTCTCTTCCCTATTTTTCATTAAAATTAAGAGTAAATTTGATTCCCAAGGCTGGTGCTTTAAGAAAACTATGAAACCCTGTTAGAGTAATGATAAAATCATTAGAGTGCCACAAGTAAGGAGAGTAAACTAGAAAAAACTAGAAAACCAGGAATGTTCAACTAAAAGCAGCAATCCCAAATCTTACTGCAGTCATCTTGGATACTATCAAGATTTATAAGGCCTTAAAACCTCATGTTATAAACGTGAGGGTTTGGGCTGGAAATGTGTTTTGTGTAAAAAAGATTTAATAACTACTAAATCTTTATTAATCTACTAAATCAAGCTGGCAGAACTTGTGTTCTGCCAGCTTGTCTCTGCTATTTATGCTGAAGAACAAAGAGTGAGTTGAAAGAATCAAATGTTTCATTTCAGCATATTGACAGCTGAGAAGATTATTTATTGTCACGTTTTTGTTTGGGAAATTCTTTCCAATTAATGACATGTGAAAAATCCAAATTCGAAATAGAACCCTTTTATCTGACTAGCAACAACTTGTGGTAGTGCCTGTTTTTAATTTCACAGACTTGGCAATGAACCAAAGAAGAAATAACTTGCACAGTTCTAGATATTCCAATATAGATATTCCAATATAGATAATCCTCTTTTCTCTAGAAACGATTTTTGAAAAAGTTTTATGGAATTATGCCTTCCCTTACCCCTTTCAATAAGTTTTGACCAAATGCAGCCAGAACTGACAGCAGGAAGGGGTGGAAGGCTGTTTGGATAAAGCAGATATCCCTGCTGCAGTGCCCTTTCCTCCTGGGGGAACCGGTGAAGGGTTTGGAACAGGGAGACACTGAACAGCTAAGCCTCACCCTCAAGTGACCCAGACAAATTTTTTCCACCTAAAGCACAGTTGCAACACGAGTTCAATAGTCACCTCCTCTGTGTGGGCTGGCGGCTGCCCAGCCACGGTGCTTGCAAGGCTGGTGCCCACCCTGGATCAGCCTCAACACCCTCTGCCACCCACACTGCCTGCAGAGCTGCTCATCCTTTCACCTCTGGGTAGGGGCAAGATCTCAGCTGCTTCTCAGGGCCATGGCAGAGAGCTCTGCTTCCCCCACCATAACTCAACATCAATCTTCAGACCTGTCTGCACCCCTCCTGCCCCTCCAGGAACCTCTGTGTTACCCCACTCCCTCAGCAGGGTTTGGGTGAGGGGCCCTGTCAGCTGCTGTGGTGGAAGCAAAGAGATGGTGGGAGGGAAGCAAGCTCCTGAGCAGATGAAAAAGAAACAGTATTGTTGCCAAGGGCTGTGATGCCCACTGCCTGGAAATGCCATATGCAGGGGGAACACTGGAGGATGTCCTGGAACTCCCTCCTCTAAGCAGAGCAGGTCTGCTCTGCCCTCAGGGCACAGCTGAAGCACCACCAGCCTGATGTGCCTGATGGCCTTTCTGGCTCCCAAAGTACCTCTCATCCCTCTGTTAATCCACTTTCCATGAAAAACACACTCTAAGAAAAACACCTTATCAATATCTGACAACCACCCTGCAGCCAGTGAGCAGTGAAGAGCCAGGGTGGCTGTCACAGGACAGTGCCAGCAGCAGCACAGCCCTGTGCAGTGCTGGCCCTGCCAGACCAGAGGGCACGACTCGCTAGGGAAGGGCTTGGGGCAGCTCCAGCTGGGAGATGGGCTCAGGCTCAGAAAGCCACCGGCCAGGGTGGCTGTGCCCCTCCAGTGGCCGTGGGGCTCCCTTGGGGCTCAGGTGTCACTGCTGAGCGGGGATGTGCTGTCCCTGCAGCCACAGCAGAGAGGGTGTTCGGGGCCCCACAGCTGCAGGGGGCGGGATCTGACCCTGAAGTGTCCTGCATACAGAGAGGGATTATGAATAAGAGCCCTTTTAGCCACCGTTCCCTTCCCTTTCTAGGGGTTCTAGCAGGAGGCAGGGCTGCTGGCACTGCTTACACTAGACCATTGAATCAAAGCTGGGACAAGCAAGGACTTAAATGGGGAGAATAAATTCTATTATTCAGAGGGAAGGCCAAGTAAGCATATGGGATGTCTCTAGCAAGTAAGAACATGGATTCAAATGGGTATTAGGAGAAAGACACTTATTGTAGAAACTGTTCCCAGGGAACAGGGCTTTTCAAGTGCCTGGGGTGGCATTAGGAGGGGTACTCACAGAGGGCAAGAAGAAAATTCAGAGCTCTGACAGACTAATCAGAGCAGATGAAGCAGAGGCTGAGGTGTCTTCCTTCTGATGCTCTCTTGAGTCACCTGCTCTCCTGGGACTGACTGATGTATGCCCAGCAAATTTTGGGGGAGTTTCGGGGGGAATTTTATCTCTAAATGAAGGGAGTAGTGGGGAGACACTGCAGCACAGAGATGAGGAGCAGCAGCCACGGAAAGTCCTGCCTTGACATGCTCCCAAGCAGTCCAGCCTCTCTAGTTAAGCCCTCAGCATGGCTGTTTCTCACACCCACATCTCACAGTTCTGCATCTGCCTGGCCACAAGCAGCTCCCCAGAGTGGTTAGTGGGGCCTGCTGGCTGTTGGACCAGTGTGCACCTTCCGGGAGAAAACCCTCTGGTGTCACCTCCTGGGTATGGCTCTTAACAAGCCATGTATAAATAATTAGAGCACTCTACAGTGGTTTGCTGTAGGCTGGTGAGAACATTGTTTTGGGGTCTATTCCCAGCCTTGTGGATGACTTGATGAGTGACCTTGGCAAATCCTGTTTGTGTCTCATTACTGACAACTTCTAATGCTTCATGCCGAATAAGTTTAATAAGGCCAACGCTTAACCTGCCTCAGGCCTGAGGATTACTTGGTGGTAGATCCTCAGGGAAGGGCACTGGTGAGTTCAAAGTGCTTGCCTTGTGCTAGCCCAGAGAACGGGCAAGGTGAACGTGGCGGGCACCGAGGGCTCACCGAGCTCCACTGCAGTTGCCACCACGTGCCACCAGCGTATTTATATCACAACACATTCTGAGACCTCACATACCCCTGCTCATCAGCCAGTTGCATTTCTCTAAACTCTTGACCACATCTAAATGTAAAACAGGAACCAGGCAGTCTGTACACAGCGTCTGCGATCGCTCAGCTCTGATAAACAGCCTAAATGTGTCAACACGACACCGACGGGTCTGGAAGATTCTACTCTAATTACTGAAACAAATCTACATACTACAGAGTTCAAAAATGTTTCGCTTCCTCTTTGCCCCTAAATTACTGTTGTGCAATTTTCCCCAGTGAGACAGAACGAGTTAAAATAGTTTGCTTGCTGACACTGGATGGAAAGAAGACCCAAAAAGCGTGGATGGAAATGCAGAGCATCAGCTCTGACCCGTCTTTGTGTATTTGCTGTTTGCACTGTTCACTGACAAAACCTGCACGAAGTACTGATGCTGTATCCATATCTGATGTCACAGAGGTGACGGAAAACCCAGGATGAAGCACTTTAACTTATCAGTTCTACCCAAAACTGTTTCCCAATTCCTAAATAATAACTAGCAATCCAGTTCAGATCATAGTTCATGGCAAATGCCCCACAGACATCTGTGGCCCAGGATCTGCACATTTGGGACCCTCAGGCGGGGTTATTGTGCCAAGGAAATTCATGAGAGTGGTTGTGCTGCCCCACTGAATACAAACACAACCAGTACTTCCATTAAGCAGACTCTGTAAAATGCACATCCATATTTTTTCAGCCAGTGGCGACGACTAGGAAAACAAAGGTCACTAGAACCTCCAAAGGACCACCCCCAACAAGACTCTTGCCAGACAACCTGGCTATTAGACAACTCAAAGATTTGCTGATGGCAAATTTCTTCCTGCCTCTGACCCCAGTTCAGGACAGCTGCCCATGCTCTCTTTGGGGGCAGCACTCTGGTCCAAACCTCCCAGACCTCAGCACTCATTTTCCACCACTCTCACAAGACCTCAGACACATTCGGAGTTCTGATGGTGGGAACACAAATGCAGACAGTGGAGCCACCTGCACTCCACTACCAGACTCTGTTCTAGTTGGTCTGGGCTGATAAAGCAGGTCTTCAAGATGAAGCAGGGTAAGTACATTGGGAGCCTGGAGACCTTATGTGTGTTCATCTCCATGATTGCCAGTGCTTTGAGATCTCATGGATCAATGTTAGAAAATCCTCTTGTGAAACAAATGAAATTCATGAGTCTCACAGGTCCTCTGCATCCTGCAAGAGGAAAAAGGAGCAATATGGATGCAGAGGGAGAAAAAAGAGAGGGAGGAAGAAATTCTCATTTCAGACTGCAGACTCTGGGAGATATCTGACCTCATGTAGAGCATGGGTGGTTGGGACCCAGCCCCGAACTCCATAGCTTTCCTGTGATACAGTCAGACAGTAACCACTCTGGCCTTAAACATGCTTTTTCTGCCCACAGTTCCTTCGCATGGTGGATGCTTGTGCCAGCTTTCTCACCGAGGCCCTCCAGCCGGAGAACTGCGTTGGCATCCTGAGGCTCGCTGATGCCCACTCCCTGCACAGCCTGAAACAACAAGTGCAGAACTATATCATCCAGAACTTCACCCAGGTCCTGAACTACGAGGAGTTCCTGGAGCTGCCAGCTGACATCCTGTGCAGCACACTCAAGAGTGATGACCTGTATGTCACGGAGGAGGCCCAGGTGTTCGAAACCGTCATGAACTGGGTGCGCTACAAGGAGTCGGAAAGGTTTTCCCTCCTGCCATACGTGCTGGAGAATGTCCGGCTGCCCCTCCTGGACCCTTGGTACTTTGTAGAGACTGTTGAAGCCGATCAACTCATTAGACAGTGTCCAGATGTCTTTCCTTTGCTCCAGGAAGCAAGAATGTACCATCTGTCAGGCAATGAGGTGAGTAAAACAGGAAGGTATTGGCCACTCTTTCTAAGTGTCTCATGCTTCAGCTCAAAAATCCCACTAGAAGGAGCAGTACCACGGGGCAGAAAAAGGTACTAGCACTGAACTTTCACTAACCGGTGCTACTGAAAAGTCAAGATGGGCCTCACAATTCATCCTGCTGACTTAGAGAGTTTAGAAGCTTTTGGAGGGTTGTTTTAAAACAGTGTACATCTCCCTGTTTATGAACATCTGAGCTTGACCCTTCATACACACTCTTGCTCAGCTAAACAAAGACCCCAGGTGACTTCCCCAGTTGCTCCTGACACCTCACCCTCTCAGCTGTTACTTCAAGCCTAAGAAAAGAAGAATAATTTTCCCACTAAACTGTGCCACAATCTGTAATGATTCTTTCAAATGTGAATACTGTTACTTATGGGAGAAAATGTTTCATAAGAGAGAATCTCCTGTGAAGAAGATGGTCTCTTCCAGAGGAGAGGTCTATGTGCCATTCGCAGAGCTCCCTGCACCCAAAGACACAGGTTCATCTTGACATCCAGTCGAGTCCTGTTCCACCTGCTCAAGGCAGGCTGTGGTGGATCTCCAATTCTTCAATTGCCTGTCCTCTTTGGAAAGTTAGGTATCAGTCACATTTCCTTGCCCAGAACATGGGGTAGAGAGGAGGGCAACCAAAAGGTCAGATTTCACAACAGGAGCAAAGTATGTGAGTGTGTGAGGAAATGTGTGTGCCTTCTCAGTCAGAGAGTCAGAGGAGGGCAGGAGGCCTCAGGAGCATGTTGTAGACCCATCACTAACAGTGGATTGTCACTGGCATGGGGGGAGGAACCAAGTGTGTTTTGTGCCAGTGACTGCGTAAGACAGTACACGGTGACTTGGGGCAGTGCCAGCCAGTCTGGGGGGAACTCCTGGAGGAAGCCTTGTCCACTCAGCAGTGCTCTAAGGTCCACACAGAACAGATAAGGGGAATGTTGCCCCGGGCTGAACACTTATTACACTCATCTTCAAAGGGCCAGCCGCTGCCAGCTGCCCTCCCCCAGGCTGGCTGACGCCTGGCAGTGGTGGCAGACAGGTTAGAACAGAGCCCTGAAACCTGGCAAGTTCTGGGACAGATGTTTTAAAAAATTTGCCTAATAATTCTCTAAACATAGTCAAAACGCAAGATTCACGTCTGTGTAAATAATATTTTTTAATGTAGATAAATTATACCAATTTATAGAAACATGTTAAAAGTAGAATGAGAAGCAAAACTTTAAGTAAGCTGCCTCCTGGCACAGCATTTAACCTGTGGGTCTTGCTTGCAAATATTTCCTCCAAGCAGAACACAAGTTTTCAAGCACCCTCTGCATTCTTTGCTCCTGGTGAACATGTACCTGGGAAGTGACTTTTTCCAGTGTCCCTGAAACAAAGACCTGGTCAATAAACTGAGCTGGCAGGCAGTAAATTAGAGCTAACCATGTTTCAGAGCCTAGAGCTGGCTTTAAGTAAATCTTCTAATTTTGGCTTGAAATAAAAGCTTATACACAAAGAAACAAATAAAAAAAACCACCTCCACAGTTGAGAACTGTCAGTGCTTTGACACTCTAACATAGGTCTTCAGGACAAATAATGAGTGCACTTATTTTCTGGTAGCACTAACTGCAGCCTTGCTCTCTTCAAACTGCCCAGGGCATACACAAACCTTGGGGCCTTCCTACCTTGCCCTCACTCTATCAGCAGCAAATAAAACCTGTCTTTTTCAGCTGCCTATCATGTCCCCAGCCTTGGCACCACTGCTCACCTTCATACGTCTTGGTGCCACTCTGGGAATTCCCAAAAGGATCCTCGTTGATAGGCAAAAGCAACTAAGTACAGAGTTGGAAAAATCCTACTGAAAGAAGGATACAGCAACTCCTACGGAAAGCTTCTAAGATGCTTTCCAGGATTTCAGCTTAGAAGGCACTGGATAATTGGTTGAGCTGATGTAAATTTGTTGTGATTTGCAGAACAGGTAATCAGAAAAAAGGTCACCAGATCTTTCTGTAATTGTAGATGTAAGTGCCCTGTGTACTCACTCTGTCTCACTTGCATTTAGATTATTACAGAAAGGACCAAGCCCAGGATGCACGAGTTCCAGTCTGAGGTGTTTATGATCATAGGGGGCTGTACAAAAGATGAGAAGTTTGTAGCAGAAGTGACTTGCCTGGATCCTTTGAGGCGAAGCCGCCTGGAAGTAGCAAAATTACCAATCACAGAGCAGGAGCTGGAGAATGAGAATAAAAAATGGGTGGAGTTTGCATGCATTACCCTAAAAAATGAAGTCTACATATCGGGTAAGGAACAAGACACTGGGAGTGCAAGAGGGGAGCAGAGGGTTCTCACAGTTATTTCCAGCTTTTATCGAGACCATGCCTGAGGCTTTAGGAAAATTAAGCACTACAGGTATTCCAAATGCTTTGGCTTTGAACAGGCTCCAGAGAGCACTGAATGTGTGAGGACACTGCCTAGCTCTGATTTTAGCACAGGATTCCTTTTTAAGCAATATTAATCTATATGCATGGGTACTTGTGAAGCAGCACCCCAAACACTCAGTGACCCTAAACTCTCAGTGACCATGGTCTTGCAAGGGCTCTGGGGAACAGTTTACCAAACATTAAATGAAGAAGAATTGCTCCAACATCCTCTGTGACCTATCCATTTGCAGCTCCACATGCATAAGCAAAACCCTATTTAACTTCCCATACAAACACAGTTGAGCTCCACACAGAGGTTTGATCCTGAAGCTACAAAGATCTTACTTTGACAATCAAAAATGTTAAACTCAAGCTTGCTGGTCAGTTTGACGGCTGGTTTTGGTGGCCTGTCAAAAACAAGTCTGATGATCTTGTTCTGCTTTCCAGAGGAAAAGTGTCAGCATGCTTTTCATCATTGTCAAGTTACAGAGCAGGGCTTCCATGGGGAGGATACCTTTGTTCCTGCAAAATCAACCACCAAATTCTTCACTCCCTTAAAATAGGAGAGTAGAATGGAGGAGGTAGGGCCAAAGTCTGAATGCTTTGCTTAAGTATGAATAGGGGTCCACAGCCTTCCATCCCATTCCTTCTTTTGGGAATCCACAAATTTTTGATACTTCATTCCAATTTAAAGTTTATTAAATCTTTATCCTGGGATAAGAATTAGATTATTCCTTCCCTAGTTACAGATAAAAGAGGTTTTTCCTTTCAGTCCACTATAGAGAGTTTCTTTTAATTCTGGGATGAGTCCCTCTGTTAAAAGTTAGCTGTAGAGAGAAACCTAAGTCAAACATCCCAGCTAGGGAATATCCCTCACACTCACACCCTTGAGTTGGGAGGTCTCTTTTCCATTTGCCTTTAATCTCCTACCACTTTCTCTTTTTAAAGGTTACGTGCTTTTTGCATCCTTTTATTCCTGACATCTTTTCCAGTGTATCTTCTCCACTTTTCTTTGATGGTCTATCCAGGCTCCCTCCAGGCCAGGCTAACATATTCCTTGCTGTGGTGAGTCTAAGCTGGCTTTCCCTTTGCTGCTATTCTCACAAGTTCTCTTTCCTCCTTCTTTGCTTAATTTCATATCTTTGACTCTCTCCATTCCCTCTTTGTCTTTCTCCTTTTTGCCTTTCCCACCCCAATAAAAGGCTGAGTGGACCAAAGCCATTAAGAGTTTTCTTCTAGCTAAACCAAATTATTAGTGTCTCAATCCCAATTAAGCATCTGGTCCTTCCTGCATGTCCTTCTACTCTTGTTTTCTTTCTTTTACCTCCTGTAACTTGCTTCTTCTCTAACCTGGCTTGCATCTTTTCTAACTTGATCTCCCCTCCCATGTACTCATTTCCCTCAGTGTCTTGGTATGGTCTGGAGTCTTCCCTGCCCTTCTAGCATCTGAACAATAGAAAATTCCTTTCCACAAGACTATGACTACTTTTAGATCATGATTTCTCCCGAACAGTTTAAATGCTTTGACTGGATGACCTGAAATAATACATTTGTAGCATAACTAAAAATGACATGAATTATCATTCACCATTCTGTTACTTTTACTAATGCAGTTACAATTCCTCCTCAAATTAGAAAGAACTGTTGTCTAGAGAAAGAACAGAAATAAAATAAACCTCCAGTTCTCCCCTTGTCCCCCTGATGTGCAGTAAATTCATGCACTGGTCCAGCTCAGGGTCCCACCAGAGTTTCAGCCTGTGCAGGAAAGCACAAGTCACAGGGAAATTTCTAGGGAGAGGAAAGGGAACACCTGCAGTCTCTCAGCCCCATTGTACCCATGAATGCTGCATTCAGGCCCTTCAGCCACTTCAGCTATTTGAGTGCAAATAAAATTCAACACATACATGTGAAAAATACTGAGACAAAAGCATTACAAACGACTCTTTCTAGCATGCTAATTATCTCCCATTCAATCTGCTGTTTGGCCCAGAGATAGGCTCCATCAGTTTGCAGTGATCTGGCTGCAGTACAGAATACCAATGAAGGCAGACACTTTCTCAATAGAATATGAATTCTCTTTTCAGTATATTCACCAGTGAAGCAAATGTTTAATCAGGTTGCAGATGATGGAATAAGCTACTCAGTCTGTAAATGTGGTTTCAGGCTTAACTAGATCCGTTTGTATTACAGTTACACCAGAAACTGTAGGCAAACAAAAGTCCTCATTTAAAACACTGCTCTCACTTGCAAGTCAGCTCTAGAATGAGTGTGCAGGATCCTGTTCTGATCTCTGAGCTATAAACATGAAGCAAATCCAAGTCTGTAGAGAAAGAGGCCAGAAGGAGAGATACAAAAATGAGATCCCAGCCATATGGTCCTATGGTTGAATAGTAAAACTTCCAACAGGTCATACAGGTCTACTGTTGATAGGAGTTCACAGTCAGGTCTTTTGCTTTACGATGCAAACCACCAGGCTGGCTGGATCCACCCAGCACAAACTGGCAGTTCCCCAGTGCAGGCCTGTCTTTGAGGGATTTGGCACTACCAGCTGCAGCATCCTCCCCTGTCTTGTGGAAATCATGTTTGTTTATTCGTCCCTTTGCTGCATTCTGCAAAGCCCCGGTGGTGCACAGAAATCTCCTGCACATCACCACGCTGTGTGTGGTTGGTTGTGCACTCAGTTTTGAAATGAAAATGGCTGTGGTCTGGTAAAGTGAGAAACAGTGATTTATCTTTACTGAATATTTGGCTGTGGAAATTATTCAGAGTTTCCTTTACCATTAAGTAAACTAAATGCAGAAATTTTCTTCTGCTATAACAGGCCAGGTCACTGGTGTAGTTAATTAAGAAGTTAATAATAAGTAAAAATTACTTACTTTCTGTTGAGAGAGAATATATTTAAATTTAAACATGTTGGAGATTTTGAGTAAATACAAGCTATTCTATCGTATTTACATGTGTCATGTACACTGCAGGTGGCAAAGAAACAAAGCACGATGTCTGGAAATACAACGCCTCCATCAACAAATGGATACAAATTGAGTTCCTAAATATTGGGAGATGGAGGCATAAAATGGCAGTGTTGGGTGGCAAAGTATATGTCATTGGTGGCTTTGATGGCATGCAAAGAATCAACAGCATGGAAGCTTATGATCCCTTTCATAACTGCTGGTCAGAGGTAAGATGCTGCATCACATAACATTTTACTCATTTGGAACATTTTATTTGGAAAATGTTTGGGTTTGGAATCATAGAAATGATCTTGTACAGTTCTTTTAAGTGTTTCTGGTCTGTAAAGACCCTAAATATTTTTTTTGTGTAGAAATGCATATCCTTCAGAAAGTAAAAATCTCTGGATCGCTGGTCAGTCGTTGCCTGTGAGACATCTAATGCCTAACTTTTCTTCATTGGCTTTTAAAGCTAGTAGTCCAGAAATCAGTGAGTATGACCATAGCACACATGAACCAGAGCACAGGCTCAAAACTACTCTCTGTTACATTATGTATATAAAATGTGTATATCAACCTGTGCATTATATATGCTGCATTTAAGCTGAAAGTAAAGGTCTCAAGGTAAACAGGAAAAAACCCCGGTTCTATTAACTGTACTTCAAGCAATGAGAGGAGAGAATTAGGCAGCCAATTAATCCATGACAGTAATGAAACTAGGCGTCATAATGGTAGAGACAAACCCCAGTTTCTAGATCACACAGAGCAATGTGGATGAATCTAACTATCACAGCTGCAAGTAGAAAGACCGCCATGAACAAATTTCATAATTTCTTTTCTATGTATGTAAGTATGCTAAGGAGATCTGGGGTAATTCTGACATTTCCTGGCTTGTAATTGTGGATCATGTAATTTTAATTTCAGCATTTGAACTGAACATATATTTTTAAGGGTTTCTTCAGACTTAAGAAAAAGCTGAATACTTCCACCTTATCCCTAGCAATGCCATCTTCTGAACCCTGTTTAAAAAGGGACATCATAAAGGGGACGTCTGACTTCAAATTCCACAGGCTCACACCCCACAGACGTCAGTCTGACTCCTTCAGATGGTTACTAACGATGTTTGTGGTCCCCAGGCTGCTCCCCTGATGGTCAACGTGAGCTCCTTTGCAGCAGCAAGCTACAAGAAGAGGCTCTACGTGATCGGGGGAGGGCCCAACGGGAAGCTGGCGACGGACAAGACCCAGTGCTACGACCCTGCAACCAACACGTGGAGCCTGAAGGCGCCGATGCCGGTGGAAGCCAAGTGCATCAACGCTGCCAGCTTCCGTGACCACATTTATGTGGTGGGTAAGTGAAGCACCAATGGTTCTCCTGGAACAGACACAGCAGGGCTCCCTTCTGTGTCTTAGTTTTACCCACAAACTCTCCGCAGTGTAATCAAATAGTCAGGTGGCTCTTCCCACTGCGCTTACAAGGGATGGGAATACGGCACCTTCACAGACAGGAGTAAAGAGTCACCGAGTCAAAATGCCTGTTTGTGTGGCAGGTATCTTGGAAAGCTGGACCTAGCCCAGAGACAGCTTAAAGCCATCCAAATGTGTGTTCAGAGTAGCAAGGGCATGATTTTACCGCTACATCGTGCCCCCTCTCCTCTCCAGCAGCATTACACAGCTCACTGCATACAGGATTTATGCAGGATTAAGAGCATTGGAAGCAGGTCATGGGAGCAGAGCCACCGATACCCAAAGACCCAGAACTTCACTAGATTGCACTTGGGGTTAATTCAGTCAGTTGCCAGAACTGGATGCAAAGATGGAAGAACAAGAGTTTGGTGGTGGTGAGCTGAACTATAGGGGAAGGGAGCCTGCACACATCTCCAGATGGTGCTGGAAAATCCAAAAGAAGGAAAGTGGAACATTTGTTTCCCAAACAGGAGCTCTGAAAATTCCCCCAACTTTTATGTACATAAATACCTCATGCTTCTCTTCAGCTCAGAGACTGGCCTCACCCTGTTTGTCCAGAATGACAGACAGAGAGAGAAGGCACAGACTTATGGGCTGGCTGATAAAACTCCTGATAAAAACTGACACGATATTCCAGTTACATTCATTCAGCACCTTTAAGACAGGGACATCCACCAGTAAACCTTGTTTACCTACCTGAGAACCAGATATAGTTCAATCAGATAGAAATCAGCCCCATCTGAAGTTTAAAAGATAAAAGAGCATTTGGTTCCTCCATCCAGAGCAATCAAATTACCCAGATCGATGAATTACAGCCAGATGAATCACTATATGTGACAACATCTGTTTTCAGTCTGCTCCAAGTGGGAAATAAAACTTGTTTAAATCACCTCACAATGACTTGATCATCCCTCAAATACTGGACTAGTATTATCAGACCCAGCATTTTTTGTAACTACAATAGATAAATACTCATTTTGGCAGCAGGGAGGATCCCTGGCATTGTTGCACCTTATCAGTAAGAAGGTGGCTTCAAGGATTCTTTTCAGTGGTGTCCAGCAACAAAACAGGGAGCAATGGCCATAAACTAAAACAAAAGAATTTCCACCTCAACATGAGGAAGAACTTCTTTCCATGGAGGGTGGCAGAGCACTGGAACAGCTGCCCAGAGAGGTTGTGGAATCTCCCTCTTTGCAGACATTCCAAACCCACCTGGCTGTGTTCCTGTGTCACCTGCTCCAGGTGACCCTTCCTTGGCAGGGAAGTTGGACTGAATGATCTCCAGAGATCCTTTCCAACTTAACAATTTTGTGATTCTGTACAGCTATTACAGAAGACACACCCAGTCCCTACAAATTCCAGAATAACAACCATTTCACTGTTGGCAGTCTCAGGAGGGAATATATTTCCATAACCTGTCTTGATAATTAAGGTATTGACCATTTTTTTGAGAGAAGCGGATCCTGCAAAATTGAAAAGATGCACAAAAACTTTCAAGATTTTGGGAAACACAGAGAAACTGAAGGTCATTCTCTGTTTAACAAATCTGTAAGAAGATTATTGGATCAGTCTGAGGAACCCCTAGACAATGAAGGGGCTTTTGAAAAAGCCCTCCAGGCAGGAGGTTTGATGGACAGATGGACACTGAAGTTAAGAGGAGTTAGTGAAAAATCCTGTACCCATTTTTCACAGTGATGGCTTACCACACCTGGTCCTTCATAGTCTAAGCTCTTTTAAACAAGATTGTACTTTTCTGAAGCTGTGCCCTTAGCTGAAGCCCCAGGTTTGAGAAAGGTCTGTTTCTGGGTGCACTGTGGTCACACTGAATGATCACAGCAGTTTGTTCTGGCCTTAAATTCCACAGCCTTATGAACAATAAGTGGCCTTCTGTGGATCAGGCTTTCAAAACAATAAAGTATCCTGTGACCTTGTTTTTTCTTGGCTTTGGGGCAGAAATCATTCTTAGGAATGCCAGGAACAGAGAGCCCTGTTGAAGTGGATGGTTTAATTAAAATCTCTTACAGGAATGGCCAGTGCAAATATCCATTTCCTCTCCAGGTGGAGCAATGAAAGCCCTCTACTCCTACAGCCCCCAGGAAGACACATGGTGCCTGGTGACTCAGTTCACCCACGAGAGAGCCAGTTGTGGGATTTCTCCTTGCAACAACAAGCTGTTTATCACCGGGGGCCGAGATGAAAAGAATGAAGTCATTGCAACAGTGCTCTGCTGGGACCCTGAAACTCAGAAGCTGACAGAGGAGTGTGTCCTGCCCCGGGGGGTGTCTCATCACGGGAGTGTTACCCTCAGGAAGTCTTACACACACATCCGTAAGATTGTGCCCGGGGCAGTTTCTGTCTGACCACGGGAGAACTGCAAAGAAACCCAGTGGCTCCGTGTCCCTGTGGCACAGACTGCAGTGAGGATGGCTTTTAGCTGCAGGGAGCAGTGGAGGGAAACACCTCCACAGGGCCTCAGGGGAGTATCTGTATATAAGCTCATCCCTTGCATTTCCTCTGTACAGTATATCCTTAAATTATCTTAATTCCTTCCCCCCACAGAAAAACCAGGGACCAGCTGTACTTTACTCCTGCCCACACAATACCTCCAAACAGGTGAAGAAATGTGATGTGTAGGTGGGAAATTTACTTCCCAGCTATATCTACCCTGAAATGTGCTTGAACTGGCTCAGCCTGGTCCCAGTGTTTGTTTAACTATTTATTGTGTTAAATTGGATTTGCTGCACCTACTAGTGTAAAAGAGAAGATGCTTTTTGGAATGAAAGATTTGTACCTTTGGTGAAACGCCGTTTCCTCCAAAGCTGTGCTTTTTTTTCCAGTGGTTGGTACATTAGATTAAGTTTGAAATGGTTTGTGTGTTTGTTTGTTTGCTTGCTTGAAGATACTTTGTTGGCTTTTCAGTTCTGGACGACCAAAAAAAATCCACCTCAGTTTGCAAACCTTGCTGTCGTTCCCAAGACAGAGACTGCACAGGCTGCAAATGTAAGTGAACCTTAATCTGGTTCCACTGAAGATTCACTGTAGCTGTTTTCTAATAAAGCAAACCAAAACGTAGTTTCCTTTTTCTTGTGCTCTGGGGCTGGTCGCTGCTCTGCCCGAAAGGCCTTTTCCTCTCCCCATTGCTGCTCACAAGAGGCGTTTGGAGCCCATCCCTGCCTCCATCCCCACTGGGTGGCAGTGCGCTCCCGGCATTTTTCTCACGGGTTTTGGTTTCCTGGAATGCAAACGGACAGAACAATCTGCTGGAGACAAAAACAGTTCCAGGTACTGTTCCCAGCCTGATTCCTGGGATCATCACATGCAGTAGGGGGCAAATGTTCAACAGGCCAGGAGGGCCTGAGTCTCAAGTCCCAGCATCTGGGTCAGTTATAGGGAAAGAAAAACAAACACTGAGGGGGTCATGCCCGGGGCACTCTGGGACACTCTTGGCTAAAGACTGGGAACATATTCCGGCCCTCCTCCCCTGCCTAGTTGCTGGAAAGAGCCAACCCACTATTAAATCAAGACAGAAAACACTGTGCAAAACAAATCTCTCCAAGCAGAGAGCAGTGACTCCTTCCAGCCTCTCTCCCTCCCTTTCTGTAATGTCTCCTTTGCCTTTTACAGTATGAAAAATAATATTTCTGTCATGTTGGGCTAAGAAAAAAACATGGGTTTCTGAATTTCAGCACTGTAACACCAGAGTGCTCAGGGGTACAGCAGGGCCTGCAGACCTGGTGCAGCTGAGCAGGGCAGACACAGCCCATGGGGCAGGTGGCAGCCCTACAAAGGGGTTCCATTGTGTCCTTCCTTCAGATAGACTGCAAGAAATCCTGTGTCTTCTGCAATTTGCCCCATGCCTTGAACTTACATCTGTAACTCCAGACTATCCCCCCATTTCTTCCACTGATTTTCCCACAGTCCTTCCATTTCCAACTACTTTTTAATTGCTCCCCTTCCATATTTACATTCCTATTGTTCTGCAGGGTGAGCACTTCTCACACTTCCATGCTGGCCCACACTCTCCCATCCCACTCTGCTTTTCAGAAGGCATGAAGAAATACCCTATAAAAAGAATATTTTGTTACAAAAGGTTTTTGTGAAGAACAGTTACCACCTTTGACTTGGTTAGCAGCACTGGCAGGTCTACAGGGGCAGAGAAGGTGGATGAATGGGTCCCCTTTCCCTTTGGTAAAACTAATGATAGTAGCTGCTGAGGCTGACTAGTTCTTCCTACTGGGAATCATCCTAAAAAACAGTAGCCCTCAGGAACTGTTTGATGATTTTCATGTCCATAGCAAGACTTGTAGTTTTTTCTTGAGAAAAACAAACCACTGAGTTGGAAAAGAGTTGTCCAAATAAATTCTTAACTACATATCAGAGGCAGAAAACAGCCTCTTGTCTCTTCTGCAGTGGTTTCCCAGCCACATCTGCAGACCTTGGGCAAGCAGGAGCCAAAACATCCCTCACTGACAAACACGAGACAGCACAACCACAGCTTGGCTCCTTTTCCTCTCCTAACTCACGAGTTGCTCAAAAATTCTGACGTTTTAATAGCAGTGCATGAAGAGTTGTGTTTATTTGTCTCCCTGCTCTTTGTACGTTTTGGATTCATGTTGCAATCTGAAGGACTCGAAGCATACTGAAAAACAAAAACCTTCAGGATCAGTAGTTTTATGCAGATGCCAAAAATCACAAGCCTTGTGAAAAAATAGCAAGAACCAGCAGTGCTGGGCCTCGGTTACCAGCAGTGAGGTGGGGTTGGAAACAGAAGACAACAGAAATCAAGTTTCGGGGAAACTTGTAATTTCCTTTTCCTATCAAGGGCTCTCTCTCATCTGTCATGCATAACCCCCTCCGGCAGGGAATGGCCACAGTCACGGTTTCTGTCCAAAGAACACACTCTATGTACAAACAGCGTCCCGGAGGCAGCTGGTGCTGTTCCGCAGGGCTGGGACACAGCCCCAGGCTCTCGGGGCTGCCCCCAGTGCAACCAGGCAAATGCCTCTTTCCTTCTGCCCTCTTACTGTATTAAACTGCCCGTAGAAAATGACACAGCCAAGGGATGGAGCAGAAGTAGACACTCTAATATTAATTACTGAAACTGTGGGAGGTTAATTAGTTTTACTGAATAATTACTGAAATCGTTGTAATGAACTATACCCCAAATCCAAAGCTGTGTGCTTGTTTACCTGCCTGGAGATCCTCCGTATCTCCTTACACTGAACCTGATCCCACAGGAGGCACAGACCTATCTCTGATGTAATTATGTCTCCAGTGTTGTATGGCACAGCCCCAGCCCCTGGAATGCAGGTCTGACTCCCTTCAGTCTGCAGGTTACAGACAGCAAACTGCACTGCAAATCCAACTGAGAGAGGGAAGAGAGCAGTGCTAAACGTAGTGACAATGTTGGCACAAGAAAAGAGGGGAAAAACTGAGCATGAATATATTTAGGCTATAAATTAGAATACTTCTAGTGATTCATGGTATTGCAATTCATTAAAGGATTACTGCCCCCAGCTGCCAAATCACATGTTAAAGCCAACTGCTCTCTGTTTCACTTTAAATTAAAATGCTGGGCTGGCACAGTGACATCCAAGAAGTTCACTTATATGACCAGGGAGAGGTCGATTGCTGGGCTCTGGTAAATAGGTTCAGTTTGAATTTCCAGAGCTTATGTGGAGACATCCTTACAAGGCTGGTAATCACTACAGCCATGAAGTTCTTGAAAATACAGAAGTCTAACAATCTTTGAGACAAAACTCAAGGCATGTATGAAAAGCATTACAGGAACCTTGTGCTTGTTATGTTGTCCTAATGAGTCCTTTGGTCCTATTCAGACAGATTGGGGAAATCCCCAAAGGCAAATGATTCAGGGCTGTGGTGTGTATCCTCTATACACTCTGTAATATACTGCTTTTGTACCAAACAGCACAGTAATATTCCCTGGGAAGACTTTGTTTACAAGCAGTCACTTAAGAAAAACTTACCTATCTAATGTTAAACCACTTTAATGTGGATTAATAAAATATCAACTTGCAACAATCTTTCTTAGAAGGTCATTTCCACAAAGCAATGTTTTGTTTGCCTGGTCACTGTGGGCAGACTTCATATACACACAAACTTGACACAATTCCTAATTCACTTGCTCTGTCTTTCCGTGCCCTTTATGTTACCAAACTTCCAGTTGTATCTAAATATATCCAGGGAATGTGTATGTAAGAAAGAACTATAGAATTGGCAACAGAATTCTGTCCAGGAGATTAACTTCATAATTGGTAGGAAGATCAAGCACTATAACCTGCAGCTATGCAAAGTCACTTATGGTCACTTATACTAGTTACACAGTTATCTTCACCCCTTATCATGAGAATTTCCAATATAGGTAAACTTGAAAGGACTTTACATGGACAAAACAAACTCTAAGTTGCCAGCATCTTTGTCAATGGGCACAGGTATAAAAATCGGCCCAAGATATGAGCAGCCTGGGGATTTACAAGTACCTCTTCCATTCTTGATCTTTCCACATGCCAAGGGGATTTAGTAGAAAGCACCTGATTTAGTATGCAGCCATTTTCCCCATCCTCCCTAGGGTTATGGAAGATACCTGTTACAGACAATCTGAAGTCTTTATACAAACACAGTTTCTGTGACAAATGTCTATGGTACATTCATCTTGGAGAAAAATAGAAGAATCCAGTAAAAAGTGACTTCTAGATCCTTTTATTGAAGAGTACTGAGAAGCACAGGACCACAGTTAAAGCAAATATGCAATATTACAGTTTATTCACTTGCAACAACTTTGTCTTAGAGATGCTTCTTACACAAGAAGTGTCCCTTAGCAGCAAAGCCTCTCTAAGATGTCCCTGCTCATTCCCCCACCTCTGTACTGGAATTTGTTACCCCCTCACCAGTGCTGATGCAGCTGTTTGCAGAACATCCTATAAAGCAGATCATTGGGATAATCTCAGTTAAAATAAAAACCACACCAGTTCTCTCTGAAAGGATATTTTTAACCTGCAACCCCAGAAGCAGTTGCATCAGCAAACAGGAGAGAGCAGGCACTGCAATGTGAGGAGAGTAACAAGCAGTTTGGAAATGACGGGAGAAGATCAGCAGGAACCACTCAAAGTGGCTCCCTTGCCAAAAACATTCCATGCAACCAGACTCCAATCTCCTCCTGGCTCACAGTGGAATTCTTCAGACGAGCGAGAAATAGCCAACAGCCATATTCAGCACTTTCTGTGTATAACTTCAAGCAAACAGAAGGTGAAAAGAGACTGCACATAAGGGAAATATTGCACAGTGAAATCAAGGACCTTTTCTTTTAAGCCCAATGTATTTTTACATAAAATCTAACGAATTCTAAAAGTAATATCTTTAGAAACACAGAGCTCTTTTATCGAGTCCAAGGAACAGAACGGCAACTTACATTTCCCACACTGATGTTTATACCTAATTAAATTTTGGTTTCTTTAAAGTCAGAAATATGTTTCACTTGTCCTCTAGAGGTAGGGGGCTGATCTGGAAAATCCAAAAGGCTCTTACAAGATCTTGCCCCTGATGCACCAACTGGCTCTGCAGCCTTTCCTCCTGGCCTTCCTAAGGCTTTAGTGGCGGGTACCCAGCAGCAGCTCTGAGACGGTGCAGCTGTAACCTGGGATCAGGCTGCTAGAGAAGATTTTCGTGAGGCAGAGCTGGGAGATGCCTCAGCAGGGATCAGACGTGGTGTTCATGCTCAGTCCCTCGCCCCGGGTTCCTGCCGGAGCCATGCTGTGGGTACAGCTGTGCCCAGCCTGGCGCCTCACTACTCCTGCCCTGCTGCCCCAGCTGCTGCCCCAGCCTTGGCCAGGTCACCTCAGTGCAGCCTCAGCAGGAATCGGGGCTCTGGGCTGCTCCAGGCTCCTCCGGCACCAGCACAGCAGGACACCACCCTGCAGGGAGGGAATGAGGGAATGCCAGCCGCTGCCTCCGGCTCAGCTTCCCTCCCCAGCAGTCCATCCATCCCTGCAACCCCCGGCACTGTCATGTGCTGGGCTGTCCAGCAGGCACTGATCAAAGGTGACTCCCACCAGACAGAGATTTTAAAAAACTCCAGTGTTTTGCAATTGCCAGACGGAATCCATAAGGCAGCAAACACACCAGCACACTGCACAAGCTGAGGCACAGCCTTTTGCTGGGTGCAGCAGTTTCCAGAGGCACCTTTCAGGTCATGTTTCAAAGAATAGGACATTGGCTACCAACCTTGCAAGAATACACTGTGCATGAAAGATACAGTTGTTCTGTTCAGAGCACGTTTAGTTAAGGGTCCTCTGTCGTAACGGATGCTGTTAAGGGACCTGTGGTTACCCCCTCTGCTTCACAAAACTTTTAATTTTCTTCTTTTCCAGAAAGGCATTTGCAACAGGTGGGTGAAAATGATCTTGGTTCAATGTCTCCTCCCAAAGGTTCTGCCTTTCACATCAGAACAAAGCTTGTAACTTCATCCGGGGTAGCATTTTCTGTATTCTCAACCATGACATAATGAAAGATCTGTTGCCTTTTGGCACCAAGGAGGCAGAGTGGTCAACCCATGTCTTCTCTACCATGGGTTGATCACTTCTTCTCCACTTCTTCAGAAGCTGAGTGATTTCCATCAGTCTTGCATGATAACAGGGTAAGGACAACTCCTTTGCTGAGACTGTGCTCTGCCTTGGCTCAGGATGGTGGTGGAGCAGGTGACACCATGCGAAGCTGCTTCCTCCTGACAATGGATTTGAGAGAGGCTGAGATCTCTCTGTATCGAAGCCCATACAGAAAAGGGAACAAAACTTTAGGAATAATCATCAGGACATTGCAGACTGTCAGGGAGACCAAGATTCCTGTCTGCAGTTTGATGAGAACATTAACACACAAGAATGATTCCACAAAAAGGGCCAAGAGTGGAAAGAAGTAAAAAAACAACACAGTGTTGTGCATTAAGAATGTTACACTGGCTCTGGAGCAGATGCTCTCCCATATACCCGAATGTTTGGTTTTAAAATACAAAATAGCATAGCAACAAAATATTACAGACAGGCAGAGAAAGACAACCATGGCAGAAAGCCAGAAACAGAGTTTCAGAGCATCAGTCCCGTTCAGAGTTAATATTAGTATTACTGGAACCGAGCACGTTTCCAGGACACAGGGCACAAAGGTGTGGGTGCTCCATAGCACCAAGAAAAAAATCCCAGGGAAAGCTCCAGAACACACCCATAGTAAAACTATAATTTTTTTAGTTCGTGAAGGAGGCAAAATAGTGATGTAGCGCAAAGGAAACAAAATAGCTACGTATGTGTCCAAGACTATGGCAACAGCTGTGAACAATCCTCCACAGTAAGCCACTGCCAGCAGAAATAACAGGAGGACACAAGCTTCCTTTGGGAAATGTAGGTGTGCTGCATTGAGAGCAGCTGACAGGGTGTAGAACAACAGGTAGATCAGATCAGAAAGCAGAGCATTTCCCAGCAGCATGTACCTTGTTTCCTGACGGATGTTAAACCGAGAGAAGATCACGAATAAGATGGTAGGAATGATGAGGACACCTGCCATGAGGCAGATGACTGGAGAGATTAAAAACATCTTCATGTTTGTGCCTGATGGGGTGAGAGACAATTCCTCCAGCAGAAAGTACAAAGTAGTATCATCCAAACCTGAGGAACTGTTGAACTCTATCTCCCTGAGGCGGCGCACAGTTGCATTTGATCTCCTTACTGAGGCACAGCCAGAGATGTCCATTTCCTTAGGATTTAGGGATGATTGCCTGACTTGAAGAAAGCAAGATAGATCTTCTACATTGAGTCCTTAGAAAGGCAAATGAAGCAGAGGTTTCAAAAAATCCATGGAAGCAACGTGATTTCTGTAGCCAATTCTACCAGCTCTTCTCAAGGACAGAAAGCTGAAAGTTGCAACTGAATTCTGTGGTGTCAAAAGACGGTTTTGCCTAAAGTGGAGATTTTATTTTCTTTCTGCAAAATCTAATGTTTAGAGAAGAGAATGAATCTCTGGGTGGTGTAAAAAGGACTAAATCCCTCAGCTAGCTCTTTGATCAGAAATGAATGGGTTGATCATTTTCAGTAATTTGAGTTTGTTCTCATCACATTATCACTCCAATGATGCAGGTGAAATATTGGCTTGATTAAACAAATATGCAATGATGCAGATCAACATTTCACATGTACTGATGTAGGAGAGCCATAAATGTCATTGGGTGGTTTTGCACCAATTTGTAAGCAACAACACAATTGATTTGAAGGTCAATAAAAAGGCTCTCAATCCTGTTGTAAAATTGTAGCACAATGATTCTAGTGAATGAAATTACCTTATTTGTAGATGAAAACCATTTTTGCTTCAGTGAATCAAACCATGTTATTCATGCATGATAAGCCTTCCCCTGCCTTTTTTCATGCATGGTACACAAATACTGAACTCTCATCTACTGCAGACTTACAGACAACCTGAGAATTGTCTGGGATGAGTGACATACACTGTAATGTACCAGCACACCCTACAGCAGACTTGGGGTTTTCAATGTCCATTTGGAGACCAATTCCTGGCTTGCTGGCCAGGACACTGCTGCTGCACTGTGCTGCCTTTAATATCAGATCTCAGGATCAGAGCTGGGGGTGCAACGAGAGAATTGTGAGGGATTTGGATTGCAGAAAAGGAACTCTTCAATTTCTTCCAGGCATGGTCTGATCAGAAGAAAAGCTTTTTTTTAATTTTTATTTTATAATAGGCAGCTCCTCACTTAACCTGGCATTATTGTGTTCATTATCTGCCCAGCACTACCAGCACATGGCAATGCAGTATCTTTCCCTCCATGGGGGTCAGGGCACAGCTCACCACACAGAAAGCTGTGCTGTGCCATGGACATGCTGGTTCAGGGCATGCCAAGCAACAAAGCAGACAGCTCATGGAACTCAGCATCAGCCATCAAATCTTGTGCACATTTCATTTCCTTACACACTGATAGTTGGCATCCACAGAACTGGATGTTAAGATAGTTGACAGGCTGCACCATATGGAACAAAGGGACAGGAGGAAAAACCAATGATAATTTTAAGCACAGCATTTCAGTTGCTATGGTGCCTGGGGTAGGCAAAACAGAAGGTGTTTGTTTTTGCTCACTCAATCCTGCATCCACTGAGAAGTATGTGAGCAATATTGATGCAATTATGCTTCAGGACCATGCCTTGCATTTATCATTGATGATGATAACATAATACCTTAAGCAGACAGTAGAACTGTTGAATTATACTGTTATTACAAAATGGAAGGGAAATGATGAAAACTCAAGTATGCAGGTCACCTCCAATTAGAATTTCAGATCTCTGTTAATGGTGGAAGTGTTTTCTGCCTCCCAGCTCATAGCACTCCAAGGATGTCCTGTCAATGGGCAGGATTGTCTCATTTCTATTTAAATTACCACTGTATTTTCCACCATCTGGTTAGGATTCAATGTGAAAAAACAAGAGTTCATTGTCATCTCAGCTGCACACTTTTGGCTGTTAGAAAAATAAATCATAGAATGGTTTGGGTGGGAAGGGACTTTAAAGTTCATCCCATTCTAGATGAGTGACTGCAGGTTCCCTCAGCTTTAACTGTGCTCGTCCTGAAAGGAACACAGTAAGGCCCTAGTTCAACAAAAATGGATAACAGCAAATAACTGGAAGACAGTTCAACCCCAGCAGATCTGGGCAGGTCCAGCCAAAGCCACTCCCCTCAGATTTCCACAGGGGCTTACAACTGTTCAGTACAGTTCTGCTAGATTTAAAAATGTGACAGGTTTGTGTCTTGGTACACTGAAATAAATCCAGAAATAGGTGGCTCTGAGAATATCTGATTGTTGTCTCCTTTCATTTTCTTGACCTTAGGAGGCATTTCCACATCTGGACCATTTGCAAGGGGCTGGCAGCTCTGAAGACCACTCCTGAGGATTCTGAACTTAGACAGCTCCTTGCCATTGCATCTCAGTGTTCGATATTTTGTGGTGCCAACCTGAATGATTCTCCTGTAATTTCCTGTAAACCTGGCCTTAATGCTCTAGTTATTGATTTTTTTAAATGCTTCCTGGTAAATTTACGTGGACACACTTTTTACATATCTTGCTGATGCAGACATTAGCAACCCCTCTTCTGGCTCAATACTGTCAGTATTGATTTTCAAACTGAACCACACACTGTTAAGTACTTTACTCATTTCTGCTTCAATAAACATCCTACTGAAAGCTTAGTTATCTTATCTGATGAGTCTGGGAGATCTCAGAAAGAATGCATCCAGCCACACTGTAAATCCAGCAAAGACTGCATTACATTATATTCTGGTACTGACTACAAACAGGTATTGCCAAACTGAACAGAAAAGGTTAGAAATATTATTGTCTTACAGTACTTGGTGTGGACTTATCTGTGTCCACACAGAGGGAAGCTTCCTACTTCACAAAGAGTTTAGCCTGACCAACTGAACAAGTCAACAAGCACTGTGCAAGAAAGGGAAGCAACCTAAGATTTCCCCAGCCCTCCATCCCAAGAGACTGTGTTAGAAGGGGATACCCAGAGGAAGTGTGTGACTGCACTGCACGCTCACCTTCGCCCCTGAGGCTCCTTGAACCATCACGTCTCTGTCTCAGTGTGACCATGGAGTCTTTGACGTGGCTGCCTCCCCAGATCCCAGCCTAGAAACTGCTCCTGTGCTGAGTGTCTGCCCCAGACCCTGGGCTGCCTGGTCAGGAGTCCAAGAGCTGGGTAAAAAGGTTTCCTTGGTCTCTGCCACAGCTCCTTGGACTGTGTTTTGGATGAGACAGTTGGGTCCAATAAATCGACATTTCCACTGGAATTTTGTTTCGTGGGCATATTCCCAGGCATGTTTAGTAACAAAGCCTTGGCCTCAGGAGCCTTCATGTGCTGTTACAGTTTCTTCAGCTTCCCACCATGAATGCCCCTCTTCCAGGCTTATCCAGGTTCAGAAAGCACCTCCCTTGCTGGTGAAGCTCCCCAGGCCACGAATAGCCAAGTGCCCAGGAGCAGGCCAGCTCCTCCCAGCAGGGCAGGGAGAACCAGATTTCCTGCCTGTATCCATCTTCTCACTCTGGGGAAATGAGCTGCTGCTGTCAGTGAAAAAAAGTAATTAGAGCAGTTTGACTCTGCTGTTTTTCTGGTTGAGCCTTCCCTTTTCCTTCTCCTTTACATACAAAGTCAATTAAAGACAACTTTTTTCTAAACCTGTAAGCCACAGGAGAGAGGTACAACTTGCCCATGCCTCAGCTATCTGTCCCCACCTGGGTCCAGAAGGATTGTTCAGCCCTTGCTTGTTATTTGCTGTAGATAAGAGACATAAACATTGCTCTTGTAACTGTACGAAGTTCACAAATCAGGCATAGCAATTACTGAAGTTAAGGAAGTAAAGAAATGGATGTGAAAACTAAGATCAGATTACAATGCTTGTAAAGGTCAAAGGAAACCTGAAACAAAAGTAAACAAGAGTGCTTGTTCGAAGACATTTTGATGAGGCTCCCAAACAGAAGAGAGGACATTGGGAGAGACTGGGAGGGCTTAGCATTAAATCCCTGCATCACTTTTTCTAATTCCAAATACCATCAAGCCACTGTGATGACAAAGCCAAGGTAAATTTTGTACCAAATCTGCCTTCAAGGTGCAGTATTAAGAATTAAGGTAGGTGTCAGAGGAACAGAATTTTGGAATATTTGACTGTAAGTCCCAGACAACACCTGCTTTCCTGCAGGTCACTGTGTGTCTCTGACTGCTGTGAGCTGCAGCCAGCAGAACTCACCCATCTCCAGTCTCTGAGCCTGGCAAGGCAAAGCAAGACGTTTTTTCCTCCTCTGCCACAGTAATTCTTCCGAGTTGGAAGGACCTACGTGGTTGATCCAATAACATGTTTTCTGGTGACAAGCTGCAGATGTGACCAGGGATTTACAGCAAACAACTGCTTTTCATGGTCATTTATGGACAGACTCATGGGACACCAAGAGAAGCCATCCTAGAGTGTTTCTCAGATTTAATGATCTCTCCTGCCTACCTACTTTTCATAATAATGCATTTGTGAAACAGAACCAACAGCCTACTAATTAAGGCCTATTTTTAAAATATTATCTTCTTTCCTGAAGCAGTTCAATTTGTAAGGAGAAACCTTGCTTAAATTTTGAACACTGCACAACACTGGTGCTAACAGGAGTTATCTGCAGAAATCTAAGGCCTTTAGATAAAGAACAATAACATATCACTCTCATCTGAAAATTTAGCATCTATCAGAAGAGATTAAACCCATATTTAATATAACATAGAGTCATGAGCAGAACTAGAAGTACACATCTGAATTGGTGGCTTTTTGACTCTTCCTTTAAGATAGGGAGAAAGCTCCTTCTCATGAGAGAAAGCTTCTCAAATGGAGGAGCTACACACCCCCCCAACCCCTTAGAACACCATTCCATCTCAGATTCTCTGTCTTTCTGGTGGTTGCTGGCACCAAAAGCTCTGTGTCTCTGTTCTGTCTCACCTGCAGTGATCTCCAGCATCACCCAGGAAGGGTTGCTGCTGGCAGGCAAAAGCAGAAGCTACCTGGCCATGTGCCTGTTTTAACTTTTTTTGTCTCCTGTAAAAAGCCAGGCAGTACAGGGGAGGTTTAGCATGATACTTCCTTGAAAGATGATTTGATGAGAAGGCAGACAGATGGCTGGAGAGTGCAAAGTGCAAGTTAAAATGAAATACCAAAACAGAGGTGGAAGAAAAACAGGTAGAAGAGACAGGTTGGCATATATAGGCAGACAGACAGCAGCTTTAATGGTGATGCAGCAGACAGGAGGACCCCAGTCACAGCTGTGCACTGCCACAGTTCCTTCCTGACAGCGGGGAAGGGATCGCCTGCCCTGTACAACCCGGGGGACAAAGATAACAGAGGAATCAAGATGGAAGGAAACACTCTAGATGCGGAGTCAAGACAGAAAGGGGAGGAAAAACACAGTGTGAAAGAAAATACACATTATCTCTTCCTATTCATGCCTCTTGATGACAGGCTGTGAATGAATGCATACAATCTGTACACGGCACGGAATAGCACAAGGCACAGCATCATCCTGGAGAGGAAGGAGCCTCACTGCCAAAGTTAAGATGCTCCTTCCCAGTTCCCAGTGCTGTACTTAGGGTGGGCAGTGGTTCTTGGGTGGCAAAGACGCTGAAGCAACATTGGCTGTCTGCAGTGACACTGCCCACAGGGAGACACTGACCTTATCTCACACTGATGGAGCAGGTGCCAGGCAGAGCTGCCATATGGCACAGGGATTAACTGCCAGCATGTGCTGAATAAGAGTCACAATCTCCTATTAGCCAAGCAGGAACATGCTGTGGGCCTCTGATACAGTGCCATTCACCAGCTCTCGTCCCTCCCTGCCAGTTCCTTTGTTACTTATTCAGCACAGGTGTTTAAAAATTAGATTTTCTCCACAGGAGGCCTCACTCTGCCTCGTCCTTCTAACAGCAGCTTTGTATGCTCCCACTCATTTCCATACCAATTCCCTGTTCCTTCACACTGGAGATTCAGACTTCATGGCACAAAAACAGCATTAGGGCAGGAATATGAACACAAATGCTCTGAACTTGTAAAGAAAAGAGAGGGTTTTTTGGGGGGGACAAGATGTTACTTTACCACTGTTTGGGTTATGTAAGCCCACATCAGTCTTACTCTCCCAGTGACCTCCACAGGCACAAGGCAGAGGGCACATCACTGCCTGGTATGTCCAGACCTTCTCACCAGACTGGCAGAGCTACAGTTCACAACAGGAAGAGATCGAGGCATGGAGAGAACATTGCTGAAGGCAGCCAGCAAGCTAAGTTAATTTTATTTGCCAAGTTAATTTTATTTCTAGTTTAATTATTTGTTTCTTTCTTCTCCAGTCCAAATTCCAGCTCATTAAAGGATGTGCATGAGAAGCACCAGAGCAAATACATCCTCTCCTTTCCTTTATTATTGTCCTCAGTAGCACCCAGAGCCAACAACAGTTCCAAAATACCTCTGGGTAGCTCAGAGATAGCTCAGCTATCCACAGGCAAATGCCTGTCCTGTAGGAGTTCATTATAGTTACAGCTATCAGGATGACTAGAAAAAAAACTATTTTTCTAACCTATTCTCAGTATTTTCTCAGGAATTTCTAGGTTCTTTTAATTGAGCTGCTTCTTCCTCCCATGAAGCAGCAATGTCTTGCTCCAAAGAAAACATTTCAGTGCCCACCCAGCACAATGGATAGCAACTAAGAGGAATATAAATATGCACAAAACTACTATAGATCACAAAAGCTTCAAGACAACATATACAGGAAGAAAACTTAAATGAATTATTAGACCCTTTAAATGAGCCATTTTAACAAGCTGTGAGATGAATGAGATCAGAACTGCCCTGCCCTCTCACTGAAGTCCCGCAGCGATGCTCTGGGGGAGTTCAGGGGCACACCCTCCTGTGCAGTTCCCACTCCTGGAAGCACTGGGGATGTTCTGGTGTTCACCCCAATACCAGTTGCCCCATGACCCCTTCCCCTTTCAAACACCTGGTTTCCCTGGCAAGCCCTCAATATTCTGTTCATTTTGGATCTTGCCTGAGCTCTATTCAAACCAGTGCTGTTACATCAGTGCCAGCTCCAGCTCTATCACAGCAGCTGTGGAATTACGTGTGCCATCCCCCAGGATGCCACCTCGACCCCTGCCACTTGTGTCTCTTCGTTTGCTGCCAGTTCCTCCTGCATCCATTTCTGAGCCAGGACTGCTTATTTCTCTTATTTCTCTCTCCTGCCTGCTATTGGAGGTTTGAAGTGATGGTGAAAATGAGACGCACAGTGTCACTTTTCATCCCCAGCTATCTGTCCTAAAAGTCTCCAAGACTATTTGTGAACCTCTTCAGTAGCTGTCAACACCCCCTGTGACTCAGTTTCTAAAATGCACCACTAATCCTCACTTTTAGTCGAAACAAACACACATCCAAGGCTGTTTGTGCTGTTGGCAGCCTGAGAAGCCAAGGAGTCAGTGTAAGGGGAAGCCCTCCTGCTCCCACAGCCTCAGATGTGTTCCACCAGTATCACAGAATTGAAGAACGGTTTGGGTTGTAAGGGATCTTAAAGACCATCTCGTTCCAACCCTCCTGCCGTGGGCAGGAACACCTTCCACTAGACCAGATTGGCCAGGGCCCTGTCCTGCATACCCTTGTCCAAAATCCATCTCTCTTGTAGCTCCTTTAGGCACTGAGTCTCTCTGGAGCCTCCTCTTCCCCAGGCTGACTCTTTCAGCCTGTGTTCACTGGAGGCAGTACAGGCTTGTCACATAAGCCAAACGTTCTTGAACTCCTGCTGTCTGCCTGGCCTGACACAGGAGCTGCCTGCCACGTGGTCTACATTTGGTTTCACAGTCAGTGTCTCACCTTGACAGTCTGCTAAAAACATTACAGAAGCAGTGACCTCAGCCCTGAAGGGTGAGAAACGGCACGTAAGGACAGAGCAGAGGAAGGTAAGGATCCTTGAGGCTACACCCCAAGCTGTTCACTGGCAAGATTCCAGGCACACTCTTCCTGTTCCCAAAATAGAGAGAAGTCTGTCTCATGATTAGCCATCAATAAACACCAGCTTGGGGACTTTTCCCCCCACCAAGCAAAGCCTTTCAGCCTGCTGGGGAACAGCTTGCAGTAGGTTAACTCCCTTTGTCAGACTCAAAATGGGGTCCTTGGAGCCTCACAGGGTGTCTGCAGCGATACAGAATTATAAAAAGGTATTTGTTTTTGTAAATGAACTGGAAGAGGGTCAGCTCCTCCTACTCACCCTTTGTGCTGTCCTTTCTGGTTTTACCGTGCTATAAATCACCAGCTTCTCTGATAATTTATGCATAATTGGATCTGCACTGATTTCAGCAAGTGGCCTGACAAAAGCTGCTCTGAACTACTAAGTAATTTACTGGTTTTGTTTTCAATTAGTACAGTAGCCTCAGGAACAAGCAGCCTGTGCTCCTTGTCTAGGCACCAGAAGATCTCTAACCTGATAGAGCCATCCAGAGGTTAGGCAGCATCTGGTCAGCTGAACAGCGAGAAGAAACATGTTCCTACACCCATGTACCTTATTTATTTTTCAGAGAACCTCTTCTAGTCTAGAAATTTTCCTCCATTTTAATCTCCTCTGGAATTTCCTTTTTTTGCCTCCAGACAATCCTTTTCCTCTTCTCAGGGAAATACCATACCTGCTCTGATCTTTTACTTGGTTGGATGCTAGGTATTTTTTGGGTGGAGGGGATGGTGGAGGGAATGGTTTTTCTGTACAATCCTGCCCCAGGAGCTGACCAGCCCAGGCCTCCTGCATCTTCATGTAGTCCCAATGAAAACAGCAACAAATGCAAGACAGCTGTGTACCATGCCTTGGAATTTATGCAGGAATTAAGACAAACACGAGAGGATGTGCAGAGAAGAGAGATTACGGCCACCTAATTCAGTGTGCTCTGGGCTCTCAGGCCAGGCAGAGCATGCAAAACACCTGCATCTGATCTACTTACATTTCTGCACTATGATCTCTCATGGGGACTGCATGGGAGGGGATTATGGCTGCTGTGAGCAGCACAGAAAAGCCACTGTCACCTCACTGCTTACCATGTGCATTTTTCCCCTTCCAGGCCAGAGCACACGGGTTCTTGCTGCTGGACCCCAGCAGAGCTGTGACTGGCACCTCCAAGGTTCGGCTCCCTTGATGTGCTGAGGTGCACTTGGAACCACATCTACCTTGAAACTCTGAAAAGGATGGGCCAGACTGGCTTGGACTGGGAACAGTTTGTCTCAGGATTACTTTTTGTCAATCAGATCTGACCTGGGCTTGGCACTGCTACAGTATGAGCAGGATTACATTTATTATGATCAGCCAAGACTGTGTACAGGCACCCTTTTTCACAGAATCAACTCCTATAATTACAAAAATGTTGGGTTAACCCAAAAGCTTGCCTTTTCCTTCACAGTTTCACACCAGTAGTGGTGCTTAAAATTGTTTTCTCTGCAATTCACATGCCCACATCTCTTCTAAGCTTCCAGTCTTGAGATTGTCCAGATTGTCCCTTTGTCCTTTTAAGACCCTGCACTAACCACACTAATCCTCAGTAAGTAATCAAATCTCCCCATCTGTGCTTTTACTATTTCCCTTGGCACCATGGTATGACTTCTCTATTTTAATTAACTCGAGCCGGATGCCTTGTCAAGACTTAGTTGCTCTGATTTCTCATTATGTTATCATAATACCATTTAGCAACACCACCCTTTTCAGCAAGAAAAAACTGATTCCAGCACCTTGAAGCAGCTCAGTGAAACAAAGAGCACTCACTAGGTCCCACAGCAATATTCAGTCATTCTTGTTAACCTGCTGCATTTCCTTCCCAGTGAACCCAGCAGTTCTGCCTACTCACAAAAGCACACTTTAAGATATGTTTTCTTATTTTGTTTTTCGAAGTCATGATCACTTAATTTGAACTTTTAACCCCTCTGGGCAGTGCCTGATGAATGGCAGCTACATGTATCTTATTAGTGACCGTTTTAATTCACCTATTACCAGCCTCAATTGTTAGTACCCTGCACCACTGTTTGCCATTTTCCTGCCAAGTAACTTATTAATTCAAATTGCCCCAAACCTATTTAATATTTTACAGCTGCTTAAGACCCAAAGTCCATGGGTCACTTCACAAAATGAGAAGGAAGACTTTCGCTTTCATGTCTTCTCAAACCTGCAACACCTTGGTCTCCTCCTCAGGCCTGTTTTCATCTCTTAAATTGTTCTCTTGGTCCTGCAGGTGCTGTGAGTTGCCATTTCTGCACAAAGCACCAAGTCAGCATCAGGAACCTGTTTAGCATTAACTCCTGGTCACTCTTTGGTGAAACTGCGAGCACCTGCACAGCAGCAGAATTACACACAGTCCATGCTACACATCCCCACCAGGCTCACTCACCCAGCTCTGCGGGGGCCCTGTGCCCCTCCTGGGGTGTGAGTCGTCCTCTGGGAATAAGCAGCACTGAAAAAGTTGTGTGTGAGAGGAGTTCACCTCCATGGAGCTCGTGGCAGGAAGATGAGACTTGTGTCAAGCATCTGGCAATTTAATGCCAGGCAGCATCAGCAAAATGGAAGGAGTACAGGAAGGTGTAATTTGGACAAACAAGCAGTGGCTTGGGGGAACAAATGCAAGGAAGTATTCTGTGCCATATTCCAAGGAAGACACCTCCAAAAAGGGCTCGTGATAGGCAGAATAATCAGAGGGGATCTCTCACAAAATTCCTTGACCAAGATCAAAGCTGAGGTTGATTAATGCAATTCTTTAAATGTTAATAATGACAGTTTACATCCTCCAAAAGTTTAGTTCTGTGTTTTTCTCCCCTTAGGAAGCCCTGCCAGATGCAAATATTTTAAGAAGAACAGGTGCAACAAACCAACTGACCAGGCTATAATATCACTGCTTTCTCCCCCGTTCATGGACATGCATGACAACCTCAGCCTTAAGTCCCAGGTTTCAATTTGTTATGTGTGGATAAAAAGCACATTCAGCGACTTGTATAGTTCCCATAGACGAGAAGATAGAATTTTGAGCATGTGTGTTATGGGTACAGGTTGACAGTAAAAAAAGACAAGGTATTTTAATGTAGCAAGACATTGGGCTGCTCAGTTTCTGGACCGGAGAAGCCTAGAGCTCGGCCTATGCAAATCATGGAAAAGAGGGTTTGTTGAGAAACAGTGAAATAAATTCAAAGCCAAGAAATTGTTTCCGTGTTTCCGTGGACACACATCCAATGCTGGATGTGCAGGGCCATCTAGTGGGGAGTCTCTTTGTGTGCAACAAAAACGGGTAGTGTTTTACAACAGCTTGAACAAAGGCACCTTTGCCTGTTACATCTCTGAAATACATTTTGTGAATGTTTCCCTGCTGAGACGCTACAGCATCCCCAGGAGAGCCTTTGGAGCAAGGAATCAAGCCTGTCTCGCTGCAGGTTCCTGTGCAACAAAATTGTGCATGCCCTAAAATTAATTTCGTTTGACTAATTGACTTCAGAAAGCTTTTCCCGGTTTCTGCTCTCATTAATGCAAGTTCAAAAAAGGCCCAGTGACCCTCGGAGCCAGCACAGCGTGATGGAGCAGAAAGGCATTAGTATATATGTGACACTCCATCTCTGATATTGGACTGAATTAATCAGATGGCTGTGCTGGCTGGTAATCAGTAATTTTTCACAGAAATATCGAGTGTTCTGAGTGAGAATCTCTGCTCAAATGACTGTGATACTCCAGGAAATACTGGCATCCCTTCAGAGACGCTCAGATTAATTCACCCATCTGTGCAGTGAGGAGAGTGAGAAGGAGGTTTACAGCACTTGCAGGGTTATCTGTAAACCCCACTGTGAATCTGGAAAACAGCTAGGTTTCCAAAAGCACAAGAAAATCGGTCATATTTAAGTTCTTACCATTTTCTCATATTTTATTTACTTAACAGAGGGGTTCCCCCCCACCGATTCACATATCCAGTAATAGTTCAAGCACTGTAACAAAGCCTGCTTTGCTGGGATCTTGTTGATCAACTGTTTTTGCTATCTAAGATGTTCACCTGCCTGCAATGCTGCTTTTCTGATTTCTAATGAAAGCGGAGTTCCTTTTCCAGACTTTTTCTCCCCTCTGGAGGCACTTACACAGCCTGTCTCTACCTAGTGTCATGAAACCTTTAAATAAAGGTAATGTTTTCTAAGAGCTCTCTCACTATCTCAAGTTAGTCTAACCTGGCCGTTAGGTGTAGAAGTTATTAAAAGGCAGGGACAAGCAGGCAGGTACAAAGAACAAGATTTCATAAGTCTTTATGATCTGAAAATTAAAATAAAAAGAAGCTACAATACTGTTATAAATTTTCCTGTTAAAAATTCTCTGAGATTTTGCAACTAATTACTTAATTCCATGAAAGCTGACTTTGACTATTCATTTTTTCTCTGTCATGAAACAAATTAAACCACAATTATATTAAATAAGAATATGCAGTGGCTGAGAGTGTAGTTTGGACTGCTCTCTAACCAACCAGCATCTCTCTTATAAGCATAATAATTCATATATTAATACAAATTATGCCCAATTCAACCAGCAAATTGAAAAAGCCCAAAGAATTAATGGAAACAATAAATCCTTACATTTGCCTAAACATTTTTTTCTGTCTAGAAATATTTCAAATGCTTATTAACTGAGAGCTATTCTTCCTGGATCCTTTTAACTGCACTTCCCTCCTTTTCTTCTGTTGCCTGAGTGTGCTATATAAAGATTGCCCACAACCAGGGACAGGCCCAGAGAGCTCCCAGAGCTGCTCCAGGGCCTTCTGCAGCCCTTTTCCTGCAGCCCCGGCCCCAGGAGCTCCCACACACCACAGAGGCCCCAGCTGTAGGTGCAGGAGCTGTACCCCCTTCCCCTGCCTCCTGTCCTGGGCCGTGTCCCCAGCTCTGAATGGGGCACACACACAATAACCCATTGCTGGGGTGCTGAAATGCAGTGTCATTATGCCTGTTTGCTTCAGCAGTGGCTCTGCTATCCCTCTGCTCACAGAAAGTGCTGATAGTTGCCACAGTCTGACAGGTGTGTCATCTCCACGGAAGGCTTTTGTCCTCCCGTGAACTGCCAGAGGAGGACTCTGAAATAGAGCACACATTGCTGATCTGCTCATCTCACACCCTTGGAGACTGAAGGGATGTGACAGGCCAGCACCTCAATAATCACAACTACATCAGATATTTCACAGGGAAACAGCAGCACACATCAGGTAGATCAAGCAAAAAACTCACAACTTCAAATATCTGTTCAAGTGTTCAAGAAAGATCTTTATGGGACAGAGAAAACAATATTATTATGAGAGAAGCCCTGACCAAGGGGTCTTGGGAGCACCGTGCCAGGCACACAGACTCACCTGGGAGGTGCTGCTGGGAAAGCAGGTGATCCCTGCCCACCTGGCTGCCCACTCCTCCCCTCACTGGCACGGGCTGCAGCATTTGTGGGAAGAGCATCACAGCAGGTCAGAGTCAGCCTCCTCCCTGACTCATCCTTCTCTGCATATTACCTTGGCTCTTCCACTACCTAGGTATGGCAGCACCTTGTTATTTTAGGTAATTTCTATTTACTGGGGCAATGCTTCCCAATCTGGAGCAGACTAGCCTGGGTTTTATCCATGCTGGCATTAGGGAAAACATCTATGACAGGAAAGAGCCAAAGGCAAGGAAATCTGTCTCCTCCAGCCCCAGCCAGCAGCACTGGCACTCCCATGACTGATTTGCAGGGTGAATAGCACAGACCCCCTGCCCTGTGCTGTGTGAGGGGTTGTAGCAACACTTTTGTACAGAACTTCATGCCAAAGCAACAAAGGAAGAAATCAAGGTCCCCATCTCTCTGTCATCCTCATACCATTTCTGTGACAACACATGTACCTACGTGTGAATCCAGACTTCATTCTTGACTGGGCAACTCATTTAATGAGCTGAGGAAGAAGTTAACTCATTTTGTGGCTGGCTTCTGTCCACTTCTGTCAGCTCTGAAAGGACCAGGCTCTCTGAGACACTGCCAAGCTCCAAATGACTATGTAGCCAAGACCATGCAGTCAGCAGCACTCCCCACTTCGCTCTCTTTCATACACCTTCCTCTCAAACTCTGCAAACTCAGCAGTCTCTTGCTGCTTTTTTTCCTACAGTAAAATCCCAACATATCAAGGGCTTTGAAGCACCTTAAAGTGTCTGATTTTCCAGAGAAGTTAGACCCTGCAAGGTGTTTCAAGCCAGGTGCCTAGAAACAAAGTTATTGGAAATACACTAGTCCTTTCCAAAGGTGCAGGTTGTAGAAGTGTGTTTGTATGGCAAGAAATTGCCATTCCCAAGGCCAGGTTGGATGGGGCTTTGAGCAACCTGGTCTAGCAGAAGGTGTCCCTGGCCAAGGCAGGGGGTTGGAACAAGATGATTTTTAAGGTCCCTTCCAGCCCAAAGCATTCTGTGATTATGTGATCTCTGTATTAAAGCTGAAGAATAATTTCTGAATCTCTTTTCCCAGATTAAAGTGTCCTCTTTCACAGGCTTATCATCCTCCTCAACACACAGCAACAAAGAGCAGAGCATCCACCCCGTCCTAACACATCCCCGCTCTCATGGCCCCAGCCCAGCTCGTCTCCAAGCTATCCTTGAACTGTCTCCCAGCCCTGTGCTGGCACTCAGCTACTGCTTCAAAAATGGCTTTTGCACGTTTGTAGGAGAGATACGTAACAGTTTAATATGCTTGAGTACTGCCTGGGCACATCAGCTGGCTCAGAAACGTTAATAACCCCTCTGAAAAATCAAACTGCTGGGAGAGATTGTTTTGTTGCAGAGTGACGGCAACAGCCGAAGCTATGAAGGGACAAAGCCCAAGGAATAGTACTCAGCAAATCACTCCTCTCTAAATAGCTACAAGACCCATAAAATATCATATTTTAAAATCTTCTTGTGTAGCTGCAAACCAAACGATGACCTCGGCACTGTCAATACTCACGATACATTAATGGAGCACTTCGTCAGACGCCGAGTTCTTTCAGGTTTACTGCTTTATTTGCTGTGACTACAAAAATACATTACTGGTCACATTTCATTACCATAAGAGCCTTGCCTGTAATGCCATATTCCTACCATAAACAACACTTAATGACTCCAAGGAACACAGGGGTTTCCCCTCCCAGCTGTGATGGCAGCTCAGGCAGCAGCAGACACGAAGCTTCTGGAGTTGGCCACTGCCACCTGAGCACATGGGAGGCAGGAGAACAAGAGCAACAAACATGGCCAAACACAATCTCTAGGTCTGCTAACAAACTGCATTTAGAACCGTGTATTTTAGTCTTCTCTGAGATTTACGACTTGCCACCTCATAACAAAATCTGGCTGTGACATTGCCACTAAGAACACAAATCAAACACACATATTTATTTCCAAAATGCATGTTCCACTGAGTAAATCAGGCAGAAGCATTTTTAACCACATTGTTACCAACTGCACTGCTGGTGGTTTCAAAGGCTTAATTTCTCACCTGTCTTCCAAATGTCCTTTTGTTTGCCTGTGTTTAGATACTGACTGGCAGACCAGTGGAATTTTATGTACAGCAAGGTGCTACTTGTTGCAGTTACAAACTGGCTGTAGTGCTCTTTTTCCTCGAGGACTGACCAACTACCCTCAACCAAGAGGTTTCTTCCCTCAGAACAGGATTTATGATTTGGCTGTGCCCTCCATACCACCCATGAGGACTCCTTTGCAAGATCCTGCGACAGGTATATCTTCTGCAAGCCAGCTTCTGTGCAACACACCATTTGTGTTTTCCACTGAGATATGAAATAAAAGCACACAGGCAGTGACAGGCGGCAGTGGCAGCACCAGCCTGCCCTGCTCACAGCTCGCTATGCCCCGGTCCCTGTGTTTAGACCTGAGCCTGCTGTGCTAGTGTGCTCACCCTCACCAACTCAACTGACTACTCACTTAGCTCCTATCTAAGTCTTTTTGGTTTTAGTCCTCCTTTGATCCCAGCTGTGCCATGAGAGCCACTGAAACAGTTTCTGCCTCACTGATGGCCGGTATCTATTATGTGAAGCTGTGTATCTATGGCTACTTACACCTATATATCTTTTTTTTCAGTTTCCTCACTGAGCCTTTAACAAAGCCTTCAGAGCACTTAATTGCATGTATTCGGGCAGGGAGCAATATAGAATTAAGCAGGGAAATCAAGTCACACAAAACAGTCATAAAAAATTTCCTATAGTCTGCCCTCAAGTCATCACAATAGCAACTTCCTCAGCAGAAGCTGAGGAAACTTTGCTTATAGGTTGCACTGGGATGCCTGTGGAATAGCACATTTTGCCATCCCCACACTTTATGCTGAATAATTACTTTACCTTTGAGATGGCAGCAGCAGAGGTATTCTTGCCTCATCTGGACAGATGTCTATGACACACAGGCATATCTGGAATGGAAAAACTTCTGAAAACGTGACCTGTATTTAAACATTTCTGTAGTCAGGTCCCTGAGGTTTTGTGTCCTTCCCAGGTGTTGTGTCTGGTTTCCAGAGCCTGGGAGTTCTTCATAATGTCATGAAACAGTTCTTCTGATGTAGTTCTTCATAGCATTTAATGCAGCACATTTTTCCACATTGATTTTTAGACAGGTATTTATTACCCAAGAGCTTTTTGTTTAAAATAGAAAGTTTAAGGGCAGCCACTTCTCCAACTAAGGCAGCTGGAAAAATGTCCTCACCACTTAATTTTTTTTCTCGAAAGCCTTTTTAATTCTTTGAGGCAACAAGCAGTTCACAATCAGCCATCCATAGTCCCTGGAACAGCAATACTGAAAATGTGATCAGTCCCATTCCCGAGGCACTCCGTGCTCCTCTCTGTCCCTGAGGGCATCACTATTGGGGTGGGGAGGCCTGGCTGGAAGGCAGGACAGCCAAGCTTTTTAATACCATATTTTACATTTGTGACCCTACCTGCTCCACCTCATCTCCTTGGCAGCAAACCTTAACATCAACGCCCCACAGGGAAACAAGCGGGAGACAGTGAGGGAAATACACTGGCAGAAATCCGTGGATAAAAATCCTCCTATTTCCATCCTAAGTACTGATGTTATTAACAGCAACTCACAATCCTAAAATTTGCAGCATAAACTAGCTCACCAAGCAACTGAGAAGAGAGTAGCAATTAACTTAATGAAAGCCCTGGGAAGCTGTCAGATAAGCTGCAAAGATTGCTCCCTTCAACCCAGGGCAGTCTTCCGGAAGCAGTCTGGAGAAAAAGCTCCATATCCATTACCAATTCTCTTCGACATGCAAACCCAAGAAATGGTGATAAGAATCCATGAATAATTAAGTTTAACCTGATGTTAGCAGAAAGCTAAACTGGACTGGGGATGTTAGACTCTTCATTAGTTCACTGGCAGGAAACAGCTCGGGTCAAATTCATTCTGTAAGCAATTCCTTGGAAACAAATAGAGTTATCTCAGCTCTTTCTTCTGAGTTTCAGGGTAAAGAATCTGCTGCATTCTTCCATGGCAGAAAATTAAAAAATAGAACAGCTTGGGTTTTTTTGTGAGTTGCTCACGCTAATAGTTGTTTGTTGCATCACTGCATGCAAACATTTTCTGCCATGGGGAGGCACAGGCTTCCAGGGTCTGGGAGGCTGGGCTGCTGCATCTAAAATCTCCCTCCCTGTGTTTCCACACTGCCCTTTATGTGGATTTTCCTCCTCCTTTCCCCAGTCCTCCTCATACCAAAGATCTCTGCTGTCCTACTCTTCCCTCTCCAGGGACTGTACATTCCTTAGTCCTGCTTCCCTCAAGGGCCCTCTTCTTACTCCCCATGCCAAGGGCTGTGTGCATCTGCTAAACAGATGGCAGCTGTGCCATGTGCCCCTCATTTACAGGGTTTGATTTCCCTTCCCTTTTATGCCCACTGATGCCCAAAACAATTCTGGACAGACTGAATTAACCAGAATTAATCAGAGAGGATGATTAGGTTCTCCAATGGCCAACATTTTGAGCCAAGCTGATCATCAGCCACAGTGAAATAGCCTGAAACAAAGTGATAGCAGAGAAAGATGGTTCAGGGAATGACAAGTTGAGAACTGTTTAGGAAAAACACACTGTATTGTAATGCATAAAGGCTACCATGGGTCAGCTGCTGTTCAACATACTGTGCATTTGCCATTGCATGCAACGAGACTGGTATTCAGGTCAATGCAGGCTATGGCTATGGATTGATATGGCCAAGCATAACTATAGATATCCATGGCTATAGATGGCCAATGGATTTAGGCCACTTCCCTGATGAAGCAAAATAACAGGCTCTAAAGATGGAATTGCCTGTCCATACGGGCATCCTGAAGTAAATATCCTAAAACCTCAAGTTCTCTCATCACAGAAGCTGCTTTTGGTGAAGAATGTTATTGGGTGAAGAAATTTTTCCTAATATCTAATTTAAACCTCCCCTGGCACAACTTGAGGCCATTTCCAATACTGTCACTTGTTACTTGGGAGAACAGCCCAACCCTCCCACCCCACTAATCTTCTGTCAGATAGTTGTAGCGTGATAAGGTATCCCCTGAGCTTCCTTTTCTCCAGACTAAACACTCCCAGCTCCCTCAGCTGCTCTTCATCAGACTTGTGCTCCAGACCCTTCACCATCTCAGCTGTCCTTCTCTGGACCTGCTCCAGCACCTCAATGTCTTTTCTTCAGTGAGGGACCCAAAACTGAACCCAGCACTCGAGGTGTGGCCTCACCAGTGCTGAGTACAAGGGGACAGTCACTGCCCTGGTCCTGCTGGCCACACTACTGCTGATACAGGCCAGGTGCCATTGGCTTTCTTGGCCACCTGGGGCACAGGTGACAACAGTGACTCTCATGTTCATCACCATTTCTAACAAGCCTTGATTTTACTTTGAACAAAGAAGGACTGCAACGTTTTATAGGCTCCCTCATTCCAAAACAGAGTGCACAAAGTGGGGGCTCTCAAAAGCACCATCCCTGCAGAGCAAGGATGTACTACCTGAAAACTTGGTGGCTTCACATACCCATCATGAAGAAAGGCTTTCTCCTATATTAATACAAATATCTCATGCAGAATAAAAAACATCAAATCTATTTCTAATTAATGCATTTCCTCTCATGATTATTTTTAATCTACTTGCCAGAGCTAGTAGGATTCACTCACAGCTTGTTCTTTCCTCCCACCAGTCTTTTGGTGAAGTCACACATGGGCTTTCTACTTGTTGCAGGTTGGACTGAACCCAGGAGTGTTTGTCCAATATACAATTTTCCAGTTTCTACCATCGGGGCACCTGAGTGGCTTACTGGCTGACACTCAGAGCAGGAGCACTCTGTTCTGCCTGCTTTTAAGTTAACAAACTGATTTTTCAGCTTCAGAAACTTAGACAGCACAAAAGTTCAAGCTCCTTCCCTCCCCCGTCTCCAAGGTTCAGTTCAAGCACACGGTGAAAAGGAAGAGAACAGGTAGCAGGTTAAGGTTTTTGTCTCTTTCTACTGTGATGTGGGGACAGAAGATATATATATATACAAAGATATAACAAAGAATGATGTAATATCAGATTGTAATATCAGATGTTCCCTTCACTGCACACTGAAGAGGAAGCTGGGCTGACCTTAAGGAGAATTTGATAAATGGGGTTTGTGGTAGGCAGTATGAGGCTCACACCAGGCACTCCAGCTTTGGGCAGCAGAAATATTCACTCTTTCCCTTTACACCACTTTGCTCCCACACAAAATCCCCTCCAGCTTCAGTATTAACACAAACCATACAAAGGGTGGCACAGTCCAATAATCTGCACACCCTGTAAGTGAAGCTTCTCACTAAACTAAGACACATTAGGTTCACTTTTCCTGAATCCTAGTCAGAAACAAAACAGCACATGAGAAATGAAATTAATCTGGATGTGTTCCTCCCTGTTTAATAAGCAGTCATACAGAGGGGAACCAAAATGCTGGCTCAGGACTCCCGAGCTTACCTTCTGGGCTTTTATTCCTAAAGCAGTGGAGGCATTTCCCTTATTCCAGCAGACAGCTGAAATAAGCATCTTTCCTATATCAAGCTACATGTGGAAGCTTAGAATCTATATAAGGTACAAAAAAGCTACAAGCAAGAGGAATGAGGGGGTGGGGATGAAGGAAGAAGGAGGAGGAAAAGACAGGGGGTGGAGAGTAACACTGGAGAGCAGCAGTGGTCCAGCCCCTCAGAATCTGAAAAGCATCACAGGAGCCTCTGGATAAAGACCAGCCTCAGAAGCAAGGAGACAGAGGATTTCTGTTCAGTGATAAAACATGGTGAGTAGGAATTTCGTGATCTCTCTTATTGTTAGCCCTGGTGCAATGGCATTTTCTTTGCTCTGACACTCACAGCCACTCTGAGGGACTGTGATTTTGGGATGACTGGTTGTTTTTGAAGCATTGCTTTTTACTTCTTTTTCCATACGTTTGACAAGTGTGTGCCTGTGTTTATATGAATGCGCATCCTATGTCCTTTTAAAGCAATAAATTATAGAGGACAGCTAAAGCTGTCAGCATTAACACTTTGCTGTCTGGTACCAACAGGCTGCTGGCCAGGGCAAGAAAAAATGCCCTGTTTCCTTCTCAGGTACCCAGTGGAAATTTCTGCTCTGCTGCCTTCTCCCAGCAATACAGTGATGATTTGACAGCTCCCTGTGCAGGAGTTGATGCTGCCCTTTTTCATGGCATAATTTAAGCAGTTACGTTTCTTTCAGTCTCAGGTAGAGAAGAAAACTGAATGAGGGGTGCAGAGGTTTTGTCAGAGAAGGAGCCTCCTTTTGTCATGGTCTCAGCCTCCTTCTGTCATGCTGTACACCCCATGGGGCTGGGGGGAGCAGTTGGGTGCCCCATATGGGCCAGGACTGAGGGGAGCAGTGGGTGCTGCTGTGCCCCCAGGGATCCCTCCTGTCAGCACACGGCAGGACAGTGTGCTGAGAGTAGAAACATATCTAATTTTACTATGAAAAATCCTGAGCTCCACAAAACAGTTGTCAGGGCTTAAAGGAAGGTTCAGACTCCCCTATAGCACACTGCTAATAAGATTAAGCATTTAACGACACATCTTTCTAGTATTCTGCTGGGGCAGTGTAAGATTTTACTTTGTGTGCTCATTGGAACTACGACTGAAGAAAAAAACCCACCAATGTTCTTTTTGCTGGTTCTTCATGGAAAGCCATTGCCTGACCTAAATGTATATGCAAGGAATTAGGCATCATGAATTAGCCAAGAGAGACAAATGGTTAAGGGGAATGATAAGATACAGGCACTAAGGATGACGAGAGTACTCCTCCTGAGGAGAGGCATGATCTCAATGCAGGTCTGTGTGTCACACAGCCGCCTTTAAAAATAAACATTCTGCTGTTTCCTGAATGATGACTGTCCCTGATTACATCCTCCATCCTTCCCACCCTCTTCTTTTTGCTTTATAATGGAGATGAGATAGTGGCAGAGTAATCAGTTTAAGGGAGAAGATGAGCCCTGCTTTAAAATCCTCTTTTGTTTTTACCAGAAGAACAGTTACATTTATTTGCTTACTAGAAAACAGTGTTACAATAACTGCAGGGAGGGTATAACTGCCCTCGAGTAAGAAGGCATTTTTTCTGCTTTGCAATTAAAAATCAAATTAATAGAATGGAATATATGTTCATTATTATTAGCAAGTATTTCCACTATTAACTTTTATCTTCTGAGATAGACAGTTAATGTTTTTGACTGCAAATAAACAGTCTTATTCAAAAAATATCCCCCCCACACACTTTACTGGGAGCACCAGCTGTTCTTTATGCATTGCTGATTAGATCCTAGGCATTAAAAATTAGTATTGTCCACTGACTTTGAAAGTAGCTGTGGCTTTCACCACCTCAAGCTTGATTGGTTTTGCATTTTAGGACTTCCAACTGGTGCACAGCAAAAATCCTCCCAATGTTAACTGGGCATAGGAGGGGAGAGCCTCCCAGATTACTCCATTCTTTTTGCCTTTCCCATCACACAATTTCTCAGGAAATATTTTAAAAAAACTTTTCATCTTAAAATGCATTCATTTTAAGCATAATTCATGTCCAAATGACCAAATAAGATAAATGTTTTCAGGAAATTTAATTATGCTGCTGCTTCTGAGGGGAAAGCAGGGTAACATTTTCAAAGGTACCTCTGATACTCAGCATCTTAAGTCTGATTGATATGAAGCCACTTGTGGAAAAGGGATTTTGGACTCACTCCAAACTTGTATCCTGAAATATAAAAGCAATCCAAAGAGAGGTTTTCCTTCTTTTTAAATTAAAAAGCCTAAAAGAGTATTCAAAGTTTATAAACTCTTTCACTTAATGAAAGGAACATGCTTGGAGGGAGGTGAAATTCAGATGCTAAGTGATGCAGAATTCTGCTTCACAAGAGACAGCAAGGCACCAACTACACCACCTGCTTGATCTAAATGTAAAGAAAGAGCACTCCTATTTCCCCTGCAAAAACACTGTATTCTGAATTTTACTTATTTCTATCTCCAAGAGAGACAGTTGCATGTAAACTGCACATCAAACAAACAAGAGCATCCAAGCCAGACACTTGATAAGATTTTGGAATAAATGAACCTTAATTATATTTTTTGCTACTTAAGCAAAATTATTTTTGAGCCAAACCTGCTGAAGCCAGAGAGTTCATCTAAATTTCCTCTTTGAAACACTATTGTTTCTATCCCTGCAATCACACTGAAGCAGATACTTCTGCTTTCCCAGTTGGATGATCTTCCTAGTGCTACATGCAAGAGGACTGATATTGTACCTTTTCTTAGAAGATAACCTAAACAAAACTGTCCAGCTAGTAAGATATAAGATATCAATTTTGACACCAGCTCAAAACCCAAAGCAAGGCTTCCCCCATTCCAGCACAGAAGGAACCTTGTAAACAGCTGAGCCTGGCAAACAGCTGCAGGGACCATGGACAGAGGCAAATGGGACCCCTCTCTTTGACCCACATGACAAGAGGCAATATTTGGACAGTTTGAATCCTGCTTCCACCCATTTTCCTAAGGAATATCTGGTTCCATTGCACTCCTCTTTGGCCCTTGCTTGTTGACCTGGACTTAGGTAGAATTTAGGCCATCTGAATATGGCTCTTATTAACCAGAACAGTTACCTAATTCAGTCTTGTTCAGGTCCTCATAACCCAGAACCATAAGCAATTGCTTTGACTGTCCTAAAACCAAGTTTCCTCAGCCCACAGGAACGTGTTCATCTTTCCATTCTAAAACTTTAATTTACTTCCAGATGAATCACAGGTACAGTAAAACCTTCAGAGTTTATGAAAAGGCTGTCACACACCCTGCGCAGATGGTGTATGTTTGAACATGAAGTATCTCTGTGTTTTATGAGCAATATTATCCAAATTTAAAACAAAACCTTATTTCCATTATAGTATAAATCCAAAATCAAGATCTAATTGCCTGCTTAGACACCTGTGAAATCCTAAAAGTGAGAAGCTGGTATGATCAAGCCAGATAAAAGTACTGTTTACTGTGGATGGGAAGTCTCAATGCTGCTGCACCTAACATTGTTGTAAATGACAACTAAACTGTAGCCCTGTACAAGATTTGATGATGTCCTCTATTTAAACCCATGTATTTTGGACAAATAATTTCACAGATACTAAAAAAGAGGTCAAGTTTCATTACCAAAGAAAACATCCAGAATCTGTTCAAAACAGTATAACATAGTCTCAGTAGACTGACTGCTGGTTTCCACAGGTTTCTGTTTTTCACAGTGATTTTAATTGCAAATTGTATTTCCTTTACAAAGGTGGAAATCAGTCCCTCATATGTCGTTTATCCCCGTGGAAGAACAGATATACTGCAAGTTAAGTCCAAGGGAAGAATAATTAAAAAGGAACACACAGGCAATAGTGTAGCTGAGTGTAAGGGTCAAGAAATCCCAGAGAAAATGTACCATTTTTTAGATGCCTAGAATAATTTTTCATGGAATTTTGATTAGCTTTACATAAGTACTGGAGGGTAACTTTCCCTTACAGCACTTTAATCTGTTTGTGACTTCACTGGTACAGCTTCTGGGGTTAGAGATATAACTTGTGTCCCTGCAAAGACAAAAAATAAATATCATGGTGTAGTCCATTACAATAAAAAGGGCTAAAATACAGATTATAGATATATATGTCTATATCTAAGATACAGAAAGAGAGCAACATCACATAAACATTTGTTCTGTATTTGGGAAGAAGCTCATTGATAATTTATGTCATATGAGGATGAAGAGGAACTCATCGTATGGGAAGTTACAAATGTTTTAAAAAGTCTGCAGACTCTGGTGGTCTGTCCTGAAGAGCCCTCAAAGAATTGACTGAGGGGGTCTTCCTTTTGTTGGTGTTCATTCATAATAACATTTTTAATGTGGAAGATTCCCGAAGATGAGACAGTCTTAAAACAGAATAAGCAGGATGACACAATGAACTAGATACTAAGTCTGGCATGAATCCTGTGGGAATATTAGGGAAAAGAATATATGGGATTAAATAGGGACATGAAATAATCAGAATACAAAGTTGGTGGCTAAATATATAGTAGATATTAAAAAGCCCAAACCAAACAAAAATCCCACAAAATCTAAATGACATCTAATGCCTTTTTCCCTCATCAGAGGAAACTGAAAAGGTAGCACAGGCTACCATCAGTGTATTTTACCTTATTATACTACATATATTCTCAGTATAGATGTTATTCAGGCCATTTGGGCTTTCATGTTAAAACTATTCATCTAATCTATTAAAAAAAAAAAAAGAACAAGCCCTAAAGTGTCTAGACCCAGTTGTCAGACTGGTTATCCACTGTGTTTCTTATAAGGGAGATACAATTCAGATCAAACATTACTTTATTACAAAGATTATCTAATAATATCCTGAATTCTTAGCTTTACTAAATGTCATAGTTGACAATAAATAAATCCACCTCTAAAAGCCTTTTTAATCCATCTACAGATAAAGTTCCTAAGTATGCAATATCCTACAAAAGTGACCCTTGCTTAATACTCAGAATGGGCAGAAACAGCTGCAGGACTTGAAGGAGTTCTACGTACCATTGTTATAAGGCTGGCATTTGCCATGTCACAGACCTCTAAGGAGCTTCTCAGCAGCACCAGGAGCTTCCCACAGGGACACAGTACCTACTTCTATACTTGCAAAGGACTGAGATGTCAGGCACTTCATTTCTGGGATATTAATAACTGGTCTTGCATCAGCCATTTCTGATTGTTTTCACGACTCTGTTGGAGTTCTACACACTGAATCTCTTGTCGATCACACCTTGCTTGTCAGAAGGAGTGTAATCCTGTCCCAGTGACCTATTTCTAAATATGCAAAACAAGTTTCCCGCAGCATCAGTGAACTCCAAATACCTGACAGCGTAGTAAAATGTTTACTGGCTTCCATTAAGAATGCTCTGCAACACTCACACGCAGCCCCAAGCACAAATAAATGTGCCAACATGTCAATCACACTGACAGACACCCATCTATCACCACCCACCATGTTTTCCCGAGCATGTCAAATATTCACACTCTACCCTTAAGTTTTCTGCCTTTTATCACTGACCTACATTTAGTTGTAAATATTGTTAATCACCTGCTAGTTTGCAGGTTCTGTGAGCAATGGGCTGTCACTGGTCTGCCTGCTGGAGCAGAGCTGGGGGTGACAATTCTCAGATCTGCCTCTTACGAGGTGCTGATCAGAGTGTGGACATTCCCAGCAAGCCCTGGTGACTGGAAAGCCTCTGGAGGCTACAGACAGCTGCTGTAGTTCCAGGTAGACTGAAGACCACTTTAAGTTGTACTTAGGAGTACAAAGGCTTGGCTTGGTGCTGAATTTAAAATCTCCCATTCAGTGTCTCCAATTGTTTAGTTATGTCTAAACAATTCAAAACAAGATAAATCATTAACTGAGATTTCACTAAGGAAAGATCCAAGCATGTTCTTTCAAGAAAAGGGCTTGGAGTCACTGTCCTGCTTCCCATCCAGTAAAAATCTGTTCTTTGTAACAGCATTTAGAAAGTGTTTGTTTCTTCCCTGACCTACCTTTATGTAACTCCACTGACTTACTCGATATTCAAGTTGATACAAGACAGAAAAGGATCAGGCATGTCTATGAAATAACTGCTGGAAAGCTGAAAGCAACATGGCTAAAATAATGAATGACTAAAGAGATTTATGAAAACATAAAACAGGTTCAAAACTAAACCATATAGGCAGAGCCTGAAACTGCCATTGATACAGGTACTAGAGTATTTTTACAAATAGCTAATCAATGCACAGTGCAGATTGAACGTGCCAATGCCTCTGTGTGCTACACGGTTCTTGTGAATCGGAGATGACTCTTCTGTCATAATTAACAGTGATTTTTCAGTATGGCATTTTTGACTTTTGACAATAAAAGTAGTAGTGCAGAAAATGTTCCATTATGTTCAGGAGGAAGCGAAGCAAACCCAGTAATTCAGTTTCAGCTCATTTCCAGGGTAGTACCAAGGTTTATGGATTTTCTATTCACAGGTAAGGATTATTTTATTATAAAATGAGTATCATGTGTCAAATGTTTGATCCATTTTCTCAGGAGATTTCCCACATTGAGCTCTCTGTCCTCCTCAAACACACAGATTTATGAGCTGCTGCCTCCCTGATGCACACATTTGCATGGTAAAGTTTCTCAGGAGTTGTTTTTCATTGATGCCTCTTCTACTTTCAGAACAGGACCTCTATCTTGTTAAAAGCCATACTGAAGTCATAATCCTCAATCCAACCCCCCTTATTTCTAACATACAAACTGTTCTCTGACCCTCAGCTCCCAGTCCATAATGTGTACTGTCTTCTCCTCGCTGGTTCTTCCAGCCAACACACCTTCAGCTTCACTCAATCTGTTTGTCATGCAGTACCAGGACTCAGTGATGGAAATGTCCAGTGATAGACAAACCCAATTCCATAATGCTTCATATCCTCCCTTTGTTCTCCAGTTGCTTTCCAAATTTACAAGTGCTAGCCACCAACCTCACAGTAGTTGTGTTCTGCTGTTTTCCTTCCAGAAACAGATGTGAGGAAGCAGCATGGAGCTCAAGAGAGGAAAGACCTTCATAAAATCCAGTGTGCAACACGAGAAAGTGCCACCAGTGCATACAGCTCCTAACAACAAAGATGAGATGGGGAAAGACAAAAAGGCAGCTCTAGAGGGAAACCAAAGTGTGGCTGAAGTCCAGCTGGCATGTTTGGCCACACACAAGAGCTACAGATTTTCTACCAGAGCAACAAAGAATGGAGCTGGTGACCACAGCCTGGAAAAATCATCTGGGTCCTCCTACAAACTTGTAAGGAAGAGTAAAACCCACGAGTGCGTTGCTGAGGCAGACAAAGCAGGGCACTGCAGCCCCAGCAGCAGGGCATGTGAGGAGGGGTTTTCTGGAAAGGGTAAGGGCAGACTTGTCAACAGCATCAGCTTTTCAGGGATGTCCAGCTCCAGCAGTAAGAAGGAGTGTGTGGTCAGCCCCAGCCAGTCTGCCTGCAGCAGTCAGATGATTGATTATAGGAACTTTGTGCCACAGATGCCTTTTGTACCAGCTGTTGCAAAAACCATTCCCAGGAAGAGGATTTCCCTCAAGAGATCTAAGAAAGGGCTCAGAGATATATTTCATATAAGAAAAAATAAGCCAGACAGCCTCACATTTCTGGTTGAGAAGGACAAGAACCTGTCCTCTCCAGGTTGCAAGAGTGAGTTGCCTGGGCGTCTTGCAAAGTACCTTTTCAAAACTGGAGAAACATTTGCAGCTGATTGTTTGTCACAGGACTGCTCAGACAGTGAACTGCAGTCTGACTCCTCCTATGACTGCTGCAACGCCCTGTGTGAAGATGTTGCTTCCCTGAAGAGCTTTGACTCCCTCACCGGCTGTGGGGAAATCTTTGCTGATGAGAGCTCTGCTCACCTGGAGCTGGAGAACAGCAAAGACCTTCTGCTGAGGCGAAGCAAGCACAAAGACAGCCCTGTCATGGGCTCTTTCCAAGGGGGGGTGGAGCAGCTGGCCTCTCCTGGCCAGAATGAGACTGTGGAATTTGCAAAGTTTTGGGACAACATCAACAAATCAGTACGGCTACATCAGAGTGCTCTGTTTGAAAAGAAGCTGCTGAAGATACCTGGTTCTGACACAGAAAAGATTAAAAGTCAGGCTGCCATACTGGTGACAAGCCCCCAGGTGTCACCTGATAAAGAAGGAGACAATTCCAAAGACAGCTCCACAGAAACAGAAACACCGAAAAGTGAAAACCAGGAATCCACATCCACAAGCGATGAAGGCTACTATGATTCCTTCTCTCCTGGACAAGATGATGAACTGAAGGAAGCTCAGACCCCTGGTGTCCCAGGTAGATTTCCAAGAGACAGCTACAGTGGAGATGCCCTTTATGAGCTATTCTATGACCCAAATGAAGTCAAAACAAACCCAGTCCTTGAGGATGACTTGTGCACATCAGAAACTGTTTCAGAGCAAGCCATTGAGATCCCTCTGTCCATTTACAGCTTTCACGTTGGAGCTGAGGAGAACATGGCTTCCCAACCAACTCTAGACATTATCAGCCAGGGGTTTTTCCACAGCTCGTGGAAAGGCAAAGAATGCTTGCTAAAGCTCTGTGATACTGAGCTCTCACTGACTATGGGGATTATAAACTGGCTGCGAAAACACTCAGGACTCATTTCCTCCCCTGACTCTCTTCAGAGTCCTCAGTCACAGCCAGAAAAGTCCAATGATTCATCAGTCCTGCCCAGTCCCAGTCCAGAGCAGGAACTGAGCACAGAAGCTCAGCAGGAGAAACCAAGCAAGGAAGATTCTAATGCATTTAATGTATGTGTGTCTTTGGATGAAAGCAAATACACAGCCCAGGCCTCTTCAGTAAACACTGCTGAAAGAGACCACAGCCTGGACTCCTGCCCAAACACATCTAATCTGGATTTCCAAGGAAGAGAAGGGAGTCACCACAAGGATTTTTCTACAGTGCCTGGGATTGTGGAAACCACCAGATCATCAAGTTATGCACCACAATCACACGCTAATGGAGGCAACCTGCAGACATCTTCAACTGACAACGAGAAGGCGGCAACTTCATTGGGATGTGAGACATCTGGAGCTAAAAACCCACTGCCAGAAAAGTTGAACAGACAGAATGGCTCCCAGAGCTCTGAAAATCCTTCATTAGATGATAATCACGAAGTAGAATCATGTTACTCCTACAAGACTGCTGCAACCTCACTCCTAGATCCCCTTGAGAGGGAGGACAGAAACAAGCCAGTGTATCACTCTCTCTCTATTTCCTGTGACAAACCACCGCAGCCTCTCACCCTCAGACACTTCCAGAGCTACATTAGCCCCACACCAACAGAGAGTAGCACTAACATAGTGCAGCTCTTAGAGCACTGTGTAACACAGGTGGCATCATTAAAAATCAGCTATGAAAACAAGCAGCTGGAGGACAAATACATCGGGAATGAAATGAACAGTATCATTCATAAGATGTCTCGGTACAAAAACAAATTATTGTTGCAAAATGAATGCAGCTGCAGTGCTCAAAATCCAGAATACACCAGTATTCCTAGCACAAACCAATATAACTACGAGACCAGTTTACAATCCAGCAGTCTGTATTTGAAGCAAAATGGGGAGCAAATTTGCTCTGAAGATCAGAAAAGTAAAGCAAAAATCTTTGATGAGGTCACTGGAAGCAAGATAAATTTTGAATATGCCCAGCTAGATAATCAAGCACTCTCCTATTTAAAGGACTTCGGTCTCAGCCCAAGTGACTCTGCCCCTGCAACATCTCTTAGCAGACCAACGTTTTTACCTCTCTTTAACTCTGTCTGCTCAGACATACCTGCCACGTTCTCAGGCAGCACTGCTGTCTCTGTAGCTGACTCGCTGCAGCTCCAGGAGGCCAAGCAGTGCAGCTCAGGGCCCTGGGCTTACACAGAGACCCCCTGCCAGGGCCTGGCTGGAAGAAGTGTTCTGTCCCCTCTCCTAGAGGCAGCGGCCCCGGATACAGCAGTGACAGCGAGGAGCCATCAGTAACACACCTGCACGGAGAAGGTGAGTGCTCACAGGAAGTGTGATATTTAACGTGAAATGAGTAACATCTGTTCCCTTTCCACTGAGAGACACTTACAGCAGCTGTCTGACGTATTCGAGGTCTCTCAGCTACGCAAGGGTCACACAAGAAAGCCAGGGATCTTGCAATCTTCAGGAAGAGCTGAAGCCAAGGCATGCTCCACATGCAAGGCTTGACAGGCTTCTCAAGAGAAGGATTATAGGGGCTGTGCTGCACTCAAGCATTTGACAATCCTTGAACCACACTTCCACAGTATAGGGAGATCCAGAATTTGTCCTCTGGCATAGAGTAAGAAACAGCAGATGAAGCACTCAGCCATTGTGCCAGTTCAGGTTTGGCAGTCACGTGAGGCTTTGGGCCAGAGCAGGTACCCTCTGTACACACTGTTCTAACTCTGTGCCAGTAGAGAACTCCTCTGTCCTCCAGCTGCTGAGAGGAATTCTTGTAGAAGTACAAAACTTGTGGAAATCCTCTATCATGTGCCCTGCAAATCTGACAGATTGGCTGGACTCTGCCCAGCCCTGGCACTCTGAGAAGATCTCTTTGGAGGTGGTGGAAGAGGAGAGGAGGCTGCAGCAAAGACCAGGATAGAGAATTAAGGAACAGCTCATTATTGAACAGAGGGACACAGGGAACATAACACTTCTCTGGCTCTTGTTGCTCACAGTAGTGTTTCTGCTTCTGGTCATCTCTAAAGGCTTCCTAAGCAGCACAAACTAAAAAGGACAGTGTTTCTCTCTGCATGAGGCAAGAACATCCTTACATTTTCAAGTCTGTGGAGGTTCAGCCACCCACTTGGCTATTTATATAATAGTGGAAGTGACCTTGCCCACTAACAAGTCTCCCATTGCAGGGAGCAACATTTTTTTAGGGTCTGCATGAAGTTAAGGGCCACAGACTGTCAGTTTTCCATACCCTTTATTAACACATCATTCAGTTATAATCTGTTCATCAGTGAATTAGGTCTTCCTCTCCTGAAAGAAGTGATTCTAGTTTTTTTTTCCATTTTTGTTGCAAGCAGTGCTGCATTTGTGAAGTTTCTGCTGACTAGCAAGTCACCTACTTATGTCACCGGATTTTTTAGCAGAACTTGTCATTCAAGAACACATCACTATCGTTAGAACTACTTGCCTCTTTTAGATATTTCTGAAATTAAAAACTGAGTAACAGGCATGGCAAGGTTTGTGCCAACAGCTAGTATATGTAAGAAATCAGGGCTAGGCACAGCTTTTTTAGGTTAGAAGAATAGATCAACATATGCATGGCCTGATATTTTTAAGTTGTTGTGAATATTAATCCACAGGGTACTGCTAAGAATATCCCTGCCTTCGCAGGCTAGGAATGCAAAGGGATTCTAATTTTGAGGAGCTGCTTTCTGGTAGAAAGAGAGAAGGGAGTCAGAGCTGTGTGACTGTCAGGAGTGGTAACAGTCTGTATCTTTACACTGAACAAGACATAACACGAGCAGACATTCCTGGGCTGGGGGCACTTTCTTTGCATTGTATCAAGTGGCAGCTGCTGTGTGACACCACGTGCCAGCACCGACAATACCTGCCAGGGCAGGGATGTGACACAGGTCACAGATGCAGCATCACCTGAGTCTCAGAGAGAAGGCAATTCAAGTTTTTTCCAAAAGGGAACTGTTGGTTTTTGATAGAGGTTTATCTAACAGTAAAAGGAATGGCACTTCAGAATATAGATGGAATTTGCCATTTCGTAAGGTGACTTTAAGGACTGGGCTCATTTTAAGGAATCATTTTACTGCAGCCTTGATGTTTGTTACAATTTCTTACAGAAAAAAAAATTAGACAATAATTAAAATGGTTTTTAACATGGTTAAAAGAACTGGCTCTAGTGACAGATATAAACACCACCATGTGACCGAGTTTTCCTACGCAGTATCTCTTGCCTGCCCACATTCCCAGATGGCCCACAGGTTTGCTGGAAACTTTAAATCTTTGTGAAGATGACTCAGGATCTTTGCCTTGATCACGGGGGTGGCAGTGTAAGAAGAGGCAATACACAAACATGGTGTCACCCCTGAATCCATGGAGACAGACATCATCGAGAAACACCCCTACGCTGGACGTGACTGTGCAAACCCCAAGAGCTTGTACGTAAAGAAGGCTTTAAAATGCCTCGCTCGGCAGCTGTGAGAGAAGTGACGGATACAGAGGTGGCTCCTGCTTTGTTCCTCAGAACAAATGCAGCCCCTGCTCCTGCCATGGACTCCCAGATCTGACCTGAAGGAGGTGGGAAGAAGAAGGTCAACTTTCTTGCCATTTGTCATGGGGCACAGGAAAAGCTCATATCAGAAGCCATTAAAATCTCCAGGTTTCACCAGTCCATCTTCACATGTCCCAGTGCCCACAGTAACAGATGAGCCCATCCCCTCTACTCAACTGGTGTGCAGGGTTCCCCCGAGCCATGCCTGGTCTCTGGGGCTTCGCTACCCTGTGATTAAGAGTGGTACAAGAAATGCCAGTCACAGCTTCTCCTCCATCTCTCCAGGGAAGCCTGGCATTTTAGAAAGAAAGCTGCAAATGTCTTATGTCTGAGCTCACCAGGAATTTGAACCCTGGTGGTAAAGGAATCCCAGGGGCAAATGGTATCCTTATGTGGGAATATAGAAGGCTTATGTAGAAGGTGGGAATTACCAGTAGAAAGTGCAATGAAAGGTATAATTTTCATTCTTCAGTACCTAAAGGCTAGGATTTAGTGAATGCAGTCCAGCTCCTGAATACAGAGAGGATTTTTAGATCTATACATTCATGGATCATAGAAAACAAGCTGCAGAAGTCTGTGCTTTTCAATCAGATGTTTTTCAGCAGGAAACTTCATCTTCAGCAAGGAAACAGTCCTCAAGCAGTGCATTGGGATATCTTTCCCAACTCTAAAGTCTCTGGAACTAACCAAACAGACAGCACCGCATATCATAGCAACTGGACACAGCTAGAACAAAACAGTCTCTGCAAACAACAGCATTTCAGACCACTGAGCTATTTCTACAACGTAATGGGGTTTGAACTGCATCTTCCATTAACTGGTAGATGTGGCAAAGCAATAAAACCCATGTGTGCCCCCAATAATATGTGCTCACTTCATTGAAATGCTGAACTGCCACATTATGCACCAGTTGAAGACTTTGGATGTGTTTCAGTGATAGCCCTGAAAGGAGTGCATTGCAATATGCTTGCCCTCAGGTCAGCAAAAAATACATAACTGTCAATCAAAGAGGGATTGCTATAATAGATGGGGCAGCTGCAGATAAAAGGAGACAGTATTGCATGTGTGATTGCTGTTATCAAGGAACTGAGATTCAGAAGCAGACGAAATACAGCCCAGGCACTGCAAGGTGACAGAATAATGTGTATGTGATACTTACCAACTGAAAGGCTACCCACAGTTTAGGCAATTCCTGTAATGCTCTTTATTCCCTGCTCGTTCAATTTTATTACTTCCTGGTTCAACTTCATTCCCGTTCTCTTAAATAAAGTCACATTTCTTCCACACAGATAATTTCTCAATCTGTCAGGCATAGGGAAGGCAAACTGCAATATTTGGATTTGATAAAAAGGAAAAGCAGAGTGGAGCCTCATCTGCATATAGGCAATTGTCTGATAAACGACAATATTAATTTTCAAAATGCCCAGAGATACCTTAATAGGTGAAAAATAAAGGCAGAATCTCTGTGCACACAGGAGGAAAGTGCATGGTAACATTCAAAGTCTGGTGTAAGAAATCTTCGTGTTTCCATGCTCTCTCTATGGCACAGCAAACGGGTCATCTCTCAAGTCTCACATGATAAATTTTAAAAACAACAAAGTGCAGAGACAGACAGCACATTTTCTGCATTGGAAGTGCCTCTGGCTCTGAAACATACACCTGTATAAAGTCAGATGCCCAGATGAGGTTGCAGTGCACTCGATATTGAAATCTCATCTGACAGTCCAGCAGCCACACACACACTGCTGGTCAGAGAAATGCACCACCAGGTACAAATGTACTGTTTGTCACATGTGGTGCTGTGCAAGCAAAGAGCAGGGAGATGGAGGTGACAGGTCACTGCCTCTGCTAATACATTTGAGTGTTAGTCACCATGTGCCCAGATACTTGGGTTAAATGCTAAATTAAACGATTTTCTCCTTCATTAAACACTGTTGCTTGTGGACTTGGCTCTGTCTCGCTGTACTGTCTCCATGGTACTTTGTCATCAATGCTCACTCTACCCAAAATCAGAATTCTATCAGGAGGAAGAAATGTTCTTGCCAGCTTACTTTCTAGAGAAGGGGTTTTCCACACAGTTATCAGCACAGATAATCCCTCAGATGGCAGATGCACTATAATGTGTTTCATTTTAAAACTGAAGAAATTGATTTGCTGCTTTACTCGCTATTGCAGCGGGATGGTTTCCATGGATACAGCCTTACAGGGACTCTATTTTTCCCCTGTTGACAACAGTACAGAAAGCTAAATTCTCATCTTCATTGCACCAGCATAAATTTGAAGCCAGGGAAATGATTATGAGATTTAACCTTGAGAGCAGCAATTGGCTCTCAGTCTCCTTCAGCCTCAAATTTGAGATTTTCAGGGGGATGGCAATGAAGGGAAAAAATAAAGGAAAAACAGTTTCTGTGGACAGCAGCATGGGCTGAGGGACAGGAAACAAACACAATGCCTCTGTGTGAGAAATGGGGAGCAGTCAAGGCAGAATGCAAACACTTTAACTGCTTATTCAGAGGTTTAATGTGTTCTCATTTAACTGCAAAAATACAAGTCAAGTTTGGGCTATATAAGTTTGACTATAGAAGACCTTAGAATTATCTGCATGGCATTGGCCTTTTGTTTAAAAGAATCAGTTGTTACCATTCTGCAGAAGACCTTCTTCACTTCAGTTTTGCTGAGATGGTCAGGAAGGCATAAGGGTTGGGAAGAAGGGGGAAGCGAGACTTGTGTCCAGTTACGGAGGCCTCCAAACAACTCTGCATCCCACCTCTGCCAATGGGCTGCAGAAGTGCTTGGAAAAGGAGTGTCAGAACCACAGCAAATGGAGAATTTTGAAACCTGAAGTAACCAGCCTCCAATATTCTGCTAATCAGCACTCTCTGAGCTGGACAGTGGCTCCTCCTGTATGTCTGGGTTTAGTGCTCCCTTTCCCAAACTCACTTAAGCATAGGAACTTCAAAGGTTTCTAATTCGTGTTATGAACCTTGTGTTGTTTAATGTCTTTAAGGCTCCTCTTAAAACCTGATGTCTATTGTGCTGTACATACCAGTTTTGCTTTGTAAAACTTCCAAAATATTCCTTTTGAATTTCCTCCTTTTCTGACATCTATTTGTCCCTAAAACAGACACTGTCCCATCTTGTGGCCTAGCAACACTCGAAATTACAGACACTGGTGTGATTTAGGGCAGAGGGGCCTCTATGTAAACAAAGTCTGAGATTACAGGGAGATGGAAAGAACAGAAATCCCCAGCACCAGTAAATTTTTCTAAAGAACCCACAAAACCAAAACCACTACCCCCCCCCAAAAAAAAGCAACCAACAACAAAAAACCACCCCAAAACACAAAAAAGCCCCAACCAAAAACCTCCACCCAAACCCAAAATTGACCATCCAGTGAAAGGCATGAAGGACTGTTGTCATGAGCACAGTAGCACTGTGAGCCTGCACTCTTTTAAGGAAATGTCCAAAATACAGTTCCCCATCAGGTCTTACAGAAGGCTGTTCTGTTTTAAGCAAACTCTCCTTGTCAGTTCTTCCAGAAAGATAGACTGCACACATCTGCTGTGGCAAGTTTCTTATGTCACTCAGACCATGGGGACTGCATCTCTTTTACGTTTGAAGGTGAGAAAGATATTCACAGTTCTTGGACAGTAACAGAGCTCAGAAAAGAGAGAGAAAGGCTTTCTTCTGCGAGAAGGAAGTACTTTGTGTTAGGTTTTCCCTATGGAGCAAGGCAATAATCTGAGCCTCTCTCTACATGCCCTGTGTCAGGCTATTCAGGGAAAGCTTGAGAGATCTTGTGGCACTTAATAACAGTGGCAGCCAGTGATGAGAACTGCACAAATGATACCAAGATACTGCAGCCAGCAAGTTTTTCTCTTCCCACAATCAGCTGTCCTCCACTTTGAAGTGATTATATCACCCGAGGGGAGACTGTTAGTCTGCAGGTCGAGATACAGGAAAGATTACTGGAGATCCAAGAAAAAGGAAGGTCCACTTTGTCCTTATAGAGAAAAGGAAGTCAAATGCAGATTGTATTGCTCCATCTCCTCTTCACAAGTCTTCTCCCATTGTGATACTTTCCTTTCCAAAGCTACTTCTTTTTCCTTTCATGATAACTTTCCCTTTAACTTGCCCCAAACGGGCTCAACTCTTCCCTCTCACATGCTGTACATTCCTTCTGCTGCCTCTCACAGACCAAATCTGCTTCAAAAACCTTTTTCCTTTCCCACATGGCTGCCAAGCTGACGCCTCCCAAACAGTTCTCCCCTCTTCAGGAAGGCAGCCTCTTCCCCAGACTCCTAAGATCCCTAAATCCCCATCTCACTGGCTGAGTCTGAAGCAGTGGGGGACAGCTGGGAAAGGAATTTCACACAAAGGAAGAAAAGCCATAATTTAGAACTGGCCCTTTCCTATCACTCATCTCCCTGTTTCATTCTGCAAAGGAAATGTGCAGACTCTACAGAATCCAAACCTGCAGCATGTTGTAATTGATTATGCACAAATTGAAAATGTGCTCAGCACACAGAGCACAGAGGCTTCCCCAGCTCCCACAGTGCCAGGCCTGCAAAAGCTTTCAAGCTCTGTTTAACTCCACAGAGCTAAGCCTTGGGTTCTGTGCTTTGCTCACACTACAGATGGTGACTGAAGGACATGGGAGAATCACAACCCAAGGTTAGGCAGGATTAAGGATTTTTTGCCCCCCCCCCCATCACTTCTTTGTTATGTTTCTCCACCTCACAGCCAACAGAGGGGGAAAAAAATCAAGTCAGGGTGGTTTCTGGGCTGTGATACACAAACAGGGAGCTGCCTGCTGAGAAATCAATGGCAAGACAAATTCTGTCTGACTTCAGCCTGGATGGAGAGGGAGCCTGATGTACAGCAGGAGATATTAGGCAAACCACTGCATCGAAAATTTTCACAGCTCCAGCTTTTCAAAGACATTGCTTTCAAAGACTCTGCTTTCAGCTGCACTTTTAGGAAATGCTTGATTGGGTGTTAGCCTTAATTAACCCTGATGCAGTTGCAATTTTGAAATACGGGAAGGGTGTATTTTACACAAACATCAAATGGTGCTTGTCAGCAGCAGGAAAAACATTGAGGGAAATGAGCAGCTCTTCCGCCTGTGTCCTTTAAATAGAGGATGCTGCAATTTGTGGCTCTTGCAGAAACACCAGCTCAATCTCCCTTATCTATTCTGTCTTCCCTCAAACATACAGGCAAGTTGGGTTTTGCTCTGACAAAAAGCACTAAGTAGACTGTTGCTATAGCAACCAACTCCCTGAAACCCATTTATAATTAAGATGGTGGTCTAACCACCCAAAAAATACATCCTGCAAAACCCCTAGGTTTGCAGCTTCCTAGGTAAAAACTGTGTGCTTTTACAGTGAGTCCCTCTGACCAGGGCAAGGTTGGTTAGGATGGATTGTAAGAGTGGGTAGGTCTTTGGAAGTAGTTTGCTACTGAGGTAGCAAAAAGATGTCAGGAAACAACAGGGTTGCAATGTAAGGCTTTTTTTTTTTTTCTGCTAGGTTTCTTAAAGCTTCAAAAAAACCCAAGATCATACTTGAATCATCTCAGCTCTCAAAAGTACTCTTCAACCATAACCTGTAAAATTTTGGAACACCTAATGAATCATACTTACAAAGTTTGAAACACCCTTAGCTTTTTTTTTTTCCTTCACAATTCAAAAGCTGTTTTAAAATCATGCAATAAAATTAATTAATAATTTAAGAATTACTTAAAATTATTAATTCAATTAATAATTTTTAGAAAAAGGTATGTTAGTTTTCCCTTTAGTGTTTACTAAAGGAGATGACAACTAGATTGAATGACTTAATGTGATCCTTGAAACACAAATTAAGAATGGATGAGGTTCTTTTAAAAATGACATTTATTGCTGATTGAGGGCTGTATGATGTGAATGACAGAAAATGAAGGCTTTATGTCATGAGATTTTATAGTGATAAACATATGTACAGACACCTAAAAGGAAGATGTCTCTCTTGCTCTTTTGACCTCTGAACTTTACAGATTTTATATTATTAAAGATAACGTACCCATCAGTCTATGTAAAAATTGTAAAGCCTTCAACCCACAGTGGCTTGATCAAATAGCCATCAAACTACAAAAATATAAAATGCTGGGGCAGCTTATTGTTTCTCAAGTTAGATTATACTGTATTGTAATGTGTTTCAGACCCGCTTAATAAAGGGCCATTTAGGCTTTCAAGTATTAAAAAAATCCAAATATGAAGTGGGCTTTTAAAAGAAATCCAGAGACCAGGCACCCTTCATTTAACTGAATAGAGTTTACTCTAAATATTGATTGTTCATACTTTACTTCCATTTTTCTACTTTTTGTTTGTTTTCTTGGAAAAATGTATGTTTTCTCTTTATTTCTTCAATTTCTTAGTAACCATGTTCTAACATTTTACAGACTGGTAGTAACCTCAGAACCACAAACTGCAAACTGCTGCTCTGCAGTGAAGATCTGAGCTCTCCAAACATTCTAAATCTCATGATCAGAAAAGAAAGGTTCCACCTTTCTCGTCACTTTCCTTCTTTCTAGCTTGGTCCTACCCCTTGTCATTCACCAGTGTCTATCATGACACTGGTTCCTGTTCTGCTGCTCCTGTCTATGCCTTAACTGTGTTTTTGGGAAGCTGTGTTTTTGTAAGGCCAAATCCTGTAGCTCATTTTCAGCCTAACAAACAGTAAACACAATCAGGAATTTTTATTGATTTAAACTGATAGGATACTGCTCTTAATACCTGTGGGATTTCCTCAGAAATCAATATCAGTAATTACCACCATCAGTATGCTCATGTGTACCATACTGTGTTCTGTTTCCCCACATGAGCAGGGTAGCATTCTTCCCTGAGCTGAATTATGACCTATGACAGGAGGTATTCTGTCTCCAATTAATAAAGAAAAAATGAAAAAGTCTATAATTACATTAACTATTATTGGATACTAACTATTATTGGCTTAATCAGCCATATTTTGGATTTTCTACAGGTAAATGACTGAAACTCCCAGTTGCCCACACTGGCAAAAAAACAAACAACCCAAAACAAACACCAAACAAACAAACAAAACCCACAAAAACCTCCTCACCGCAGTTTCTCCATTTCTTTATCTAACATTATACCTTTAAAATCAAAAGGAATGGAATATGAGGCAATTCAAATGAATGTACATAAATCATCTGATTTCATATTGACTGTAATTATGATTTTTCCTCTAGGAAATATAAAAATCTTTATGCTGGAAGTCAACAGTGAATAATAACTCTTTACACTTACCCATGTTTCATACTTCAAGTTTTGGAGACAAATTCTGTAATGTACAACCAGTCTTGTGGAGGAATACACTCTAAAAGTGCAAACGTTACTACTGTCCCCCAGAACAGGCCTGGGGTATAAGGGCAGGCAACAACCAGAACACAGCTGGGTCACTCTTCACCTGAGCTGAGAACCAGGCAAGCCAGCAGTGAGCAATCAGTAAAGGGAGGAGCACAATCCTCTGCAAGCCAGCACCACTTGGCTTGGGCAGGGTGCACCAGATGGCCCTTTTGGCAATTCAGGGAGCCACTGACAGGATTTCAAAGTGGACGTGGTCACCAGGCCTGCACTGAGCTGCAGTTTCTGTAGGTGAGCTGATGAGGAAGGAAGTTAAAGGAACATTGCAACATGCATAATCCTAAAGAAGGCAATGAAAATTTTTATGAAGTACTGGTACCTGTGAAATCTAGAAGTGAAACATTGGCAACAACCTAAGCAACACAATTTAGGTATCCTATAGGCACTTCTTTTGTTAGACTTCTCAAGGTCACACTCCTCTTTCCTGCACGTGCCCAGGATACACAGGCAGTGTACAAGAGAGCTGGTCCTCCCCAGTCAACACAACATCTGTTCCTGCGTTCCTGTGAGGCACAGGTTTCTTCTGCTCTGACAGCTCTCTGTGATTTGGGCTTTTCAGTGGGCTGGGAACACCTGGATAGTGGAAAAACCAAAGATAATATGGGCTTTGGGGAGGGCACTGCAGTGGGACCAAATATTTTTCTGCATGGCAGAGCTTCCATCTGGCCTGGCCTGCTAGAGCAGCCAAGAACCACAGACAAGCCAAGGTTCTGGGAGAGCAGAACAGCAGACACAGCACGTTCCCACACATTTACATTGCGAGGCACCTCAGCCCTGTGTGCACAGCCTGCTCCATCCCCAGTCCACAGATCACGGAGCATTCACTGTAATTGCAGACCCACTGGTCCCCTCTGACTCCACTCAGTGGTTTGCCAAGAAGCATTGTTCCCTACAGAGCACAGGGCATGCACTAGCCTTTCACATTCCCTCTTCACAGTCTGCTTCACTGCCAGCCATCCCATGGTTTCTCCATGCCCGTGGGACACAGTGGGCACAGACTTTGGCCCAAGAATTGCAGTGCTCAAACCAGCCAAACAGTTTCGTCATCGGGGCCGGTTCTATTAATAAATGGCCCATTAGTCACTGTGGTTTCTGATGGGATGCTACATGTGTTAAAAGAGTGAATGCTTCATGAAGCTTCCAATTAGCTGGGAAATGTTTTCTGGTTCTTTGCCTAGAAGGACTTAGACAACAGTAGCATTGTTAGCAATGAACTGCCACCTCCTAATGTTGAGTTACAAGATTTAGTGGGTTACCAAACTACTACTGACCTTCTTTGATTATTTTTCTTAATTACTCAGGAAGCTTTTGAAAGATGCTATAAAACAGATATTCCAAATTAACAGAAATTGGGACAGTATGTATTTACAATAGATGAGTTTATTTGCAACTCTGTGGCACCAAACTATCGTTCAGAAAAAAACCCGTGAGACAGGATTCCTAAATATGTTTTAGACTGGCTTCCAAACCAATTCAGCAAAACCAGTCTTATTTAAAGAAAATTGCCTTTAGGCAACTGTAGACCCTGAACATTCTCCATTAGGATGTGGGGTCAAATTTTCTTACTACTAAACAACCTCTTTGCAGTTCTGTGCTACTGCCCTGCTTCTGCCTCCTCCTTCACCTCTCTTAGCTCTGATTCCTTTCTGCAGCAGGGGGAGAGGTGTAGACCTGAAGCCTCTTTCCTGCCGCCAGGAAAAAGGATACAGAGAGAACAGTTTGTTATCTACCTCCCTCTGTTTTTCCTTGTATATTGTTTGGACACTTCAGGAAGGTCTTCCAGGAAGGAACCTCCGGAAGGAACCTCCAGACCCTCTCCTGCTCCTACTGGTGCATCTGCACTCCTCTTAACTGTGTCTCTTTGCCTTGAAGCAGAGAGAGCCTCTCACCCTCAACCTGACCTGCTGGCATTGTAGTTTCAGTCCTCATTTTATTTAATCAGCTCAGGAAATCTATAGAAAATATTCTGTTACCTAATGAGAATGTCATATGGCAATCACCCGCAACATACAGATCAATAAACTTCCCCTAAAGGCAGTTGTATCTCACAGCAATCCACTGAGTGTTAGAATTGAAGGCACAAAAATTTAAAGTGAGCACAATACAATGATGAATAATGGTCCAGTACAAACTTTTTTTCCTAGTGGAACAAAATCCTACCACTGAGAGAGCTTTCTCTAGCATCCAGGAAGAAAATCCTTAAGTCAGTTAAGACATAACTACTACACAGCTCAGCGTAAGGAACATTGAAAACCTTGTTTTACTATGATTCCTGACCTTCTACAGGAACTAGTCACTTAGTTCCTTTGACATAAATCTATAGTAACATAAATACCCAAAGCAGCATAATCAATTGAAAAATCTACTAAGTTATTAATTGACACACAGAATACTTCTTTGTGGTTTTGAGGCATACCTTAAAAATCCATCTCAGTGAGAATAAAAACATGTTTTCATCCAAAAACATCAGAAAAGTTCATTTCTGTAACTTTAACTCATTATTGGAACAATCTGCCAATATTTCAGCTATGCTTTCACATTTCCCTTCCAACTAGTTGGCAGAACTAGTCATTTACCCAAGTTTAACTGAAGATTAGAGATTTCTCCCTTAGGTTATTTATTGGGCAGCGGTGCTACTTCTGCTTCTTTCAGAAAACTCAGTTCTGCTTTCCTGTGACCACTGTTTGATCCCTCTTCTTGCAGGTTTCCACATTTAAAGTTGCTCCTGGTAATAGGCTAAACTCTCTTCTACTGAACCATGCTGAAGATCAATCCAGTGTTAGGGACAAGCATAAATCGATCAATGCTGGCTAGCAATGGTTCTGATTTTCCTTAAAAGTCAGGCTTTTCTTCAAATACAGTCTCTGAAGATGGGAAGGGGCCACCTGTGGGACTGATCTCTGGTTTGCATACTGTCAAATACCTTCCAAATTGGAAACCTTGAATCAATTTATAACTTGGCATTAACTGCATTTCCATGAACATAAATACCTAAGAGTATGAAGTGCAGTGATTTCTGGAAATCTTGTGTGTTTTATGCCTTGGGAGCTAGCTGAAAACACTCACAAAATCTTTGCCTTTTTATCAAAATCCCAAATTTGGAAAACCTCTGCTCATCTCATCCATGGTATCAATGAGGTTCATTCAAAGAACAGCAAAGAATGAAGGCTTAGACTCAATTTGTAGGGAAAAAAATTTTAACAGAAATGACAAGATTCTGGAATTTCTTCATAGTAATTCACAAGGCCGAACTTAGACCTTCCATAATTCAAGAGTACTTCTGAGTAATTCTCTCCTCATAAAAGAGACAGGAGGAGAAAGAGAGAGTTATGATCAGTTATGACAGACAGAAATAGATTGCTGTCAGGTAGTTGCAGAGAGTGAGAACATCCCCCTGAGCCTTCTTTCCTCCAACCTTAACTCTCCCAGCTCCCTCAGCTGCTCCTCATCAGACTTGTGCTCCAGCCCCTTCCCCAGCTCCATTGCCCTTCCCTGGACACACTCCAGGGAATGCCTTTTGTGTTGTGAGGAGCTCAAAACCGAACACAGGATTTGAAGTGCCTCACCAGTGCCCAGCCCTGGCCTTATCAGCCACACTTTTGCTGACACACGAAGGCATAGCAGCAAGCTATGTACCATTGGAACTGAAGTGTCATTGAAATCACTTTCTATGCTTTCTTCTCCAAGTTTTCGTTAGACATTTGAGTCATAAAATACAGAAAACTTAATCCTGCTCACTGTGTCCTCCCAACTTTTTAAGTGACTTTCTGAAGAGGATGCAAATGGAAACATGAAATGCAACACATTATTCAATTATGATGCCTAAGTAGCCACTTTGCATCTTTTAAATAAAACAGGATGTTCCCATGCTGTGTGGAGATGCTTTTACAATGTAGGGGCCTTTTAACTGATGCATCTGCAAGAATACAAATGCTTACAAAACACAAATTTTAACTGTGTAAGTCCTCTGCCTTTATCAGGTAGAGTTCCCCTCCCCAGAAGGTCAGGAGCAAGAAGAATGCCATATTCAGCTAACTGTGTTGCAGTTGGGCACCCTTGGACTTATTTTCCCAGATACTCCGACCCATTCTATGTTCACATCATTTAATAGACATGCAAGTTTACAATAGAATGTGTCCTAATTTTTGGACATGGGGGGAAGGGCTACAAAAGAGCCTTTGCTGGGTTATGAGAAGTAAACAGGTCAGTGATACATTTTCTGACAAAGTGCTGAGTTAAGTTAAGCAAACTTAACAGGCAGTCAAGATGATGCTAAATCACAGGACAGATTCTTAGGATTGACTAAGCACCATAAATCCAGTGAACTCCCTTTCCAAAGACTGACTGTATGGAAAGGGAATACTTGGATGGTTAAGAAAAAGCATTCAACACTATTATAAAAAACTGTCAAATTTCTGGGTCACATTCATACTGGCCAATTTCCAGCTGGAAGAGCAACTCTATGGGGTTGGAAATACAACAGCATAGAGCATCCTACAACAATGACTGGAAAAGAGGAATGCAAAGATGACAGAAATATTGTCTTCTCCATTCAGCACAGCTCAAGTGTTACTGCAGAAAACTCAGCTACACTTGTAGTACCTTGCATGTTTTCCATCATTATCCAAACTGATCTGCCCAGATACAAGATCTATGGCTCACAACACCAGACTCCTGGTAATAACTGTTAACAAAAAGACCTGCTAAACTTCACACAGAAATGGTGTGTTTAACATTGAGCATTAGAAAAAACTCAGTGTCTCAAAAGAAGTATGTGAAACCACAGAAGGGTTTGCAGAATAACTAACTTAACATCCAAGGATGCCTTAAGTTGTGTAGCACTCAGGGCTCCAGGAGTCTGTAGTCTTGTAGTCCCTTCAAGACGAAGGGAAATGAAGTCATCCCTCAGCACAAAATCTGCCCCACAGTCCACAGCCCTTGTGATCTGTTGTACCCCATCACTGGCAATGCCAGAGATTTAATCTGGCAGGAACCAAGAAGTTACGAAGCCCAAAGGAAGTAATTTGGGCATTTGCCCTTTGCCTGCCCCGAGGTGTTTGCCAGGGCATGTCCTAGACTGACTCACAACTTTTCCTTCCTTTTTTTTTTTTCAAGAGACTGCTGTTAAGTCAAACCAATGTAGCCATACAATCAGTTCTAAATAAGAGGGTCATAAAACTTACAGAACTTACTACAGCCCAGCCCAGTTGCTGTTTTTATGTCATAAGCATTGCTAAACATAGCACAGGAAGACTTCTTTCTCCTTCCTCCCCACCCCACGCATGGCTGACAGCATGACATTTACCACATTCACAGCCCTCACTGTTAAAAAAAAGAAGTTATCTTCCAAAATTAAAATCACCTCCTTCAGCAAAGTGAACAGTCACTCATACTAGTTAAGATGTAATTTACATTCAACTCTCTAGTTATCTGTATGACATATACTGAACCTAAAAGTAAGTTTTTAAAATAGATCTTTTTAAAATACACTAAAAATATAACATTCTTAGAATAAAATCTTTGTTTTATTTGGATCACCATTTGCCACTGTAGCTTGTCAGAAGCAACTGAGTTTCTTTAACAAAGAAAAGCCTGATTTATTGCTGGAGTTTGACTAACAGTATAAAAAAAGCAAAAATACAATGCTGATATTTTAGAATCCTGTAGAAACTGTCCTTTTAAAACACACTACTAAAATGGATCAATTCTAAACTGCAAGCTGAAAGCACAAGATTTTATCATCATCAGTGCTTTTCCTTATAGACCTTATCACACCATGCAGATTAAAATTCACGGTCTTGCGTGTCTAAATTTAGGTTTTAAAAGCAGATCCAAAATTCTGACTCAGCCTATATATTTCAGCTGTACATATTCCATTGGGTCAGGCTATCTGGATGTAAAACAGGGAAATTCTAATTATATGAAGAAAAGAAATGGAGGACTAGTTGAAATCATCCTGCTATTGAGCTCACTGCAGGCAACAAGGAGGGCATTAAGTGGATCAGTTCATCAATAATGGAATATGGAGACTTTCAACACTAAGTAGGTCAGTGGTACATATTTCTGTTTTACCCTTGGATAGTCACTCAGCAGCCTACTCACAGTGAACTCATGCTACCTCCTTTCTCTTCTTACCACACAGTCTTCAGCACCACAACATTTAGCAAATCCCCCCACCCCTGTTGAGAACTTGTGACCTGAAAATGCGTGGGGACTGAGGCTGGAGAGTTGAGGCTGTCCAGGAAGGTCGTGTTGAGAAGTGCATTGATATTATTCATTCTCTATCAGCTAGGGGTGTGTAAGGGAACAAGCCTGTGTGGCTGCTGAAAGGCACAGTCGTGCAGAAATCTAACCCTGAATTGTTGTATTAAATGGCATGCCTCCCATCAACAGACATTGTCACAAATCCAGGGAGATTCTTCCAGAGATTTGAGGGGGTTCTAAATCAATACCCAACATGACTAAACCACAACGTTTTGTGGTACTTCTATGAAGCAATACTGATAGCTGTGTCACTTTTGGTTCTTTTGCTAAGAAAATACCAATAGAAGAATGGAAATGCACTATTTTGGAAGTCCCACTTTTCCTTAGAGGCTGTAACAAATTATTTTTAATTATTTCAGTTAAAGGAAATTTGCTCTTTCTTCCTCTTTTTCAAGTTAGTGCCACAGGGATATAAGTGGAAAGCTGCCCAGTCAGCCTACCAGATACTTGCTGAGTCTCTGCTGAGAAAATTTCAAAGCTGATAGAAGAGGAGCTGTCCAAAGTCATCATCATCCAGCTCTGCAGGAGAGTAGCACAAGTGGAAATGCAGAAGCAACTGCCTATTCAAAATTGAGGGCAACCGAGACATCCAATACCTTCCGTAAGAAGGCTCTTGATTGACTAACAGAAATGTGCAGCAGGATCCTTGCTGGGCACAGTCATAACCAGCCAGGAGATCTGGTAGCCAAAGGCAGTTTAAAAAAACCAAAAAGATTATTGGTCACTGAAAAGATTTAATAGGTATTATTTTTACTGCAGCCAAACTAAATGGAAAAAGCAAAATCAAAGAGAGATATTATTTCTCTAGGACTACACATATGGGGACATCTCAGGGTGGCATACCACACACAGGAAGGCTGAGGGATTCCACAATATAATAATTGAAAAGATCAGATATTCTGTCTGGTAATTTCAACTGTTAAACACCTTTCTTTTGGGTTAGCAAGGGCACCAGCTAATACAGAACACATTAGTTGTTCTGTATTGATAAATGTATCATAGTTGCAGTCAAAGAGAATAAAGTCTATCCCAATCTCCTAAATGATATAAAATATTCCTTACTACTTCTGTTAAATGAAAACATTTATTCAAAAGTGCATCTAAAATTAATAAATACTCTAGAACATAAAAATTTTATGTCTAATGTATTTGCCACTCCTGGGTGCTTTTCATTCGTTCTCCTCACTCTTCTTAACTGAACAAGTAATTTACGTGAGTAATGAAAATAATCTGATTGTGCAGCTTTTAATCTATTATTCAATAGCTAAAAGGAAAGTAAAAATCACCCTTTCTATCAATAATTCAGCCTTGGTGCTAATGCAGCCATTGAGCTGCCCCCCTTACCAGGGCCTCATGCATTTTTAATGCTTTGGGTCTTTGTTAGGAGGTCAAAGATGTGAATTGTGGTGAGAAACACAGTTTCCAGGTGTGGGAAGGTCAACTAAAGAAAATTTTCCTATTGCCAAAGAACAAATTCAACTGGCAGGACTGTAAAGGAAAACTGCACAGTTGGGTTCTCTGTGCCTGACTCTGCTGAAGATCAAAAAGATAAAGTTGAACTGCCAAGGCTGCCCTGCCAGCCCTGGCTCGAAAAGAACCTGGAGCTCTTGGCAGCCCCAGTGAAGCACTGGACAAACTTCAGCCAGCTTGGTCACAGTTCATTAGCCTACCTGGATCCAAACCCACATGCTGGGACAGGTGCTCTCTCCAGAGAACCATAGGCACAGGTCAAGGATCTGATTGCAGCAGTGCTTCCCTCACAGTCACATTTTTACTGGTTTGGATGGGACTGCAATTGGGATACCTGTCACTAAACTTCAAACCTGGACTGCTTGGATCAGATCTCAGCATCTAACAAGTATACCTGGCCTCTGTAGCTCTACTTCCAGTGCTGCATTTTTAGAGAATTGCTCTTTAAACACCTCAACAGTTTTTAGAGCCCCAGAGGTATGAATGGCTTCCTTGTCTATCTTGCAAAGTGCGAGCTGAGCACTTGCAAGAAAAAGAGCTTAGTTATCAAGGCTTTTTTTGTCTGCTAATAACCCCCTTTGAGAGTGTAATTTTCTCTAATAGTACAGTTGTCTTCTTCAGGAAAGATTAGCATGTCAAGTAGTCTCTTCAGGAGGGCTCCACAACCTCTGAGCTCAGACAGGCACCATCTCCTGCTAAGGGTGGCACAGAAAACTCCTCTGAGTTGACATCAGAGAGACTGATGAACTTTCAGACCCCTCCCATGAAGTGGTGCAGGTGAACATGCCACCAAGGAGCTGCTGGTGTCTTTGCATGCCTTCCCATTCTGTCACACAGAGCGGTTCTGGTACAGAGATGACATCCTGCCCACATATTCCTGGAATAAAACACTCCTGCCCCAGCATGAGAAGCTGCCCCAGTCAATCTGCTCTGCTGAAGGGCTGACAAATTAGCTGAGGTTCTGCACTGGAAATGGTCCCATTTTATTTTTACCTCTTTAAACTCTACATGACCCAGCACTTTTTAAGACAGGAAAAGTGAAGGATTTGCCTTATTTCATCATGGCTCAAAATGAAGCCAATCAATTTGTATGTAACACTCTGCAATTTCTCTCCAGCTCTATTTATTGCTGTCAGGCCTTCTTCAGTAAGAGGAAGTGATATTAATCTGGACCTGAGAGTGGAAGCATCCATTTTACATCTGGAATTGTTCCAGAGGGAAAATTAAGCTTGTTCCTCTGTGTGTCACATCACTGCTTCATGTAGATTTGCATTCCAGTGAAGCTTAGAAAACTTATATAGATCTATGTATTGGCTACTTACTACCAAAACAATATCACAGCAATTGGCCTTATAAATACACTAAGGAGGTAAAAATGAACAGGATTTTGTAAGCTCTAGCACAAAGGTTAGTGAGCACAGAAAATACTCAGGCAAAAGCCAATTTCAATTTCAGCCTTGCAAGAGCAAAAAATAAAGATCATGTAACCACTTCTGTGCTGCCATGACCACATATTCCAGGCCTGGATATCTGATTTCCTTCCCATTTACCCTCCTTCGCTCCCTACATTAAGTGCTGTATAAACAAAGGCCACCTTTTGGGTCTGTACTCCTAAGGGCTGGAAATGATGTCTAGGGATGACAATGCAAAGCAAACACCCATAGATGGATACAGACAGATGGAAAAGTACAAGGAAAAGGAGAGTACCAGTCAGCCCTTCAGAAATGGAAGTGCCATCTAGTGTTTTCATACTTTTAGGGATGGACTTCCACACACAGGAAGCTACATAGAACAAAACATTAAATTTCTTCTGTGGAAGCATAACAAGGAGACAGTGCAGACTCCTACTGTTGACTAATCATAAACATGAATCAGTATTTAGGCAGGCTAGGATACAACTGACAGGATAGAGATTGGCCTTCAGAAGCCTTGGAAGGGGGGGTCAACCACCAAATGATGGATGTTATGGAGTAAGATAGATGAGGAGAAATACAAAAAGCAACAAGTGTTTGGGTTTAAATAGACAGAAAAATACTATTTTTAAATTACAACACTCTGAGTGGATATGAACAGGCAAGACTGTGCTGTTTAAGGCCAGAGGCAAGGGAAATTTTGATTAGAAATTTTAAAACTAATACAAACATAACATAAATTACAGCCTTAGATAGATAGATAAAAGGATTTCAGGCACAGAATAAACCAGATGCAGACACAGTCTGGATGTGAGAACAGAGAGAGAATTTTGAGTCAAAGGCAGTGCAGTGACTTGCAGGATAGTGAGCTGTACCCAGCAAAAGAAAAGGAGTTGGCTCAGGAAAATTAATTGCAAACATACTTCCGACCAGTTTGCTGCTTACTGTTGGTTGCTGGGGGCTTGTTTGCTGACCTTAACTTTAGCAAGTCAGCAAATATACCACAGATGTGCAACACAAAGATGACACAGGATTCACTGCAATCCAGACTGACTGTGCCCTGCAGACACAGCCAGCTTGTACATGGCAATCAATGAGCCAGATGCAATTGTAACTCTGCTAACTGCCTGGAAATGATGCATTTTTTAAAAACTGAACAATTTGAGAGACTGTATCGCATTCATTACCATTTCAATCAGCAGCAGCACAATGGAGCACTGACAAGATTTAAATGACTGCCCAATATAAATAATCTGAAAGGCTCACGATAACTGGGGAAGAGATTATTTACAGACTATTTTATTATAGGCTTCCTATTTGGCTAAGATATTGTACATGTGAACTTTTGCGTCAGCCATAGCTGTGCAGGCAGCTCTTTCAGAGAGAGAGATAAGAAAAGAAATAAGGTTGGGGAAGGCGTAATGGAGGCATGGAAAATTGATTTTCAGACTGACGGTGACCTTGACTGAGAGGTTGAACATGAGCTGTGAAGCAAACAATGAGGATGGGAACAAGCTGCAGACAGCAAAACTGCAAAGTTTGTTTGGAATCAGGGATCACAGACAAATTCTGACAGCCTGCCCCTGCCCCCATAATCAAGTGCACTAAGCATGTGATGATTTTTTGACTTGCAGGGACTGTGGGGTATTTACGAAAGCACTACAGAGCTCAGACACTATTTCTCTGAGAGACAGCATTCCAGAAGGATGTTACTCAAGTCACTTGTGATGAAAAAAAAAAGAGAAATTTCTATATAATGTTATCAGTTATTTTATCACATTGTGATAATTCCATTTGCTCACATACTCACAAAATATTTAAATCATTTTCTGCTATGAAATTTTTTAGGATGGGTCTGCAGACATGAAAAGATTCACAGAAAGAATGCAGTCACGAAGGAGGGAAAAAACACTGCACATGATGCAGTTAAGAAAGGCAGGGAAGAGTGGCTGCCTGACCTTTGAAGTTTGTCATGGAGTTATGGGGTCAGATACAAACTGCTCTGAATAGTTTGTTCAGAAGTGCAGAACAACCAGGGACCATGTTACTCCTAAATTACTGTTTCTCCAGCAAGAAGCAGTTAAAGAGGCTCTGCCTTTATTTTCTTTCTGTGCCTTTTCTATTGTGCAGTTTGGGGAAAGGAGGAACTGGCAAGTTAGGTGATGTCTGCACTCAGAGTGCCCTGTCAGCACAGGTATTATGTATTATAATATTATGCAGTATACCATGCTGGCACAGCATTCCAAGGCAGATGCAGCTTACAACAGCAAAAAAAGATTTTTACAGTATAACTTCTTGATTACCTGTGAGTGACAAGATGTTTTTTATGCACAAGTGACTTCAGGTTACACCCCAGGTGCTGATCTGTGCATAATTGCCTCATCACAAAATCAGTAGTACAGTCCTGGCCTTTGAGCTATGGAGGAACCTCTATTCTACCTAGAAAACACTGCTTTGGTTTCTTAAGATCTCTAGAGTGGCATATAAAGGCTGGAGAAGGACAGAGAATATGTGCTGGATTTCTTTCCTGTCTAAAGTTCATTCTGAATGAGAATTTGAGGTCTACAAGCAAGTACTGTACAGTGTTCAGAGATGTAATATTACAGCACCGAGGTCCTTTGGCCCCTGCACAGAGATCCTCTGAACTCACAGGGCACCAGCACAGCTGCAGTGCATATGGGTGGTCAGCTTTCAGCAGGGCTGAAATCCAACCCACTATTGCCACTAGTATTGGAATTTCCTACAAAATGTGTTTCTGAACAGAAATCACGGTACTTATTTTTGTTAGTGTGCAGCAGTGTGCTCAAGGCTCTGTTCTGAAACGATACATGCCCTGAAACAGAGGTGACTGGGAAATGAAAACCCTCCAGTTTTTAAAAAATCAGGCCAATTCACGATTACAGTTTTTTAAAACTAAGGTTTGTCAGGGAAAGGGAGTTTCTGGATATCCCAGACCACTGAGGTGGATTATCTGCCTGTTCTACTGTCCAATACTCTAGGTAGTGAGATGGTTTTCTTATTTTTCTGGAAGCATTTTTTTATTGTTCCAATAAAACTGAATTTTCACAAGTAATATTTAAACTTTTGAAAAGTAGTGTATTCTCCATCTGAAAATCATTCCTTCAGAAAATTCCCAGCTAACTTCCAACCTACACAGCAGTTGGAGCAATTAGCTCTGTGTGATAGCAGAGCTAATAAATAACCTTGGTATCAAGGTTATTATAAGCAGTTCAATTGCCAGGCTAGACAAAGAATGCTTCAGGGCATTCCCTCATGGTAGAAACAGCTCCTGCAAAGAGCTTGTCTCAATTTCCCATTCCCAGTGTCTACTTAAATTAAGCTAATCAGCTTTCTTTTTTTTGTTTGTTTTTTTTTTAGGGGTTTGGGGGGGCAGGTATAGAGGTCTATTGATCTCTTAACTGATAGTGTTAATAAGCTTCCATACCAGACTTCCTTGACTTGGAATCTCCTCCTGCTGTTCCCTTTCAACTGCAATCAGAGGGGTTTTCTCTTAGCTTGGAGAGTCCATATTAGGCCAATCTTCCATCAGATACATGGTCAGCTTCACTCATCTAATCACTCTCAATTCTGAGGCTGAGATAACAGCCATATCTTTGTCCCAGATGAGAGAAGGAGAAACATAATGCAGGATCCTTCATCCCAGGCCCTTAAGGGGACAGTGCCCCTACATTCTAACTCGCTCCTGACATTAATAACTCCCCAGACACTCTTCTCTCTAGCAAAAGCTACATCAAATATTTTTTTAATAGATTTCCTTAGGCACATGAGCCTTGCAAAACATCCCCTCTGGCCTTAAAGGGCCAGTGTTCTGCTGCAGCCAACAAAAGATTGAAATATGTTCTTTAGGTATGATGAAAAATAACTGAAAAATTCAAAGCGTTTACAAGGGTTAGCAATTCAATTGATAAAAGAAAAAGTTACATCACCAAAAAAAAAAAAAAAAAAGAAAAGAAAAAGAAAAAGAAAGAAAGATCATCAAATCATCAGACCTGATTGTAGGAGGAAGGAACTGAGAACTGGGACATCACTGAGTCTATTCCACAGTTTTAATTTGCAGGTAGAGCTGAAATATCATGAAAACTGCATTGTAAAAGGGGAGCTGCTCAGGAACTGAGTAATTAAATAATGCCACTATAAATTCCAGGAAATCTGCAGATGAAATGACTGAGCTGCTGCCTAGGAAATTCTAAAATGTCAGATATTCTACAAAAGAACTGGACTTAGCAAGGATTACGGCCTCAGGAATGACAGGCTGCAGAGCCCCTTGCAGTGCCGGGCACACCGTCAGGACCCCAAAATGCCGCTCCCAGACCTCCCCCTCAGCCCGCTGCCACCCTCCCTGCTCCCGCCGCCGCTCCCGCTGCTCTGCCGCCCCGTGCCCCGGGCTCCAGCACGCGCTGCTGCAGGAGTGAGCCACTGCACAAGGAATACAGCACTCAGGTCCTTCCCCCGCCTGCCTGAGGCCAGGCCGGGCACACGGCAGCCCGTGCCTGGGGACACAGCTGCGAACAGGATGCGTGAGTACTGGAACGCCGCACTGCCTACATCCTGTCTGGATCCTTGGGAGGGCCGACGTGCTCGCAGGTGTTTTCAGATTTTCAGTGGTTACAGGCACAGTTTAGGGCTCACGGCAATTCAGATCATCAGGTAAGATCTGCACCATGCACATTTCTCACAATTGCTACCAGAGCCACTGTCCTTGTCCTCTGGGCTGTCAAACAGCAAGTTCCAGGGCCCAGAGCAGGAAACACACATTAAAAACTTCCCTGTCCTGTTGCCAACTCTGATGCTGACATGGAGTGTTTTGAATAAGCATATCGCCACCCTGACTCTTTTACTTACCTCACTGCAAACTGGATAGAACATTTATTTCTCCAGGGTGACAGGGCTTGGGTGTGATTTTTTTCACTGCAGATGGGGCCTTAAAGAACTGCAAACTATGTTACTTCAAAAAACTGACAGAAACACCTCTCTGAGGACGGCACAGACTGGGAGCTTGCAGTGTACATTCAACAGAAAGAAGCACAGCAATCCAAACAATTGCATAAGACCTTTACACTGAGCAGCTTTTCATATAATTTTTTTCCAGACACATTCTAAACCTCTTTGTTTTTTTTTCCAGGAACTGCCAACATTCAGGTTACATGGGGATTTTCAGGTGCCAAAACTCTCATTTTTGCCAAGCATCCTGAATGACTTGGTCATAGCAAAGAAACTGAGCTTCTTAGCAAAAAATCTTAGGCATGACACAACTTGGGAGTCAATTTGATAAACTCCTCACTGCAGGCGACCTGGCCTCCTCAACCCTGGCTACAAAGCCCAACTACAAAATACATCTATTATGTAAAAATTCTGCAGCTTGGACCCCGCCGCCTGAGGCTGCTCCAGCAGAGCCACAGAGGGGACGTACCCAGGGCCCAGAGCTGGAGCTCGGCCGCGAGGTGTCAGCGCTCCCCCGGCAGTGCTGGGCTTGGGCTCCGCGGGGAAAATCCATGGAGCGTCAGAAAGGGACACGATCCACAGCTCCTGACAGCACTGCACAGTGCAGGAGGTCCAAACCGGTCCATCGGTCCCTTCTAACCCCTGGAAAAACCTCCATATCAAGGAAAATAAACTGTAGCAAGTTCATGAATACCACAAATTCCTGTGCTGACCTGCCAAATACTGCTGCAGTATTTGTGTTTGGGATTCTCAGAGGATTAGGCCTCCTCCCTGACTGGGAAGCATGCCTGGGTCGGTGGAGCAGGCAGGAATGCAGATATTCCCAGCAGCTGGATCATGAGCACAAACTAGGGAGCCATTTCTACTACTGCCTAGGGACACTGACAGGCTGGTTGTGTATAGGAGACCCAGAGCATCAGTGTCTGAGTAACAAAAACCACTCGAGTATTGCAGGAGTGCAGAGGTGTCTTCTACTTACATTTCCAGTTACATGAAATGGAAATAGAAATAGTAAGAGGGCATTAACAATTTTTTACTTAAGTAAGCCATCCATAAGCACATTTGAAGATTTTTCTGGTTTTATCTTTTACTTCTTAAAAGTCACTTTCAAGTGACTTTTATCACTTGAATTTCCAAGCCTTGTTGCACATCCTTTCTTCAGAGCTTCCACTGAGAACAGGGTAAGAGTGGGATCCTGCTGATACACAAGTGGCTTTGGTGACCAAGTCCCCTCCCGGGGGTACCCTGTCCCATCCATCAGGTGTGCCGCCCTCCTCTGCCCGCCCAGTCACAGCCCTGTTGCCTGCTCCTCACAATGGGCAGAGGTTACCAGCTGGCACGAGGGAATTGAGAGTGCAGCAAAAGCCACACTCTGAATTGCATCTACAAGAACCTGTAAGTCTCAATACACCAGAGAGGTCCATCTCAGCTGATCTGATAACACTTTTTAGGAGTACCTAAGGCAGGTCCTCAGCAAGAACTGTCTGGGGGGAAAGTAGGCATATTCTTTCTTCTACTACTTCCCTCAACATCTAATCCTGGACTTCTTTACATTAGTGCCTTCCAACCCATGACGTGAGTCACTTAGATGAGGTCTAGGAAAGGACTTTGCACAGAAGAGGACACATAAATGACATCAGAGGGAAACAGATTGATCTGTCCAAATCTATTTGCTATGTTTTAGTGACATCGCTCTCTGAGCCAGCAGCAGAGACAGAGATGCCACAGGAAGGGAACAGGACAGCAACAAAGAAAGGGAATTGTAGGAGGTCTGGGCTGGCTAGGGGGGACAATGGGAAAGCTGCAGTTGCTGGGGGAATATTAAAGCCAAACAGAACTGATTGCAGATCTCCACCTTCAATTCCTGAAGGTGAGGTTCCTCTGCAAAAAGTCTGGGAAACCATTGTGCTGCATCACTGGAAAGAATGGTGAAAAAAATACAACTACATTTTTAGGAGTGGTGAGGGCTCTGAGGATTGCTTGACTTATCTCATGGAAATTCAGAAGCTTAATGACAAAACTCCTGCTAAAAAGACACTTGCAGGTAGATGGAATATGGGACAAAGTTGACAAGGTACCCTAGACTTGTTTGTCCTCACCAGCACAGAAGGTGCATTTTCTCTTCCACGAAGAGCCACTGTATGCAGCTTAGAAGGCTGCAGTGCAACTCCATTGGGGCTTGTGAGCTGAACTTTGAAAACAGGACAAAATGAGAGTGAGAGCATCTGGCTGAGGAGAGGGGCACTCCTTTAATTTCTTGTGCCACAACACAAGGCCATGACAGCAAATGTTCACAGCGTTTGCACTCACTGCTCTCTGAGAGTATTCTCAGTATGTGCTACAGCAGTAGGTATTTAATGAGCATTAAGGTAATAGATTTACTGGAGCTCCAAGAAGAGATGGATTTTGATGCTAAGCACTGCAGTGTTTTTTGACTGAAACACTGTTTACTTTGAATCAACAAAACAGGAAATTCTTATGTCATTGCTAATCTGACCCTGGTTGCATTCTGGTGGTAGCCAGTTTTTATTTCTAGTTTTAGTTATTTTCCCTCATTCACTCAGCAACGTATTTTAAATAAAAACCTGAAATAAATAGATGAACACATAAGATGCTTTTGTTTATATTGCAGGTACAACACTGAAGAATTCATTTGTAGATATGGACGTCCCCCCAACATACAATACAGCATGACACAGTTCCAGGATGCTCTATCGAGATCAGAATCAACAAGGATTTCTCTCTAGAGATCTCACCAGAGGTGTTGCAGCAGAAAATCATGCTAGTCTGTCTAACTGACAAACAGTTAGGAGTTCCTGACAACCATGCACACCCCTGAAGCCATGCTTGCAGATGGCTGGTAACTAATACTCTTTTTTTAAAAAGACAACCAACTTCAGTAGGATTTTGTAAAAAGCCATGGCATGGCAAGGTTTAAGAGCAAAAGACAGCATATTTCTGACACATTGTGCCACACAACTGAAAATACCACTATATTTTTAAAACACAGGTATGTGCAGAATGAGCTTTCACTTGGGAAGCTGTTATGAAGAGGTAAAATTGTTTTTCATGGTACTAATTTTTCTTTAATTTTAGAGAAAAGCTCTCTATATTTTATGACAACTGTTTAACCATCTTGAAGCAACAAGGTTCTAGACTGCAGATTATATTGATATGGCAAGAGTTACTGCCTGGGGATAGGTATTTTTTAAACAAACAAAAATATCAGGAAGCAGATACAGTATGCCCTGTATTGTCCAAAGACATGTATTTATCATAGCAGAAACTGTGAATAATGAGTTATACTTGCAAATCACCATCAAAAAGATAACTTCTTTGATTCTGTTTTAAATGAAAGCACGTTGTTTATATCCATGATAATGGCTGCACTCAATCTTACACAAAGTTGTCTTCTTCTAATTTAAATACCAGTCTCAAAGGACTAGACAAGATACGTTGTTAACTCAGTTTTCAGATTTTTATGGCATCCTTGGAGTCAGTTTAACAGAACAGTCGTTGTTTTCATACCCCAGTTTGAATCTGGTCTTGGCTGTCTCTTACTCTGAGAATAAGCTGAAAAAAACCAACAACTGTGCTTTGTAAACGGAACCCGATGATCCGATGGTCCCATGTGGCCATGGTATGTTTAAAGAGATCTTAATAACCTCATCCAGTATCCTGCCTCAGACAGGATTTACAGGCAGTATCTTTGCCCTGAGGTTTGCTATCATGGGGAAAAGTGGAAGAAGAACCTATGAGGCTGGGACTGCAGCAAGGGAAAAACAGATTAGATTAGATGCCTGAATTTTGATGTCTCAAGATCATTTCTACCTTCAATCATTTATAATGTAAAGAATATATAACTACAGTATTTAAGAGATGCCTGCATTTGGAAGAATTTGGATTTAAAAATGCACGATGCTCCAAGACTGGTGTTTTTAAATGAAATCACAACCCCTAGATAGAGAACTTTCTCAGTATTACTCTACACTTAACAAGAGGAGAGCTTCTCTCTCCAACACCCCAAGACTGCCAATACAAATCAACTTTCAGAATGCAGTCAATTTACCACAAGTATCTCCTGAAAATATAGATAATAGGTATTTAAGACCCGCTTCCATGGTACAAAACTACATCTCTGAAGACTGCTCAGAATTTGCCATTTAACCTTTAAAAGCCTGCAGTGCCAAGCAGTTCCTCATGTAGTCATTCTTTCCAGAAACACTAAATGACGTATTAGACTTGGGCTAATAAAATGATAATAAACATTGGGTTTAAAATTCCAGCCCAGAGCCTTGAGGGAGCAGAGGCAGAATTTCCCATCCTTGTAGCATCCCGCACATCTCTTCCCTTGAGTTCAGGTTGAGTAAACAACATCACAGAGGAAAAGAACGGCAACAGAAAGAGAAAAGCGACTTTGCTGCCACATGGCAAAGGAGACAGTATTTCAGAGGAGTCTATTATTTCTCCTGCCTTACAGGCACAGAGCAACAAATGATTTGTCCAACATTATTTATCTCCCAAACTGGTGTCTTCTTTCTCCTGCTGCTGCTCTTCTCCCTGTAAGTCCTGCTCATCTGTCAGAGCTACCCAGTCCCTGCTGCTGCCTGCACTAAAAGTGTTCAGAACTCCTCTCTTGTAGTCTCTGCCCTTCACACTGGGAGGAGCCAACAGCTTCCCACTGGAACAGGACTTCTGCTGCTCTCCTCACTGCCTCTAAAGCTGGGCTCTCTGGATGTACAGTGGCTCCCTGACGATACAATCCAGAGGGAATGAGCACAGACACGGAAGACGGGCTTTTACTCCTCTTGTGCAGGCCCAGCATTCACACAGAGCCTGTCAGGCCCCTCGGGATGGCATCCCTTCCCTCAGGCATGGGAACCACACCATGCAGCTCAGTGCCCTCAGCCCCACTGTCCATGGCACCGACAGAGCTGTTAAACAGCACCAGTCCCAAATCCAACTCCTGAGGAACATCATTTGTCAAAAAATATTTTTTTTCCTCATCTCATGGTTCACTAAAATGAACAAAAATGTTCTGGAAAAATTATTTTTAAAAAAACTATATTCTCCTGAAGACATCCATTCTTGATATTCCTTTTAATGCAGAGTTCACTGGAGTTTCAGAGGTATTTTTGGAACTCCCAGTACAAAGACCAGTACCTGAGTATCCTTAACAAACTCCCACTTACTGCTATGAATAGAGAAAGCATTCACCATTTTATAAAAATTGAGTGAAAATAATCTCATACTAGTAAAAGTGTCTGAAAAAAGTATAGAGAGAAATATCAGACCCACATGAACTGTCAAGTAAATATTCCTTCCAAAAGCAAAGCATTAAAATGGCACTCTGGTATTCCAGTCAAATGTTAGTGATGTGAACTTACAAGTCCTAGAATAATATTTTGCTTCACTCACAATATTTCATTGTCCTAAGTAAGCTGGTGTGTTTGGTGGCAGGATGTTTTACATGTTTATACTTTACAGCAAATGCACAGGACACACAATATAGTTGCAGGTAAAACGAGGGATATTTAAGAGAGAACAATGTTACATATTCTGACTTCTACTTAATGAAAAGGATAAAACTCCTGGATGAACAATGTACATGCATGGTACACATAAATATATATATATCTACATATGCATAATGAGTGTGTACACACACCTAAAAAGAGGCTTTGTGCAAACTTGTTAAGTTCAAGAATAGGAAAGAAATCTGAAGCAAGTACCTCTAAAATCTGAGTAGCAGATTAATAAAATTTCAGTACACACATGGTTTATTATGTAACTAAGATGCATGCATTTATATGCTATTTAACATATTTTGTTAACTATTTTTCATATATGTCATATCTGATGTACATATGCTTTATGTATTATATTTTAGTTACCATATTCTACATTACATATTAAAGTCACTTGGATTCAATGTTATGTTTGGTCTCTAATCAACATCACTTTATTATTTTGCATGGTGTTAGTGAATTTACTATTTTCCAGCACTGCAAATTCATTGTTCAGCAAAAAAACCTCCTACTGTTTATGAATGATTTATTTTCTTTAAATCCCCAGCCTATATCAAAGGCTTATAGATGCAAGATTCGCTGCTTCTCTAATTCTTCTCCTTGTGTAGGAGAACCTGGCTTATAAATCAATGAGCACTGGGAGAATCAGAATATTGAGAAGTTAGTAGATTATCAAGTGTATGTAATTTAGAAAGTGGATTAGTTTCTAAACATAGGCACTTACTGCTTTGAGAAGTGCCACATTTAGGAAGGGAAGTTCTGGCCTCTATGAGGAATTTGTCCTGATCTAACTACCTTTTTCCACATGCCTTATAAATTAGCTGATTGACTCCTTGAAGAAAGCACTAACTTTCAGGTGCATCTGAAAGTGTCCCACTTTCAGAAGTCTTGACTGGCTGAAGAAATAAAGAAATTGAGTTGGATCTGGTATAACAGAGCACAGACTGGAGTTTGAAGTAACTAAGTAGGTATGCACAGCAAATTTGCCTTGTCTTTCTAACTGTGGGAAGACATATAAGTAACATGATATTTACAAATACTTTAAAACTTCAGCAAGATAAAGATGCATCATTTTTGAAGTTGAAAAAACACACTTCTCAATTTTTTTCTGTAGCCATTCTAAATAAAACTACATAGCTCTCCATTTTATAAATACTATCATAAAATACTAATATCAATAGAAAACTGTTACACTACTATAAAATTGTTCGTCTGTATTTTACCATAGTTGCAGATTAATTTACATCCAGACATACAGTGCAAGTGCCACCTGAATTACTGCAGCATTATAATATATTTTCTAACCTGGGAACTCCAAACTAACTCTCTGTGGTGCCAATCACCATTTCCACTTGAAAGTCAAGGAGTACTCAGGATGCTAAGCAGGTTCCTGAATAGTAACTTTAGTCTTATATTGAGTTTTTAAACGGATTCAGTCATAAGCATCTGTCATTCAATTACAAGGACTTTTCAAAGCAACAATTTGCCTAATGTTAGCATAATTGTATCCATGCATTAATGCTCTTAAGTAGAAAATTGCAGAAGGGGAAGGAAGAAGAACAATTTTACCATGATGGAACATGAACACACTGAAAGCTGGCACAATCTGAAATGCAATAGTAATCACTCCAAAGCAAGGAAGTACTAACTCACACATTCCTATCAGGGGACTTTAGAAGGTGCTGAGAACCCTCATCATCTTGAACAATGAGGAAGGTAATGACAGGCATGGAAACAAAAATGAAAGGGACATGATTCAGCTGGTAATACATTAAGAAGGAGCACCTTAATCACCAAATATTCTGAGCTGGAAGGGACCCACAAGGCTTATTGAGTCCAACTCCTAAGTGAATGGTCCATATGGGGATCAGACCCACAACTTCAGAATTATTAGCACCGTGCTCCAACCAACTTTCTTAATACAAATGGAACAAGGAAAGGCATGTTGCTGTGATTACAGAAATAAGCAAAACACCAGGAAACACGCAGGGGGTGATGGCCCAGGGATGTGCCAGATAACAACCCACGGTGCCCTGAGGTACCTTCTGGCTGGCTACAGTGCTGAGGCAGCGGGGCACGGGCAGGGCAGGCCGAGGGGCTGCTCAGGGACTGCTGGGGTCTCACCCGGCGGCTGCAGACCCCTGCTCTGATCTCCAGCGTGTGGGTTCCTGGGGGTCCTCGCCTGACTCCAGCCCACGGAGCACTCACCCGATACACAACAGCTTCAAGCCCCATCACACAGTTCCCACAAATGGCCTCAACTATTTCCAATTATTTCGCGCCTCAGATTCCAGCTTTCGTCACAGCACCCATTCGCCGGTCAGCAGGAAACGCACACCTTGAACCCGCGTGGTTTGATCACAGCGACTGAAGGCTCACCCCTGGCCGCTCACCACCCTTGCCGCCGGATGCCCCTCCATGGCAGCCGCCCACACCCTCGGGGCTCCCAGCACCTCTCGAGCCAAACTCACCGGGCCGTCCCAGGCCTGGGGATTTCCCTGCGTGGCACCTGTGCCCCGCTCGCCCTCAGGCCCTCCGGCTTGCTCCCCCCGCCTCACGCCGCGCCGCTCCCAAGGCCCGGGGCAGCGAGCGGGCTGTGGGAGGCAGGCAGCGCTGTGCCCGGCCGGTGCGGCTGCGGAGGGCCCAGCCTCGATGGCGGCGGCGGCCGCAGCTGCAGCCGCGAAGAACCTCCAACCTTCCCTCCGCGCCGTGGGGAGGCAGCTCCTGCCCAGCGCAGAGACAGTGTCGCAGGGACAGGACTCGGCTCTTCGATCAGCTCCGGGGTAGGAAGGCTCTGCAGAGGGATCCGGACAGGCTGGATCAATGGGCCGAGGCCAGTTTTGCGGGGTTCAACCAGGCCAAGTGCCGGGTTCTGTACTTCGGCCACAACAACCCCCTGCAGTTCTACAGGCTGGGGGATGAGTGGCTGGAAAGTGGCCCAGTGGGAAAGGACCTGGGAGTGCTGGTTGGCAATGTCTGAACATGTGCCAGCGTGTGCCCAGTTCTGGGCCCATCAGTTCAGGAAGGATATTGAGGTGCTGGAGTGGGTTCAGAGAAAGGAACAGAGCTGGGTCTGGAGCATGGGTCCTATGAGGAGTAGCTGAGGGAGCTGGGGGTGTTTAGCATGGAGAAGAGGCTCAGGGGTGACCTTTTCACTCTCTACAACTGCCTGAAAAGAGGTTGTGGTGAGGTGGGGGTTGATCTCTTCTCCCGGGCAACCAGCGACAGAACAAGAGGACATAGTCTTAAGCTGCACCAGGGGAGGTCTAGGTTGGACATTAAGGAAGAAATTCTTCATGGAAAGGGTGATTAGACATTGGAATAGACTGTGCAGGGAGGTGATAGAGGCACCGGCCCTGGAGGTGTTTCAGGAAAGGCTGGACGTGGCACTCAGTGCCATGGTGTAGTGACATGGTGGTGTTCGGTCATAGGCTGGACTCGATGATCTTGGAGGTCTTTTCCAACCTAATTGATTCTGTGATTCCCTGGGCATCATCAGAGAGCGAATTCACCCCTGGGCCCCTCTGGAAGGCAGAGCAGGGACACCTTGTGAAGACAGAGCGGGATTGTTCTGGAATGCCCTGTGAGGGGCACAGTGCTGCACTGGGACAAGGCTCTCACGGTGCTGGCAGCAGCTGTGAGGGCACGTGTTTTTCAGAGATACCTGGGGATCTGCCAGCAAATTTCAAGGTCTTGCTCCAGTTGGGGCATGAGGGCTGTGTGATGTAGCTCGGGGTGCAGCAGGCTTGGAGACCCTGAGGTAAAATGGCGTGAGGCTCTCAGGCAGAGCCTCAGCAGTGAGGCTGTGAAAACCTGCTCCCTTTCACCCTCTCTCCTGGTGTGTGTAGCAAAGATTTAAGGCTGTCTTAAATAGTGAACAAAACATGTATTTACTGCCACTCCTCCTCATCAAATCCCAGGGCACTTGTAATGAGCTCGGAGCAAGGATGAACGCTCGAGCAGGTGGTCAGAGGTCTCCCAAAGAAGATTAATGCTCACCCAGGGTGTTTACATCCTGCTAGGAACTAGAATAGTCTCTTTCATGCCAAACCACAAAGCTGCTGACTGAAACCTGAGCTGAACTTCCTTGACGATCGGAGAAGCCTGGTTGTGTTTCAGCACAGCCAGTTTTCGTTTTCACACCTCTCCAAACTTGCTGGGACAAGAACCAAATGTACAAGAATACAGTGAACTCCTATTCTTGGGACGTTGCTGACCCAATCCCAAGCAGCATGTGTCAGAGTATACTAAAAACAGATTGCTTTCTCTCAAAAGACTTCCCGATTTGACTTTTTTTGAGGCTTATGTGGTGTGTGTTGTTCACATAAACTCTACATTTTTGGCCATCTGCATTTAGCTAACCCATAATTAACTCATAGAGGCTGTCATTTAAGAAAGCCTCATATCTTTAATGTGATCCAGTTTTCTCCCTTAATTTAAGGCAAATGCTGCCTCAGCACACGCAGAGGCTGCCCATTTCCCAGAACACAGTGTGCAGAGATCTGCCCATCATAGCTTTTCACCCACTGATGTTGGTGACACATCTGTCTACCAGATTAATTCCAAAGCTCCTCAGTGGGTTTGGCGCCGTGGGTTTTTGGGCTGTAGCTTTCCTACTATTGGCAGGCACAGTAGTTAACCAGCAGTAGATTGGGTGCTTTTACATGTCACACCTTCAGTTCCAGTGCAGACAGATGTCTGCTGCTTATATCCCAGTGGAGGTTCTAATGGATGGCCATCCAGCAATGACTAACTCATGCAAGAAATAGCTCTAAATACTGCTGTGCATTTGTGAGTAAGTGTAAAGTGCTACAAAGCTCAGAGCAGTATGCTGTGAAATAGTCCAGCCAGCTGGAAACAGTCCACCAAATACCACAAGGAGGCCGGTTGCTTACAGTGCATCTCTTCACTGTGCAGATTAGGGAGGCTTTTCTGCCTTCTCAGATGCTGAATAAATCTAAGCACTACTGCAGGATATTGCCAGCAGGTTCAAAATAATCAGAAGTATCACATGTCCTCAACTATTTTGGGGGATTACTCAGACAGTTGAAGAATTCTGCTCGGGGCTCCCCTGTAGCTCCTTTTAGGATTTCTGGTAGCCAAAATGCTATTTGTAGGGCTAAAGGCACTGGAGTTTTGAGTAAAAAACCACAACAAATCAAAACTCTTTTAGCAAAAGGCAGTGAGAAAGGCAGGGAAGACAGCAGTTTTCCAGGAGGTTAACTCCATCCTGTTTCTTTAAGCCATGTAAAGTTTTGATAATGAAAGGGGACTAGGGCAAGGCTGGAGGATGACAGGTCCTGGAATCTCAAGAGAGTCATGAGATAGTCCTCCCTAGCTACAGAAATGCTGGAATGAATATGGAGGACCAGTGCTGCTCATGATAAAACCCGTATCTCTAAACAACTTTATCTGTCTTAATGCCTCCCTATCCATAATCAAGCAATTAATGAGGAGTCAGAGCTCTCATTTTAAACAGTCCTGAAGGAAATCTTGGGAGTAAACACAGAATGCTCTGAAATACAGTTTCAAGAGACTCTTTTGTGGTGGTGGGAGGGGAAGTGTTACCCTCTCAGTTCTTGACTTGTGGTCACTGGGAACTTGGAGCTGGTCGCTCACTGTGAGCAGGAAAGGGCAATGCCCTGGCAGCTAACAAAGAAGTGAGTCCTCATCAGGAAGAGACAGGTTCACATTCTGTTTCAAGTCCTGAGGTCTCTCATCCTGGAAGGATTTATTCCAGTCTGCCCCCTGTATCTAGACCATAACAATGAAAGCAAAAGATTCTTCCAGTTAAAAAAAAAAAAAGGAAACAAGTAGAAAAATGCCCATTATGCTAATGATAGAATAACTTGCAGTGAGAGGTAGCATGACTTAGAGTTATTTTTTGCAAATATTCTAGGCTCCATTTACATTAGTGCCGGATTAAAAGTGTCTGATGGCTACTGTTGTTACAAGAGCTAAGTCTGACAAAAAGAGTACCTAGTCATGACAGGACTGAAATGGGCTACACCTTGTTTGAAGAGTTTATTTATATAGATTCTAAGCAGTTTATAGGAGTTTAAAATACTGTTTATTGCCATTTCAGTGTGCCATTTGACTGAGCATTAGTGGAGCCTGCGATCATCAATTACTCACCTAAAATCTGTTTATATCAGCTACATAGACATGGTGAGTAGTGTAAATATATATCGAGTATGTATATATAAGCTCAAATCACACTCTATATGCAACTAGATATTTACTATAAACCATTCTGAACTGGAACTTTACTATGATACACAACCACAAGATATCCTTTTTAACTGTACAAACCTGCTGGGGGAACATGAGGGTTGAGCAGTCATCTGGGTAAAGTCAAGGTTAACTGCATTCCCAGGGCTCCAAGATTTAATTAAGTAACATTGCTGGAGCCTTTGAAAGTGGAAATTGTAATGTCAATGCTGTGTTCTCTTCCCCACTTCAAAAACATATCATTCTAGAAGCTGGCAAGCAAAGCATAAGGTTTAAACAACTTCACTCAGTGTGTGTCGTGAGTTTACCTCATCACCTAATTTAAGAAGTCATCTCAGTACTGTTACCAATTTGTCCTTCATAACTGGAACAGCTTCTCAACTGCATTATGTCATGTTCCCTCGTGTCTGCAAAATCTGTTAACTTACATTTCAATTCATTAGCTTTTAGCAGCTTGCCCTTCAAAAATCCCATTCTTCTGAAATTTCTTGGCTTCCCTTCTACAGCTTCTAGTTGTTAAGATGGAGTTGTGACAATTTCGATGGCAACTCTCTTAAATACCTCAGACTGCAGCTACTGAATGCTACAGTAATACTGAGGATATTAACAGGTCAGTGCCAAGAGTGCCCAAGGATGGCAACAAAAACACTGACTTGAACAACTGAAAGTTACTTTCTGAAGTTCATTTTCAGAAAACTTTCTTACAATATGCTAAGAAACACATTGGGACCATGAGGTGGAGGTGAGGGTAATAGGAATAAAAACTGTGGGGTGCTTTGGGTTTTTTGTTGGGTTGGGTTGTTTTTTTGTGGGAAAGGGAAGGTTGGTTGTTTTAAAATCTTGGGATGGGGAAGCAGAGTCCTATCTAGAGCTCTTGTAAGTAGCTTTTTTCCAAGCTGGGCAGAACGGAATAGGGAACTGGGTATGGATTGCCAGGAGCTTACACACATGCTCCTCTGGAGTGTAACATCATGCTTCTGCTATGAATCATTTTGAATTTAAAATAGCAAAACAGAAAAGCTGAACCCTTTATTTTATGAAAACAAGCAAACCCGGTATCTGGGCCCTGTATGCAGACTGCTTTTTGCTTCACCTTCTAAAATCATTCTGATTTTGGTTTATGTTGGAGGTTCCCAAAAAGGTGTTGTAGGTAAAAGAGCTGTGTAAGAACTCCAGATCAAGGACCTTTAAGACTTGGTTCAAGTCTATATGATTTATTTTCTTACAATTGCTGAGCCCTGCTATGATGGTGTCTGCTCAGAACAGAAATGCTGGGAATATTGACTATATGAAGGGTGTAAGTGGATCTTATTTTAACTATTGTTTCACTTGCACTTAACTGGGGCCAGAAAATAGGTTAGGCAGACTTGTCTCTGTTGGTTCATATGTCATTATTCACATCATAAATGGTAGGGATTAGGGAAGAAATACTAGGGTTGAAAATATCTCATGTAGCAACTTCTTAGTGGTCAGAATCAAAGAACTGGGAGGCCATGGAAAGATGAAAATAATATAACTTTGCCAGTGTGTGGCAATGTCATGTCCTTCTGGGAACAGAGTAAGAGACAGTAATTTAGTAATAGATGCAGTTTTCATCTGCCTCCACCCTTGTAATTTTCTCAGCTGACAGTGTTCTACAAGTTTATAAGCTGGCTCAGTCATCTGCTTCTTGACATTTCTTTGGTTTGACTTCTCCTTCCCTGTCATTTTCTATGTCAAGTGTTCTTTAACTGTGTTTAAAATTGGCAGCAACAGTGAGCAGGCTTTTGGCATGGCCACAGTTGCTTTCAAAGATAGTAGTCTCCTCACCTCAAGGGACCAGAGAGCAGGGGAGAGTTGTGAAACTTTCCTCCCCATGAACTCGTTTGCTTTCATGCTCAGGGTCAGGAGTTCTGGCTTGTCCCTGTGCAGAGCAGGCTGCTGCACAAGGGCTGTGGTCCCTGCCTGCTGACATTTGAAGTTCCAGGAGTGGTCCCCTGATCAGCTACAAGTGAGAAAACATAGAGGCTGCTGCTGATTGCTCAAGAGGTGTGTTATGTCAGAGCAAGCATCGTGTGGGAATTGCAGGCACATGTTGACTGCAGGGGATATGACAGGAGGAGTGAGCACTGGGATGCAATCCAGCTCCTTTACAGTTGCTAGAGCCAACTTGCCTTCAACATCTGTACTCAGGATTGCCTGCAGGAATAGAAATTGTGTTCCACTTTATTCCAGCGAGCCATCACAGGAAGGTTTGGCTCTCTAATTCATTGTATTTTCTCTTTCTCAAATTTGTATGAACATGAAAAGAAAGGGAAATAGTGACAGCTGTACCCATCGGGAACCAGGTGAGCCAGACACCTTGTAAAATGTATCAGACTAAAGAAATGTGTATGTTTTCTGCATTTCATTTGCTGTTTCTTATGGACAGACTGTATATGGGTGTGAAGGAATTTTGTTTTTACCTTTTGTATCCTGAAACACCCTTTCTAGCAATAAAATGTATAACTTACAGGTAGCCCTATGAAAATCATTCAAGGTGGTATTTAATATGGTTAATGATCACAAAATTGGATGGCAAGCATTTACTCGCTGCCGTGTCTGGTGCTTGAAGGTAGTTCAAGAGGATGGAATCTTTGGATATGAGATATGTTAAAAGATACTGAAGCTCTTGATTAGTTCTTCATCAAACCACAGCGTTCTCTTCCTTTACTCAAATATCCTCTCTGTGGTGGGGAAGATAATTTGAAGAGAGCATAAATTTCTGGATGAAGTCACCAATAATCTTATTGATTAAAATTATGCCTTTTAGTTGTCAATGCTGTTGAATTCTCATAATTGATACAATTAAACCTAAGAGGTCCTTAAAAAGGTTCTTAAAATTGTTCTTAATGTACAAGTTTGAACTGTCACAAGGCACAGATGAGCTGCTTAATGTTTAGCTAAAAATTACTTAGTTAATCTCTTGCATATTTTCTTCATATTTTGGCCTATGAAGGACTGTTCATTATTTGAGAATGTCTTGGCTCCATCTGCAAGACCTCATTTATTCTTTTGAAATTTGTAGCCTTCCCAAGCTTGGCATCTGTGATATCACAGACAATGCATTACTGTGGCTGGAAGTCTCTGGAATTAAAAAACCCTCCTCCGTAAGAACATATTTTTTTTTTTTACGGATTTGGGGTTTGTTCTGAGGAAACACAGTTGACAAAAAAATAAAGTTTTCAAAGCTAACAGATTTTTCATCTTCTTTTCCCCCCTCCAAATGAACAAGGGAGTACTGATGCCGAGGACTTGCTCTTTAAATAAATGGAATCTTTCTCTCCTCTCTTGGCAACAACAGGAGTATTCTTGTGCTGTATGACAAGGCTTGCTGGTGCTATATTTGTCTTGTAGCTGTACACACATTTGCAAGAGGTTGTTCAATAATAGAAAGGCAAAGAGCCAATACAGTTTAAAGAAAGTTTATTCTACCACAGTCTTAACTTTTTGGGTTGGCTTAAAGACAAGGCTACATACTTCTGGAGGATCAGGGAATATCATTACTGTTGTGAAAGTAAAACTTTCCTGAGTTGTCTCTGGAAGGATTAGGGCTGTGGAGAAGGGGGGGCTGGGGGTGTGACACCACAGACGTTTTGAAAATGGAGTTCAACAGATGTTTGGGTACATCAGCAGAAGAGGAGAAAGGAAGACAAGAGGGTGGGGAAGATGATATTAATAATGCTGGCAGTAGTGCTGTCCATGAAGAGCTGGATTTGGGACAAATGTACCTTACCTGTTTCCCTGAAAGATATATAAAAGTGAAATTCCCTCTCACAGTGTACCTGACATGCTGGCTGTTGCTGAAACTTTGCAAGGTAAGAAATTTTAGTACAAATCTGTGGCATTTTTAACTTCCTATGTGTTTAAAATACGAAGTTTCTGCTGAAGCATTTGAGAATTTATTGTGTACCATACAGTTGCCTTCATGCTTTATTAGGAAAAGGAGCATTGTAAATATTGACTTTGTAGCCAGAAACAGGTGATTCAACAAGGGAAAACTTGAAGAGGCTACTAATGAAGTACTATACAAAGCAATACACTAGTAATAGCTAGCCAGTTTGTCTCTGTGTACTGTTACATAGTTACAAGGGATTTGAGATTATTTTATGTTAATTTAAAGGTGAAATTTCTTGTAATGCTCTTCACTGGTTTACATTCATCTCTTGTGCTGGATGAGTACCAGAATGTACTTTAATCCTGAAAATGTGAACATTGTAAAAGCAAAGAATTGGGGGGGTTGGAACATTTTTGTCAAATATAATGGGGAATCAGTTTTTGAGGTTGTGGTGGGACTTATTTTAAAATTGATCTGGGCACATCTAATAAAATTACTTTTGCCTAATGTGTTACTGGATGGGAAGCAACAAGGCATTGGCCCAGGTATAAACACCATAGTTCATTTCATTTCACCTCGCAAAAAGCTGTTTTAATGTTCAGATTGAAGTAAGGAAACCTCCAAAAGCAATAAGATTTAAACTTTTAGGTTTAAGCAGAAAATCACTGAGATATTTGAACTTTAAATGCTGGTTCATTTATGCATAACAATGGTATATTAGTAAATTTAGAATGTGTAATAGGTCTTGATTTGTCTCTCTATTGCTGCATTCAAGCCTTACTGTTGTAGGCACTTAGCTGATGGGCAGATCACCAGATAGATCAAACAAATGGCAAGGCAGCATTTGCTGGCTGCTTTTTCTTCTGAAGTGTGTGACAGAGGAAATCCATGATGATGATGGGGTGGAGACCACAGGAGTGGGGCCAGGTGGTGCCTCAGCAGCAAGGAGCCTTCCCCTCTGTGTGTGGCAGCTTTGGGGCAGTTACATCTGCTTTTTTGCCAGCATAACTATGCAAAACTATAACATAAAAACCAATACTAACAGTTTTATCTGTTAGATTGCTAGACAGCTTTTTCCATGTATATTCATAGTGTCTTGGCTCTTGTCTGTGTTTATCCTGTGGTGCCAGTTGCTTGCATTAGGTGGCAGATAGAGACCCTTCCATGCGACTTTTTCGTGTAGTCTCTCTCCTTGCTTACTGCAGGGATTTTTCGTGAGGTTGACTGAGAGGGGTAGGAATCCACACAGCCCTGAGGGTGGAGTAAATAGCCCTAGGGCAGATGTCTGAGCAGCCATTCAGAGCCATCCTGTGAGGCAGAGACTTCCTGGTGGTTTTGGGAGTGCTAATCCAGGGTGGGGAAGGTTGCACCTTGTCTGGATTCTAATTGATTTTATTGATTTTCTTGTGGTTTGACCTGTTTGTAGGTCTGAATCTGTAGGTTTTAAGAGCCATACCTGTATTACAGAATGAGCCAGAGCCAGTGGCTGTACATCAAGTAGCTAGCTGGTCCCTGTGTGTGCAACAACTACAATACCTGGGATCACTGCCTGTGCATAGATATTTTAGTAGATTAGTTGTGATATGTGCAGGAAACATTGAGTGGCTGGACAGAATGGTCTTGTGCAAAGGTTACCCTCTAGGATAAATGGTTGTTCCATTTCTTTGTGGATGTAGTTTCTTAAATGACAGGAAGAGTTTATAAAATACATAAGCTAGAAGAGGTTTTTCTGTCTGTGATTGTCCCCGCTCACATATAGCATTATATTTGCACAGTGCATATAAGTTTTTTCAGTTGAGAAGGGAAAATTCATACTGCAGTAGAGTGAAGAGAGGTAATGTAGCTTCTGCTAAAATCACAAATTTCTTTAGGCAGCTTTCTGAGAACTTTACAATGCCCCAGCTAAGCCAAGAGGATAACTAAACCTCTGATTTATTAATGCTTCTTTCTTGCTGAGCTTTCTTAAAGACTGTTCAGATTGGAGACCCCATTTTCTTATTTCCTGACACTCTTCCATGACTTAAATCTCTTCCAAGTCCTAATCCATTCAAAAAGTACTATTTTTTTTCTCTTTCCCCCATACAAGAACAAAAGCAGCACAGTGTTGCTTTTTCTCAGGTTCTGCAGCTTGGCAGAACCCAGGAATCCTGCCGTGGTGGGAGGGGAGGGAAGGCCAACAGCATTGAAATGGTGCTGTGTTACAGAGGCACCCTTTGTGACAGCATGTGTACATCCCCTATGCATCAAAATGGTTCCAGTTCTTGGCTACAAATAGGGCTCCAGGTGGTCATGACTTGGAAAATGTCAGGGGCTCCCTATAACTCCTTATCAATGCTACCACAAAAGGGGAAGTAGTCACGTGTCCTTTGTGTGAGTGGTGGAATGAACCCTGTGTCTCACCCTTCTGTAGACTAACACAATGAAGAGAGACTGTGTTTAGCAGATGAGAAACCAGACACTGACCTGTGCCTACTCTCAAGCAGTTTGACGTGAAGTTTAGGTACAAAATAATCAAATCCCACCCATGAGCAACAGGAATACACGCAATAAGCCTGTCAGAGTTCAAGAAGCCTCTTCTGTAAACTGCCATCTGGGAAACATGCCACTTGTGTCCCCAAGGTTGGCTTCTGTTTTTAGGGGTCACCACTCCTTGTGGGGAAGAAAGAAGAGGCTTTGAACCTTTCTAAAAGTACCATGAGCCACCAAGGTTGTTGTTTCAGCCGGTGCTCCTTTTCAAGCCCCATATACAACATGAGACAGTTGCGAAGAAAGGATGGTTGGACATGCATTTTTAGACATCTCTCAACAAGTTAAGCTTTGTGCTTCTGTACAAAGATGCAGGTGGCTAAATGTTACAGCTTGTGTATAGATGGAGCTTTTCTAATCTCCCATATATTATCCAAGTTAGTGTTCTCAAGCCATCTTTTGAAATGGTGAGTTTCTCCTCTTGGGCTAACTGGTTTTGCACCAAACAGCCCTTTCTTGCAATGAAACCCCTTGGATGTGTAAGTTTGACTTTCAAACCTTGTGAGGGCAGCTCTGCTGCCAGATCTCACACATGGACAGTGCTTCCCTGACATTTTGATTGCATATTTCACACTAGTGGACTTGGATTATTTTGTAACCAAACTGCATGAGAGTGCACACAGATTGGTGCCTGGTTGCTCACCTGCCAAACACAGTCTCTCCTCATTCTATTAGTGTTAGTTGTTCCCATCGTAAATCAGCTCTTTATTTTACAGTTTGTAAACCTGTATTGTGTCTAAAGATACTTGCTCACAAAGAAGCAAACAGCTTTATGAACTTGGGAAAATTTTTAGAAACAAATAATTAAATTAGTGCAATGATTTATATTGATTTAACAAGGTGATTACTTTCTAGCTTAAATAAATAGAGTTCTGAAACACTTTGAAACAAAGATACCCCCAAAGAGAGATGGACATTGTGTTCCACACTGATTGCAGGTCACACTAACTTTTCAAAACAGTCAATAGTTAATATGTTAAGTTTGTGAGGAAGAGAATAAATGATTAAAAAAAATCCTAAAAATGCAAGCAGGCTTTACTTCAGATTTAACATAAATTTAGCTGAATTGATGCTCTGTTACAGTAATTTACAGTAGTTCAGTAATATTCAATACCTCTGAATATCAAAACCACTTGGTTAATGCATGTAATTTCCCTGTTACTTACTGTACCTTAAGCATTTTCTGTCAGCTCACCTGGTATTTTTTTAACAGCCTAAAATCCACACAACAGGCAAAATAATGGTGAGATCTGTAATCTAATTTCTTGCCTGTGTACATACTTTTAGATACCAGGTCCTATGGAGCTCCCAACTTTTGTTGCTATTAATTTGTACATGCTACATAAACCTACCAGACTGGATCCCCAGGGAAAGATTAAATCACTGTCCTGTTATTTAGGGAATAGGAGCTTAACTCTCAGCTATTCATCTGATTTATTACTCTGTATTCATAATCTTACTGTCCTTGGCTCAGCTCATTGTCTGTAAAAGGGATAGCAAATTTGTTTGATTTTTTTTTTCCTGAATTTATTTTGATTTTTAGTTGTGATTATAAGCATTGTAGGGCTGGACTATCTTTCAGTATAAATATGGCAGTGGTAAGGGCAGCCTAATCAACAGTATGGGATGAATCCCTTTCAAGGGGAAAGAGGAGACTGATTTTCCTATACTGTGAATGAATTTACAGCCATTAGGCTGTGATCATAAGGAAGTGTAGAGGCACTACCTGCTTTCTTACGCCATCTGTTTGAGGAAAAAAAGGATGGAGAGGCAATTTTTAGCCCTTTCTTAGTTGGTGACTTCTAAAAGTTTTTCAGTGAAAGTGTGGCCACTTCTGCAAATGTCACATTTTCCATACCAACAGGCTGGAAACTCTAAGACACAAGTGGTTTCTTCAGGAGAGATCTCTCTTTGGATTCCAAATGACAACCCCTAAGAAAACCATCTAGTGAAGGGAGAAAGGGTTTTCAGATATATCTTGTCACTATTTTATAATGGTTAGCTGGGATTGATGCCTGCAAACATGCTATTACTCTGGTTTCAGCACTCTCCATGTACTCCACTGAGAACACTTAACTGTTTTAAGTTTCAAGCATGAGCAAGTTGGGTCTGGAAAACCCGATTTGAGGTTCCTATATCTTTTTGAGTTTGTTTTCAGCATGACTTACTGTGCTCAAGACAGATTTCGGCAGAGGAAGGAGCTGAACCGTGGTAGACAGAGTGTGAGACATGTTTAACCAGCGGACAGTCCTTCCTGCCCTGTCCTGGGAGGTGGTGCTTGGATCAAAAATAAATACTGCAAGGGAAACTGGCTGATTCCCTTCACAACTATTTTGCAGCTACCTTAAGTGTTTGTTGGAAATTACAAGGGATTTGGTGGTGGTTTGGTTGGTTGGTTGGTTTTGTTGTTGTTATTTGATATGCTTACACGGTCTTGCTGTGTCTAGAACTCCTCCCTAATAACTTGTGAACACTGTGGCCAATTTCAGCAAAATTTGAGGGAGGCAGAAGTTACAGAGTTTCCATCAGGGAGACAGAAGTAGGTACTCAGGGAGTGGGAACAGACACTTTGCTAATTCTCCTCCTGCGGGAAAGGCTCCTGCATAAATCCATCCCTTAATTAACATCAGAAACATTGTAAAATGTTTCCATTTCCACATTGGAGAACTGCAGAGCTGTAGGAAACAGGACTCTGTTGGTTCAGCTGCTTGTAGAAGTACATGTTTTCTCAGTAAACTGTTTTTTATTTCGCTGTCAGTGGAACTCCAGTGAAGCTTACTGTTTGTCTTTAGTCCTCAGAGTAAAAGCCAAGATTTTTAAGAAGTGCAACTTGAGACAACTAAAGAGAGATGTTTTTCAGGAAGCCCTACACTGACTTTTTAAGCTGTCAGCCAGAATTTCAAATCTCCTTTCACTCATTTGGTCAAAGCTGCCAATATTTTATTTAGGGTCAGGCTCTGAGGGTGAACAGTCTGATTAGATACACTAAACTCCTAAAACATCATAAGATGTTCTATGGGGCTTATTTAGTTCAGGGGAAATATTTCTGAATCTGTTTTCCTTTAATTTGTGCTCCAATTTTCTGGATTCCTTTGGGCCAGAAATATTGAAACAGCCTGTTTTATATTGGAATAGTTCTTGAAGTGATGGGTAGGAATAAGTGCTGTAGAGAGACAAAGCAATGAAAATGGAAAACAGCGGAGGGAAAACTGGAATGTATTGAACCTGTCAGAGAACTTGGTTCAGATTGGTTTTGCATCCTGGGCAGAGATTCAGTTCTTTATGGGCAGTGTAAACCAGTCAGCATGTGCTGGGGACTTTGACTTCCTCCTTTCACCGTCCCAAAAAGCCAAGAATTGAATTTTTTCCAGTATCTTTAGTATTCATCAAGCCATGTCCTGGATATAGCTCTGAGCTACAATCAGTGTGTTCAGAGTGCAGGCTGTGAGCTGCAGAACAATTCTGAAACATTCTTTAGAAAGCCTGGGGAATGATTGCTGGAAAAGCCAGCCACATCCCTTTTTTCCAACCTCGTTCTCTTAAAATTATCAACCTTCCTTTGTGTGGGGCAGTGTGTGTTCAGTAGCTACTTTTCAGTAGCTATCTTTCTCAGTAGCTATCTTTCTCAATTATTTAAATAATGCTCTCAATCCAAGCTGTATTGTTCTCTTTATGCTGTTAATTTGAGACCAGTTCCTGCCATGAACCTGCAGATTCCTGTGGCACTGGAGCTCATGAATCAGGGCAGAGCTTTCTTGCTGAATTGTGACCTGATGATCAGCTTAAATAAAACATAACTGACATCCTGCAGGACTAGCAGAGTACACAGCATGGATTAAGAATCTGTAAACAGATGACTGAGGACAAATTACTTCTTATGTACACTGGAGTGTTTGATGCTCTTCCTAGAAAGTTTCTCATTATTACAGAAATCTAATACAGTGCTGTATTTTGTTTCTCCTCCTGTTTGGTTTTTTTTTTTTTTTTTGGAAGAAAAGCAGAACTGGTGTTGGACAGAAATAAAACCTCTTACTTGATGCTTCAGGTGCAGTGCTCTGAGTGAGATTATTTACAAATTTGGATTAAAATTGGCAAATAAGGAAGAATTTGTGCTGCTACAAGCCTTGAATAAGATGTTGCCAGACAGCACGATGTATAAATACCCACCAGAATGCTTGGGCAGGGCAGTTTTAAAAGTTAGCTACATCACTCTGCCACTCAGGAGTAAGCAGTGAAATAAAATTCGAATTTCCAACTAACGACAAGCATATTCTTTCTACACACTTAACTCTGATTTATTTGGAAACTTGCATTTACACTGAAATCAGTGTGTCTACGTGTGAAAAAGCTGGTTTTTGTAGAGCCATCAACCTTCAATCATACTATCCCAATTCCTGTGAAAGGGATGTAGAATAATATGGATAATTAAAGACAACAAAAAAAAGCAATCAATTTTTATCCCTTTGCATTGAGTTTTATTAGATACATTGCATTTTTCCCTTAGTCAAAGGCAAGTTTTATTCTTTAACTCTCAGCTTTGCTTTTGGATTAAATCAGTGAATTTATTTGCAGATTACAGAAAATAATATAATTTTTATTATGGTCATTATAAGTAAATTGTCATTTAGATTCTAGGAAAAGAAAACAGCAGGATAAACCTTGAGAGCTCACCTTTTCTGTCTTTATGCAATAGATAAGTTGCTGTTTAGAGAACTTCCTGATAATAGAGGAATCAGGATGGAATTATTTACCATAGTTCAGATGCAAGCTCTGAGAACAGACCCAAGTTCACAGGCAAAGTTTCAAGCAATGTCTGTCCGGTTCTATCCCTCCAAATTCTCCAATCCACACTCTGCCAGTTGTTTCTGCCCCAGGGGCAGCCCCCTGAATGTGCAGCTGCCACCCCGAGCCATGGTTTTAGGATCCAGATGTGTTCCCATGAGCTGCAGTCAGCACTGCTGTTTCCTCCAGCCATTCCAGCTGATTTTCCACGTTGGTATAAGCAAGACCCCCTAAGGCAGACAAGATCACTGTAGCATCCATTTATATTGTACAGGTGAGAGGAGTCTATCGCTTGGACATCATCTGGAAAACTTGTCTAGCAAGTTGTGTTGCAAAGTTATTTACTAAAATCTTATATGCTGGTTAACAACACGCCGTGGTGGCATCATATAAGCCAGGAAATTAACAGCATGAAAGATACTTTTTATTTATAGCTTTTAGCTTTATTTATAACTCCTTCTGTATTTTCTTTAACTTTTCCTGGTAACTGTATTTGATATTATTCCCCAGAAAGTGATATCAATGCCTTATATTAACTTACATGGGAGAGAATGTCACAGTCTTTGTTATACTTTGTGTGTTCCTGCAGAGCTAAACTGAAAAGAGTAGGGGGAGGGGGAACCCTAGTATTTGGAAACATTTTGTGAATGTTTCTGTGCTGCCAAAACAGACAGATAGCTTTCGTGCTCAGACACAAAGTTATGGGGTGGGGCAGGCAGAAGGGATTAATTTTGTTTCCATATGAATAAGTAGGGGTTTTTTTGGTATTATTTGCTATAATCCCATTAGCAAAATGGACAACCCTAGCACAGTTTGGTAGCCTGTCTCTCCCTGCTGAAGCAGAGACCAGGCCCTTAAGGTGTGGTGAGAAGCGCGTGGGTGATAAACCAGAATGTGGGAGAAAAATTAATGTCAGTGCTCAAGAGACAATAACTTTCATAATGTTGCCAGTAAAGTTTTCAGATTGGAATTTTTTCCCTTAAAGTCCCAGCACGTGGCTGCATGAGGGTCTGATTTAAGAAAAGAAAAAAGAGTTTTCAGGTGCTATAACTGCAGAGGAAAACTGAAATACCAATTTGCAATGGGAAGTTCTCAGACAATGACTCTTTTATCCTTGGAATTGTCAGTCATCTTGCAAGTGTTTTAGACCTTGGATCAACTTGTAAAAGATGCTGATTATAATAGCTGCTACATTGACTTTTTTTTCTTTGCTTAGTCCAAATAAAAATTCTAAATGGCATGAGTATAGCAGCATTCATCCAAAAAGTACAGGCTTTCATTTCACTTCCCACATAAATAGCCAGCCAGGATGCCCAGCAGAGAGAGAGTGCAGGGGGACTGACATCAGCAAAATGTGTTGGGAGCAGGGGAAAACCTCCTAAAAAAAGAAAGAGGGGAGAACGAAAGAAACAAGAAAAAGAAAAAAAAAATTACATTTAAGCTGCTGGAAGCAGGCAAAGGCTCCCAGAGCAAATCTGCACACAAGACATCGTGGGAACTGCAGTGGTGATAAATAGTGGAATGTTTCCCACTGTCTAGCAGACCTGCATTTGCCACTCTCCTAAGAAGATAACTGACTGTTGAATTGTGAGGATGACAACACAGGGTGCCAGTAATGAAAAAAAAAAGTGATCTTAGTGTAATCTCACAGCATTTCCAATCTTACTGAAGCCAGGGCTCTGCAGACACCTTTGTTTTCATGGATATGTGCTCTTTTCCATCCTATTTGCTTCCAAGTATCTGTCAGCTCTAAGAGAACGGCACCTCTGGCTCCACTGTCTCATGTCGAGAAATCCGTGCAGAGTGATGTTTGCTTGTGTTGGGGACCACTGACACTGATCCCCAGGGGAGCAGCAGCCTGGCTGGAGCCTGTGTTTGTCCAAACCCTGATCTCTGGAAACTTACACTGTGGATTGATGTGCATCCCACAGCACTGTCTTACCTGGTGTGCTCAAACCAGGTGTGCACTTCCAGAGCAGTAGAGCTCGTCCTTTCCAGATTGACAAATGTGTACAATCCTCTGTGAAGACACTGAAGATGTGTGTTCACTCCTGTTCCTGCTTCAAGCATCCAATAGGGCCTTGGATAAATTGCTTTATCTCTGCATCAGTTCTTCATCTTAAGGGAATACTTGATTATTCCCACTAGAACGTACACAGCTCCCTGAGAGAAAGGATGTGCCTGTGTGCCTTGTATAGCAAGTCTCCAATTTGGGCAGCAGCCTGTAGCTGTCACTGCATTACAGACAAAGAGCAGCTGGAAGAGGAGAAGGCCACTCATTAGCAGGAGAGAAGAACTGAAATTTGAATGCCAGTGAGTTAAAAAGCATCCAAAATTAATGGAACATTTGAGTTTTCAGATTTGCTTTAGAGTTGTGTAATAAAAAATGTCAGGACATTGCTGAGGAGCTTTCGCAACTGTTTTTGACTTTTAGGTGCCTTTTTTTGGTGGTACTTATGCCTGGAGCAGTTCCAACCCCTAATTGCTTGTTTATCAATCCATTTCACCCTCCCACACACACACTTGTAGCAACACAACACTTTCTGGGGTGCACTGTGAAATAAGGAGTAGACATGTCTGAAAACTTCCTCTCTCCCACTTGCCCCAGTTGATTTTCACTTCCATGGAAGTGCCATGTTTCTGAGCACAGTTCCACAAGCAGTGCAGAAGCAGGCATGGATGTTGGTCAGCTGGAATTTCCTTACACTGTATTGCCACAAGAGCATGGGACCATATCACATTCTCATTAGCTCAGTCAGAAAGGCTTTCAGAGAAAACCAAACCTACCTAGACAAGGTCAGGACCTGTGTTGTAAAATATACAGCAGTTATGAAAAGATTCAGGGAATATTCTATTATCAGAGAGAAATCATTGTTTCAGTAGATCAAAGGAGAAATCTCAGTGCCTCGGGGTTATTTACATGTTGTGTTTGATCCTGCTGTCACTTTACTCTTCCTCTGAGCAGCACCAGGAATGGATTATTGTCAGGGGATGGAAAAGGGAAGGTTAGAGACAGGAACTATTTTTACTTGCCAGTTCTTCAGGTCAAGTACAAAACTCAAGAAGTGACTACACAACGACTTATAAAATAGAAGTGTGCAGAATCAAAAATGCATTCTTCAGAAATCTGATAGCTTCACTTGTTTTCAAATATGCCATTCTTGATGATGTTTGGTTGAAATGGTTTAGAAGAGAGTAATGGTTTTTTATTTGGTTGGTTTTTTTTTCAGAGTGAGGTTTGTGTAAGCTATTTTTGTCAAATGGTTTACTACTGCCACCACAAAAATGGTAATTCTTTATAAAAAAGGAGCAGACAGAACAGGCTAAAAATGAGCATGAAGAGAAACATATAGTGTTGAAGGCTATTCTAGACCAAGTTTCTGTGAACTTCATTGTTCAGGGATAAACTGTTTTTGCTTTCAATTAAATCCTATTTATTTACACAGTTATAGCTTCAAGAGTTACACAGAGTTGCAGATGGTTCATTCTCCTTTCTTCTCATCTTTATGAACCGCTCTGCAGTTTCTCTTAAAGCTCCTCAGACCTGCAGTGCCTATTCTAAGACAGAAGTTTTAAGTGAGTGTGTTAAAAAGGGATACTGGAACTGAGGGCAAGAAGAGAAGAACATGAGAAGAACATGCACTTGCTGCTGGGAAGGTTCAAAGCTACCATGACATATAGTGAACAGCTAAAGGGATAAATATATGTGAGAGTGTGTCTCTGTGTGCATTACTACCACTGACAGGACCATGATCAGTTTTCCAAGTTCTTCTATATTGTTTTATAACTTTCTTGAAAAACAGAAACCAACTTTTCATTTGTCCTTGGAAAACCCTTAAGAATGTGTTGTTATCATTACTTCAGTAAGTTTTGTGGGATGGAGGGATTTTACTCCTGTGAGTAAAGAATTATTCATAGCCTCCAGTGTTACTGTAGCTGAGAATCTTCTTACTCATCTTAAAGATTATAGTGAAAGCAATGAGGTGGGAGAGGTCCTTAGACATACAGAAAAGGAAACCTGGAGAAGTGTGTGTAAGGCATGAGGGTTGGGGTCATTGTATGGAATAGAACTTCAATTATTGTTTTATAAGGCATCAGTATTGGAGATGGGCAAAAGGTCTTGAGGCAGAACCTTCAACTTGAAAGTTTTATTTTACTTTTTCATTTCCAACACAAAGTTCAAGCCAAGTTCACTGAAGTTTGTGAACCCTTCAGCAGCAGTTGGCGAAGTTACAAGCAAGCTTGAAATGGTGTGTGGTTTGGGTGCAAATCAGGATGGGTTTGATCCCAAGCCACTTGAAACACAGCACTTTTTGGCAGTGTGTGGCTTTGTGTTTCAACCTTCCAGCCCAGATCTGGACTCACCCAGAGGGAAACTGTGGCTTAAAGCCCTGTGAATGGTGCCTGCTGTACTTGGCACTGGTTTTTCATGGAAATGGTGAGTGTTGTGTACTTGTCCTGGATAGATGGCTTAGGTTCCAGCTCAGCTGCAGGGTCATTATACACACATCCATATGTCTGAACTTCAAAGGTGATGAGGTAACATGTGGGTTTCATCCAGTTTTCCACAAGGAGCTTTCTTCAGAACAGACTCACTCCTGGAGCTACACTAAGGCTCTGGAGAAAGCCAGAGTAATTCCAAAGGATACACATTGACACTCTTCCTCAGCATTACTTCTGGTTTAATTACTCTAAAGGAATTCTTAAAAAGTTAATCCATAAAGACTTCTTGACCTGTAAAGTAGATTCCTTTACATGAATCTAGAATGTTTCTCAGTTCTGTTCTGTGTAGTGCAAGGTCTGGGGAAAATTTGCAGAAGCCAAAGTTGGTTCCTGCAGGTCTCATGGATTTTTTTGTGGCCCCTGCCACGATGGCAGGATAAAACCTTTGGTAATCCAAAATGACCAAATGGTGGTCCTGTCTGTGGACTTTGACATCTGTGGACTTGAATAGCTAGGTAAGATGTTATTAATAGTTATTAATATATTAATTAATTGTTATAAATGCTGAGAGGACTTTTACAAAAGCTATTATGGAGTGACTGTATTTTGTTGCCAAGTAGTGGTATATTATTTTGTGACATTGGGTATCCTTTCCTCCTTGTTACACTGACTTTAACAACTTTGAATCTCCAGGTAAGCAAATCTCCAAACTTTCTGAATTAGCAGTGACTAAGGAAATGTGTATGTCTAGCCCTTTCTGGAGGAAGGTGCTACTGTTTAACTGTAATTACTCATCTGAGAACACTTTTCAAGTGACACAAGACTGACGGTTTTGTGCTAGACAATAACAGAGGAAAACTTTGGATATGTAGTAAATTTTTTAGAAAGTGGAATATCACAGTTTGGAAGACTTTCAGTTTGCTGTTAAACTATGCAAATGCTGCCTTGATGTATGCACTTTGAAAGTGTTTTGTTCCTTAGTCCACAGTGAAGTCTAGCATTTAAAACAATTTGACATTGTTATGTGCCATTTTTAGTGTATTTTGATATAGGTTGCATTCTATTACCTCCTATCACTTTTGAGAATTACTTCTATTAAAAACCAAACAAACCTAATATTGTGATTTTGCAGCAAAATACGTTATATGTGCATACAAGTAGTACAAGGGAGAATTCACCACAAAACCCTGTCTCTCCACAACCCCTCTGTTCACCCTTTCTTGCTACCTCTGTCTGTGCTCCACTTTCCAGACCAGTTTCAGCTTCCAGCCCTCCAATCCTGCCTCCCCTGCACACCTGGGTGTTGGTTATCTTAAGGATTTTTTTTTCAAGTTCTTCTTTTCAGACACAAATACTTTTCGACAGGGTGTGGATTACACACATTCTGGTGGCAGATTCTGGACCTCTAAAAGCAAAGTTCTCAGGAGATATGTTATATTCTGCTGGACTTAATTACATCCCAGACAGTGTTAGTACATGCTTGCAAGATAAACACAATTTCTTCTCAGAGAATGACTTGCACCATATAGTGCCAAGCACTTTAAGCTCATCTGCTAAGCAGTAAAGAATTTAGGACTTGCTTATGATCTGACACCAGAATTTTCTAATGCTCAAAAGTTAGGGAGTTATACCTGACATATCACTTTGAAGTCAAGGCATGGCTGGTCATTTATATAAAGGTAACATCAGAGAGCTTCCAAACTGAACTGTTTTTTTAAAAAAAGTTCTTCTGAATCCCTATCCAGGCTGAGGTTTTCATGTGGTAACACTGCATAAACATGATTACTGTTTTAAAGGGCTTGTGGTCTTTAAGAGAAATAACAAGTGGAAGTCTTAAAGCACACAAACTAACTGGGATACTGATAGGCAGGGATTTTGCTACCGTCTTTTTTTTTTTTTGCAGTGTGTGTTCATAAAGCTTCCTCTCCTACTCTTACACTGAGCTCCTCTCTAAGTAACTGTTGGGGTTTCTTTTGCTGTTTTAACTGCTAGCTTTTCCCTCTCTTCATTTAACCCACCCTCTCAGAAAGAGTCCTGAATACATAAAAAGCTTTTGCAGTGTGCCCTGAAGCATGTATGCTGATGAAGCACATGCAATGTAATTATGGATAGCACAATGCAGCATCATGAAGTGCCTTTGTTTACAAGTTCTCTATCATGAGAGTATAATGAACGGATTCACTGAGGAAATGCAAAAGCAGATGCCTTCGGCTGGCTCCTGTTGTTCTCTTTTTGGCAAAGACAGAGGGACGAATCTACTCTGGGACAGCCCCACTGGAGTCAGATGAGTTACACCAGGCAGAAACCAGGAACTGGAACTTTTTTCTTTTCTTCTTCTTCCTTTTTTTTTTCTTTTAAAGAACACAGTTTCAAGATCTCTTTTCCCTGACTGTCACAATTTCTCTTTCCACAGAAAGCCTATGAGAAAAGACTCTCTGCTTCAAAAAAGGTAGGATATCCTTTTAGTCACTAATGTCTAATTTCCTCAGCAGTATAAGTTTTGTGTGTATCTACCAATGGCTGTAATAATAAAATTAATATCTAACTATTTATATTTTAAAAATACTAAAAAGCTAAAATCACAGTTACTGAATGGGACAGTAAGATCAGATGGTGCTGTGGGAGGGATGGAGTGCTGACACACAGCTGTGCTGCTTCAGGTGCATGACTTATGCTTACAGCTGGCCTAGGCCAGCATATGGTACCAGCTTGAAATATGTACTTATACCTGCCATGGACTGAGGTGTGGCACTGGGCAAAGCTTCTGAGGGCAGCTGTCTGTGAAAGTACCTCATTTCACATGTCTGTGAAACTTTTAGGGAAGGAGAACCTGTGGCAACTCCTGGTATCTGCACATTTGCAACTAATAATCTTTATAACAAGTTTATTAGGGTAAACCCAGCATTGCACTTCATAGCACAGTGTAATAACGAAAGTTAGCAGGACTGCTGCTGCTTTGTGCCTGCTTGTGCAGTGACCATACTTTGGGTTTTTTTTCCTCTACTGAGGGCCTGAATGGTGCCTCTCATATAAAACCTGCCGTTTACAATTTGCCTTTTGCTGAGGCCTCCTTTGTGCTCACACAAGGCAGCTGGCAGGAGCGCTGACCTCCCCGGAGCAGAGCTTGCCAGCACTGGCTAATCAATATTCAGTAGAGTCGGCTGCTCATTATGAAGCCATTGATTATCTCTGGAAGGTTACTCCCACTGTGTGTCACTTTTCAGTCTTCCCTTTGCCCCTCTACCCCCATCCCAGGCTCTCAAGAGGACAGAGTTCTGGGGTGGAAATGAGGTTCACTTTCAGCCTCTGAATAGTTTGTCAAAACACTCTTTGGAAAGAAAGCGATTTCCTCACTGCCAGATTTTTGTTTATAGCAGGTTTGCACTTTTAATTTCTGGGATATTTTTAATGGTTGCACTTGAAGTGTTTGTTGTATTTGACTCAGGCAGGTTGCGTTACTTACACTGAGCCTTGGTCTCCTGTGACCAAAGGAAAAAACCCACATCCTTTGCACAATTGTAGCTGACCTTTCTGACCTCTTGCACAGAAGGAGAGAGCCATGATTTCATATTCCATGCTATTCACAAGCAAATGAACAGGGAGGCTCATGGAGAAGTGAAAACATGGCACAAACCCGTGTTTGCTGGTGAGCTTTGCTCAGAGCATACCCAACTCCTCTAACACAAGAGAGGAGGCCAGAGAGGTTTGTGTGGCACAATGCCTGCCCACTACCCTGAAGAGAGTTTGGCAAAAATCACAACAGAGTCTCTCCTTTTAAATGTGAGTTGTCCACTTAAGGGTGTATTCAGTCATCAATACAGCAGTAGAGAACTGTGAGATAAATATGCAAGTCTAAACAGTTGAATTTATTAGGAGTAATAGACTCATACAGAAGAGTTACTGAACCAATTGTTTGGTTAGTTTGGTTGTAAATATGACATTAACAGTCACAGCAGAGATTACGGGTCGAAAAGGCAAGGTCAGAGGTCTCAGAGGAGGGGAGCATGCAGGTGGAGCTTAGAGACAGATGGGTAAAAGAAAGGCATTTGGCACAGAATAATTGTATTCCTATCTCCATGACACTACCCAGTTCAGGTCAGCACCCTCCCCAAAGAGCAGAAACTGCACTGTGTTGTGACCATCTACATTAGCAGAAGAATTGAGCTTGCACTTGATGGATAGTGATTCAGTGTCCAGCTTTCTGTTTGCAATAAGCAGATTGAAAGTCAATGGCTCTCAAGCTTGTGTCTTCTCAGCTTGGATTTAAGGCACCACTGAATCCAAGCTACAGGCTTCTGTCTGAATGGGAGTAGAGTCGACAATGCAAGTAAAAGCACAGCAGAAGTTACTAACTCAGTGAAGGTGAGCATCCTTCTCCTGCCCTTAGCACTGAGGGAGGAGCTGTCGGTGCATGGAGAGCAGACCTGCTGTCTGCTTCTGATTTTATACAAAGTACTGTGTTACCAGAGAATGGAAAGGCAGGGAATGCACTAATGCTCCTGTAGTGCAAGGCAGTATTCACTGTTGCTGGAACAATACCCAGACCATACCTGGTTGGCACCTTGCATTGGTGCATCTCACACAGGTCCATGATTTGTCAGGTACTGATGACTGAACCCATGTCTCCAAGGGCTATTCCAGCAGCCAGGTCTGTGACCATTGCCAGCAATTTGATCCTGTCCAGTTACTAACACATACCAGAGAGACAATGACAGGGATGTCAAAAATGGCAAGCTGGCATTAACTGGGCTTTGTTTAGCCAAGGGGGTTTCCTGTCATCTCCCTGTCTTCCTGATCAAGGCATGTGACACAATGGATCTGTCTGACTGCCAGAGAAAGTTTGTTTGAAGTGTAAGTCGGGAGTTAAAATGGACAATGGAGACAGTTCCTTAGCTGACAGAGAGGAGCTGTCCCTGGCATAGCAGAAGAGTGACTCCACATGCCATCCTCTTTGTCAGGAAGTACTTCCTTTTGGTGTCAGTTGTCAGCCCACTGGCATTAGTGGTTTTGCTACTGTCTGAAAAGAAGCTGTGTTGCTACTGAAGGGAGAGGATCTCCCAGATCCAATTTTGTAATAAGCTTGGGCCCAATGTCATTTACACTCAGTTTGTCTTCCAGCTGTCTTTAACACACATGAGATGTACTTAAAGGATGAAGTGAGGACTAATCTTATGCCTCGGTCGGAGGATATTATTGGTGTATTACAAAGGAAATCTTAACAGAGAGCTGCTGTTCCTATTCTTCTATTAGGCAGAACCTTCCTGTCCCATTTATATTTACATTACCCTGTAGCAATCACTGCAGTCCTAGAGGGAAATAGTGAATTTAATGTGTTTTTAGCTATAACTGCTGATGGACCTAAGTCAGTGAATTGGGACCACACTGCTCACTCCAATCACCAGCAAATTTTTCTGATGTAGCACAAGTATCTGTCCTCTGTATCTCCTTTCCACTTGTGCTTTGGGATGTAGTGAGTTCTGAGAGAAGCAGAGTCCTCTTGGGGCTGCAGTGACAGCCAGTGGGTTAAAGAGCAGTGACATCTTTGTGAAACACTTCAAAGAGATGTGAAATGCACCTGAAGCCAATAAAATTTAATAACAGAGTGCACACACATTTTTCCTTCTGGATTTTTCATTAGGCTGATTATGCCTACTAGTACACAGGGACAGTTAACATGATAGAAAAGAAAGATCTCATAATGGTGTCCAAGTGTGTATTATTATTATTATTATGTTGCACTTGAGAATCCTGCATTTGTTTCAAGCATGTCTTTTGTGGAGAAAAAGTATGTGTTTCTGTCTTGGCAGCAAACATGGAAGGAGAACACTGAGGTGAACTGTGCAAAGACTTTTTGTAAAATCCCGTGTCAGTGTGGTCATGCAGATGAACTAACTGTAGGACTGACCTGCACAAGTGGCAGGGGCAGAGCACAGTTCATATTTGCAGTGTAGTAAATGAGGTATCCTTTGGAAGTCATGAGTGTAGAATAAAATTTTGAAAGATCAAGAAAACTTTTGTGACAATGTTATTCCTGAATTTTTTTAAAATCCCTCCCTTAAGGAACACAGATATAAAGTTACGGCTGATATTTTGGGCTAAGCAGATTCTCAGAGCAGCTGTAGCTCAGTGGCTGCAGACTTCTCAGGCTGTTGTGGTGTGGGGTTGAATCAGTGAGTCTTTTCATATTGGAGATACCTACAGCCACTGAACCCATATGGACCTTCTTTTATTACAGGACTCCATAGAAAACCTTAATATATTACAATCTGGAAGTAATAAAACTCCAGCATCCAGAACTGAATGGAAGGCCATGCAGACTTTTGCAGGAGGTATATTGTGTACATATGTTACATCCTGTTACACTGTACATACTCTTACACTGTTGTGTACTTACCTTTAAAGGGACTGGTCAGAAAGTATTTTCAGTAATCCTTGCTCAAAGGCAACAGATTGTGGGAACTGTTTGTGCAAATGTCAGCATTTCCCTTTATAAATGAAATATATCTCTACTGGATAGAGGTGAGCTCTTGCCCTGCATTATCAGACACTGTAAAAAGGCCCACTGAGTAATCTGCCTTGTGTGTTTGTAGCCTGAATTGTGGTTACAAAGGTGCTACAGATCTCTCTTGCCTTCCATCTTGGAGTTGTGCCAAGTATTTTCTTCTGAGCTGAGGAAGTGCAATGTTGGTTATTCTCTACTTCCTGTCAGTGCAAGCTCTGAAAGCAAAGATAGAATCTGTATTCATTTGCCTGCAGTTAGAACTTGCTTCCATTCTGGTACTTCAAAGGCTCTTGTAGAAAGACTACACTGGTGGTATGTGTTTCTTGGTATACGACAGGTGGAATTGTTGCCTGCAAAGGTTATTCTGCTCAGATACTTGATCTGCAGTCAGGAGAATGAGTTTGTGTCATTGGTCAAACTGAATTTCAACATGGCGTTGTAACACATCGGTATATAATAAATTCACCATTAGCTTTCTGATTACTTGTTTCAACTTTCAGTGTAAAGCAGTACTTAGAAGATGACTATGTCCTTTGCAAAGAAGGAAAAGGGAATGATGAAAAGAAATATTTGTTACTTTGCAATTTTTTTTGGTAAAGAGAAAAAAAGAAAACAGCTTGGAGGAGGTGACCTTTCAGGAGAGCATGCAGTTTATAGTGAGTCAGGACAGCATTATCTTTTCCTTTAAATATGCCTGTACTTTTTTGCATAGAACTTTTTTTGCATGGAACTTATCACCATGGTGTCTGAGTGCCTTCTCCATGCATTCAGTGTTCCAGTATCTTTTTGTGATGTAGCCAAAGGAGGGTGAGGGGTAGATGCAGTGAGTTATTTGCTCAAGGTCATTCAGAAAGTCTGAGGCAGAGCAAAGAGCTGAATGCAGATAACCTAACACTCATATATTGTCTATCCTTTATTTTAGGAATGAATGAATCCCAAAGATTGAAAGCAGTCCAGAATATTATTTCCTATAGGTATTTTCAGTTTGGATTGACTCAGACCCAGGCTTTTCCTTGGCATCCATTCATAGTAGTAGATAAAGGCAGATGTGTTCAACAGTAAGCCCCTGTTTACAGCATGACATCTGAGCTTGCATCACTGCAGCCTCTTGTTTTGTTGTCACTGTTTCTATGCAGTGTCCTCTTTGCCTGCCTGGTGCACAGACTCACTTTCTATAGAAAGTGGCTTGTAAACCCCTGGGCCCATGGCCAGTCAGGGGAGCATAGAGCTTACTTTCTTCACACGTTGCTGCCCTGGCTTCCTTCAGGCATTTGTGACCTGTTCCCCCTCATTGCAGGGTATGCAAACAGGAGCTCCAGTTGTGGGTGACCCTGGCCCAGGAGCTCCTCTGGGTTCAGCGTGGGAGTGAAGTGCCACGATTTCAGTCTCCCCATCTTACATCAGTGTTGACCCCTCTGTCTGTGGCTGTGCCAGGCACTATGTAAAGAGCACTGGGATGCTTGGAAAGATACTTCCTTCATGGGAGTGCCTGCTTCTGGTGGTGGTTTTCTCACTCTCTAAAGACTGAGTACAGAGTGCAGCTTGTTCATCTTTCCATCTCAGTGTCCCTCAGTGAGCTTAAAACGCATGGCTTAGAGATCCCTCAGCCCCTCAATGCTGTGCTAACCTGGAAGCCAAAACTCTTATTTCTTGTTGCTTGAACTCAGTTCCTGTCTTCTTTCGGGTGACAAAGTGAAAGATCCCTGGGGAATTTGTGGTCCCATCAGGTGTTTTACCCAATCCAATATGATTTCAAATCAGAATTTGTCTACTGGCTTTGGATTTAGATAGCAGAGTCCATTGCAAATCAGGATGCTGGGCAGTATGACTGCACTGTGTGTGTATCCTATGATTTCTACTGGTTGCCTCAGTGACTCAAGATTATTAGCTTCAGTTTCCCTTTAAAATACGACTAAAATTGGCCTAGGGTTTGCATTCAGGGAAGTGGAGACAGTGAGGAATGAAATTCAGGAAATTTCTTGGTTAGGTGAAATTTCATACCCACTCCTAATTCCCACCTGGGGTCTCTTAGTGCAGATTCAGGATCATAATTAAGATGCTTATTCTGCAGGATATATTGTTTTTAAAGTCAAATATATGGAACTATGAAACTATTATTTTCACCATGTTTTCCCAGAGAAACTTTTTTCTGAGACTTTATACTGTACCCAGCATGTAAAAATATATGAGGTACTTCAAATTATAATAAGGAAAACCTGGGCCTTGGAGGATGAATTGCTAAGGCAGACATTTCATATGATATTTACTTGTTTGTAGCAAGAGTGCTGCAGCTACTATCTTATGTTGCAGAGAGAATGGGGAATCTGCTTTCCAGACATAGATTTACAGTCCATTAAACCCTTCTGGTGTAGTGTACAGCATGAGATATATCAGGAACCCTGGCTTAATATCACTATCCAGATGAAAACATTTTGAAGGATAGAAAGTAATTCAGAAGTCCTCGATCTATGTCATTGTTGAGCCATTTTGTTACAATTGATGTCACCACATTGCAACACTGACCTGGAAGGTTCTGCTGCAATAAGACTGTATTTGGTGACCATGCTCATACTTTTTATACCTTCTGGATGTTTATTCATTCCACGCCAGTGTCTGCAGCACATCTGTGTAACAAAGAAATTCAGAATGTGGTAGTGCAATAGACACTGTAGAAAACACATGAAGGTGTATAAAATTAACTCCTTCAGTCATTTGACAAAGAGAATCCCTAAGAATCCTGTGATTTCCCATTCCCATTCTTAGCTTAAGGTTTTATGTACTTAAAATGGCCACTGCCCAGCCTTTCTAACTCCCATACTAAGCACAGCACACACAGGTGGTTGTACACCACTTTCTGCTGTCAAACTTCCCAGTCATTGCTCGACACTCGTTGAAAGTGTTTGAGTGTGCAGAGTTTCGTAGTTTTTTTTGTTTACTGTGTGGCATTGGAATACTTTTTATCAAAACCTGTGTCCTGGAGGGTGTGTGTTTCTGTCCTTACAAGCCTACCAGTCCATGGAAACTTAACTTCTGCTGCCATCATAGCTGTGAAAGGAATGAGTTACTGGGAGTCCTCACTATCCCAAAGTGGGCAATGGGGGAATGCAGCTGTACCCAGTATCAGAGTTAACACTCTGACTTCTGAAATGGTGAAGGACGATCTTTTGCAGTCCTGAAGAACTTGAAGAATCACTTTTTAGTAAGTTTTTAGTTTAATTCCTACAGAAATGAGAGGTCTATGTCTGTCTGTCCCCCTGCATGTACCTTTTGAAACTGCTGAGAGTTTTAACCAAATATAAAAGAGAGGTAGAAGTATCAAAGCTTCCTTCAAGTTTCATAAGAACTGACAGTTAAGTAAACAAGGTGCTCTTACTGAGGGAACAAGCCCCAACTGGCCAGTCAGCATTTATGGGTGGGAACAGTGAATCCAGTGAGAAAGGGTATATTAGGGGGCAAAAGTCCATAGGAAGCCAGGCTTCATCAGTTCTGCCTCTTGTGGAATGAACTATTGTTTAGCAGAACACAGAGATGCTGCATAGACGTGAAACCTCAGTTACAGTTTAGCTTTTGTCTTTCAGTAACAGAGTGTAATGTGTAAAGACTCTTTCAATATTTAGACAGTGGAGCTGAACAAAAACGAGACCATTATATGCAATATCTGTCAAAACTGGTGAATGGTCTGTGTTAGCCTGCCAAATGCAAATGAAGATTATCTATTCATTTAGTCCAAGAGAGAAAATGATATAACTTCTTTGGTTCAATTAGTTTACTGTAACAAATAAACAAAGAAGAGAGGACTCCAATATGGCAAATGTTCAACTTCAGATAACTTTAAGGACTGTAGAAATCACACTGCTCTGATGGTAAGCCTTATTTTACATTCTTTGCTCAGACATAGTCCTTACATCTTCAGAGTGATGTATATGGTCCCTCCATAAGTAGACAAGAATTGAGACCCAAGTTTCATTTATTTGCCTTGTACTTTTAAGGCAAGGGTATACTCATCTTTGTTGGAATGTGGGTTGTTCTCAACCAGGCTGAGCTACCCAATTTATCCTCTGTCAAAGCACTAATGCAATTTTGTACATCTCTGTCATGGAGACATTCCAGCTCTTTGTTTGCAAATGCTACTGTGCCCTCATGGATGGGAACGAAGGGATATGGGGATGTGGAGTTGAAAAGTGTTTCCAACATGAGTCCCAAGCACTTTACAGAAAGAGCTCACAAAGAAAGGGCTGTGAGGCTCTCCTGAGGAGTTGATAAGGCTCTGGGAAAAAGATGGATAGCCTGGAGAGGAAGCAGACACGCTTCTGTGGTTGCTGGTAAGGTTGACCCTCTCACTGATGGACATAGTAGGAAACAGTTGGAATGCTCAGGGTGAGCATCTCCAAAGCAGCAGGTTGGATGCCATTGAGTGCACTGTCCTGGCTGTTCTCTGTTGCCCAGACAGGGCAGTCCCCTCTCACTGTGGGGAGTGAGCAGCAAGCTCAGGCTGTGCCAGGACAGTAGGAAATGTCCAGCAAGGTGATGGGTCCTGTTCAGCCCAGAGGGCAACGAACTGCTGCAAAAGCAGACTGTCACCTAAGTGACCTGCCCCACAAGCTGGAGCTTTCTTGGCAAAGTAGCTGTGCTTCCTGGCAAAGCCTCACATCCTCACCAGCACCATGTTATGGTTGGTCACTCAGCACAAAACCCTCTTGTGCATCCTGCAGAGATTGCAGACTTTCAGTACTAACAGCTTCAAGTAGATCTCATTGGTACCCATTCACTGCAAGACTTAGTGACTTAGTTTAGGAAATAAAAAATGAGGTTTGCAACCTTTATTTCACAAGAATGTTGTCTTAGAAAGCTAATGGACTATGTGGGTTGAAAGAGGGTTATTCCAGGAGCCTGATTTTAAGGGGCACTTGATGTGTGGTTCATCTTTCTTTTCCATCTCTGGCGGGTTACTGCCTTCCCCCCAGCCCCAGCTCAGTCCAAAAACGTATTTCTTCAGCTGTTTTTGAAGGAACTGGAGCAGGGGCAGCTTGCCCTCTGCTGGCCGTCGGCACCCAGGCAGAGGGAAGCCCTTCGGCAGCACGGCCGGGGACCTTCGGGGCTGAACTTGTGATCTGGCTAATTCTGCTGGAATGTAAAGTGATTAGAAGCAGCATTAGAGTGTCAACATAAAAGCTCCTTCTTCAAAGTGACTGCCATAGGAAGGAGAGTAGCCTATGAGCAAACTAGCCTGAGCAGTAGTGTACCCATCCTCAGACTTGAACTTGAACCGTCAGGTGTCAGCCTAGCTCTGTCTTGAGGGTTTTCAGTGCTGTTACACCACTTATCTTTTTCCCAACAAGCTCCCTTTCTCTGCCCCATCATGTACACAAAACTGAGGCACAGGTGCTCCCAGTGAATTCACAATACTTCATATTCCCTTGGAGAGAAAAAATAAAAGGATAGATGGGTAAGTCAAGAGCAGTCAGAACTGCTTTCTGCACGCTGAAGTGTGTTGCTCTTTTATGGGAAGGTACAGCACACACCAGCTGTGCTGTCCTCCTGCTCCCCTCACCACTTGCAGGGAAGGTGAACAAAGGTGACACAGTCCCTTCCAGGGCTCCACTGTGCTCAGGGTTATATACACCTTGTACTTCCATACCCAAACCTGTCTACCCTACAGCTTCTCTGTCCTTGTGAACTGGTTCTTCCGCCACCCTGAATTTGTTTTGCTGTGTCCTTCTGTCAAAAAGAAAAGCTATTTCCATAACCTTATGTTTAATGTTTTTGTGTTAATCCTCACATTCTTTATCTAAATCCAAATAATATGCATTGCCTTTACTATTCTGAAGGAAAAATACTTATCTTGGATCTTAAATGCCTAATTGCATTTGATTAAACAAAGCCTTCTTAAAATAGACCCCTGAAGGAAAAGATCCAATTGTTGGCTTGTTAAATACCAAACTAAAACAAAACCCTGAGGAAATGAAGGGGGGGGCTGTCGATGGTGTTACAGTTGCATAGGACTGATGGTAAGAAAAGTGGCACATGTCCAGAAGAGGCCCACAGCAAAGAGAGGAAACCTGGCTCACATGGAGAGTGGGATATGCCACTGCAGAGACTGATTTGTATTTGCAAATGAAATTTAAGGGACAGCTGTATATATATTCTATAGTTTGAAGACTATTCATTAAATAATATGAAATAAAGTGAAGAAGAAAATAATTATGGTGACAAGAAACAACTCAAAACACTACTGTATTCTTTCTTTAGCTCCCTGAAGACTGCAGGTCTTTGTGTTTCAATGCATGAGCTACTGTTTGGCACATTTCCTGAACCATTTTGTCTATTCACTTCTTGCTAATGTGAAAGTGCCCAGACTCCCTGGAAAGGCAGCTTTGTTGGAAACCTTTCATTATCAAGGATTAGCTGTTTGGTAAACCTGTGTCCCCTTTAACAGTCTGATGGGAAGTGCCAACTAATGAAGGGCTCATTGTGGTGGTGCCCTGAGTGTGGGACTTGAGTCTGTTTTATTGCTCAGCTTGCAAACCAGGGTCTTTTGTGTTCCAAAAGACTGAAGGGAAACTGAGTCATGGCCCTTGATTCTGTTGAAAACGTGGTGAAAAATACGCTTTCCTTTCTCAGTGCTCTTGCCACGTTTGTGGTCTAAAGGCTTCATGTATCTGGGAATTTTGTTGATATGTTACAGAATTACATGTGTACATTTGAACAATGTTGTGTCAATGCGTAGCCACAGCTTACATGAAACTTCCATATAATGCCAGCATGAAAAACCGAAATAAAGAAACCATTAAGTGCCTTTATCATTTCATAGTGTAGTTGTAAAGCTACCTGACAAAACCTGAACATCCTCATGCCACCCCTAGTCAGGTAGAAGGCATGGTAGACAAGTACAGGATTTACTTTTTCATTGATAACACTTCCATATGTGTTTTAAATTTCAAGAGATTTATTGAAATCCTTTATAAAAGTAATGGAATGGAAATCCATTCTCTGTGAAAAGTGTTCCAGTACAACTTAAATCATGAAGAAATACTGCTGAAAATCATCATCAAGTCTGTGATGTCAAACAGGATTCTTTTTATCTCTACAGTAAATCTCTCTCATTGAAACTCCCACGCCACTCGCACACCCAGGGATGCCCGGTGCGTGCAAATGCAAGGGAGCAAAGAAAGGCAGCCCTGTAAACCATCTGGGCAAGAAAACAAAGCCCTACCCACAGCCCCAGCCAGACTTCATGTGTTTGGGGAGGGGAGTGTGGAAGCACCCAAGGAATTGTAAAAAGATCCAGAGGCTGTTCAGGACCAGTGCTGTTGGGTGGGGGGTCAGCAGGTCAGTGTGGAACTGGTCATGTTCCACTAAGAGAAGGACCCAAACACATGGATTGGATTTTGTCTCCTCCTCTGTTACAGCTAATTAGGCCAAGTGCAGAGAGTGTCCCTACTGATCCAGGACATGTGTGACACAAGTGGTTCCTGCCAAGGGGAAGCAGTTCTGGGTGAGTGTTATTAGCTCTGTCTGGGCAGGAAAGGCAGTCAGGTAACTCAAGGGGGGGTGTGTGTGATTGAGGGAGTCATGGAAGAGATGATGTTCTAATGCAGGGTTTTGAACTCATTATCTGCATTCAAACGCTGCAAGAGCACTAATCATGCACATTAATGTGTGTGGTTGGAAGTGACTGAAGAGTGGCCAAGAATACAAAGGGTACTGCAGCCCATATCTCTCCCATTCCCCAAGCCCTGTCTGACCTCTTGGCTTCATGTGGCTCCTGCTGTCTGGTTGTACAGGACTGTGTGAACACATGGGGATGTGTTACATTTTTACTGGTGATCCTCAATACTTCTTCACAGTTGGCTTTTTATGTCTCAGTGCTGAAGTGGCTCCATACCATTCAAAAAGGGAGGAGATGCAGTGCTACGTTTGTCTTTGTAGTGTAGTTGTGTAAGTGGGTATAGGACACCAGTTCCCAGCACTGTTCAGGGCTTTGTGGTGGTGCAGGGGGACAGGGCACTGTGAGGACACAGGATAGGAGCTGTGGCACTGCTAGTGACTGATGATACCAGTGGAAAACAGGCCCTTCCTCTCCAAAACTAACCACTCTCCTGCTTCTCTGGCAATTCTTATGTCCCCCCAATAAACATGTACAATGTAACCCCCCATTTCTAAGATAAAAGTTGTATCTACATTTCTAGACATACTATATTCTTCCAACAGCCTGTGACTTGGCTAAACAGGAGGAAGACCGGATGTGGGATAATTTTGACAGACACAAACGTCATTCCCTCAATAAAACTCTGGCCCAAGCCTCCACTCCTGCTGCTGCAAAGCCACAGGCACCAAAACTGGTCCAGGTCTCAGCCCCAGCAGTTTCTCCAGGAGCCCAGCACCTCTGGCAGCACCACTCTAGCTTGGCCTCACAAAGTTCTCCTGCCCCTGGGAAGGGAGCATCTGCTCAGAGTTTGATCATTCTGATTTGGTCCCTCCTGGCTGAAGTCACAAGCGAACCATCCACAGCCACTTTCCAGAGAAATGAAGCAGGGATGTGGAAGCCACCTGAGGCCCTCACCTGGCCTGTGCACGGCACTGAGGTTTTCCTACCTGGAGCTGTTCTGCAGAACCTTCTTCCACCAGAGGGCAGCTGGGAAAAGGAATGTGATGGGCTTGCCTGGCTCGAGATGAGACAGCAGCTAATTTGATGCTAATTATTACAGTTGTAATTTCCTCCCTAAGCAGATGCAATCCCCTTCAGCCATCTCCAATGGCGTTATGCTTAGGGAATGCTCCCCACAATAAAAGCAAAGGCTGTGTTCTTTCCCAGTTCCCCACAAGATCCATCCTCAGACAGAATCTGAGCTAGACACAATACAATTAGTTATTTGTGTTCTTGAATTAGCAAAAGACTAAACTTTAAATACCCAATAATGCATCTGAACGATGTGTTTGCAATCAGTTTGTCCCTAAGCTCCATTTGTTGCAGATGTGGCATGTTTTCTGCAGCCTAAGGTGGCAAGAGCAGAGGAATTCAACAGCTCTTTACAGAGAGCTCAGCACTGCATCTCCTCCCTTTATGAAAGGTGTGGAGCCGCTTTGGTGAGACATAAAAGCTTATGATGAAAAACTATTGTAGGATCACAAGTGAAAATAAGTGACAGCTGCTACCTGGTGTAGTCATATGTGGAGAATACAGGGAATGGAGCAAAACCACTTTTCTAAGTACTTATTTTGCCTTTTCTTGTGATTAAAGGAGCTACCCAGCTATCAGACTTGGGATCCATCTGTGCTAGCATATCCCACACTCCCTGTGACCATGGTGTGTGCTTTTACTGTTACAAGTTTCAGATAATCACTGAAGACTGAGACAAAAGATTCAGTGTTTTTCAAACAGAGACAAGTGGCAGCTCTGACCACCTAATGACTAATCTCAGTCTAATTGTGGTTTTTGCTTTTCATACTTTCCCTTTTGCAGTTTCTTTCATTTGCTTTCCCTTTTATATATACTGTTACTTTCTCTGGGAAGAGAGATTTGCTCCTCTGTCTCATGTTGAGGCTGAATTCAGCTGAAGTCAGTGAGGTCTCTACTGCACTAACAGCAGTTATTTCTGTGGAAATAAATTGGACTTCAGAGAAACTGGAGCTTAGGATGATGGTTGCAATTGAAATATTATTTAAGTATGTTCATATCTCATGTTATAAACAAGAAAGTCCACCACTGTACTCATCTGTCACAAAGATAGCAAAATATTAGTTATGACAGTTCCTCTCCCTCTGAAGATATTACTCATGTTAAAGCTGACTGTTTGTTGTTATTTCCAAAGTTTTAATTAAGATTTTGCATTGAACTGAGAGGGGGTATGAACTCTCAGAGCTGAAGACATTATGGTGCTTTTTGCCTTCTTTGGAGGTTTCCAATGGAAACTTCATGTTTTCATACACACGATCCCTTTTGGTTTATGTGGCTGTGTCTGATGATCAGGACAAACATGGGAGAGAGCAGGATGGAAGATTATTTACGGATGACTATAGGGACATGGGAAGAGTGGAGGGATGAGAAGATAAAAGAAGGAGCAGTTAACCTCCAAGCCATGCAGAAGAAGCGAGGAATTGAGTTCCTGTGAGTTGCCAGAGCTATAAACAGCAGAAACTTCTTTCCTCCTGGAAATCCATAGTGGTACCCACATGAAGCCACAGCCTATGCAGTGGTTGGCTGCTGGCAGGGGAGCATGGGCTGTGCAATTCCCCACCAGTGCGCCCTCAGTTCTCCATGGACACGGGGATATAGAGCATTTTGGTGCCTAAAGCAGTTGCTTTTTCCCTCTTCTTTGTAGCCTGAACAATTATAACAATAAACCAAGTCTTGAGCGAGTTTCGTCCACTCCTGTGTGAGTGAAACATGGAACTTGTGAAAATCCATTTGTTATATAATTAAAGACTGCACTCAAATACATCATGTCACACAAGTCACCTTAATTTTGGTGATTTTTAATATTTGAGAGCCTGATATTGCAACCAGAGTGATGTTCCTTTAGCTCTATTTTCTATGAATAGTTTTCACTTAACTTGAGAACGCTTCTTTCCCCATGGGCAGGTGGACTGAAAGCAATAGTGCTGATACCTCCTTGTTCCCTAAAGGTCAAATTGATTTTTTTTCCTTCCTTCCTGTATCTCTACACAGGAGTGCCAAGGAAGTGCTGTAAGAAGGACTGCTGGAGAAACAGAAGAGAGTACTTCTGAGAAGACACGGTGCCACGTTGAGGTGACAGTTGCCTCTGTTTTAGTGGGGAACATGCTTTCATTCATGGTATAGTCAGAAGGGCTCTTTGTCTCTGTGGGGATTGGAACTAATCATCTGTGCTGCTCTACCAGCTTAAAATTCTAGCTTCTTTAAATGGGAATATTTGAGCAACACAAGAAAATGTTCCAAAAAAAGTCTATTTCAACATGATCCATAGCAGGTGCCCACTTTAAAAGTTGCCATTTCAGCTTCTGAAATTTCAGAACATCCTTCAATGGAAAGCTAATTTTATAGCATAATCATTCCATCAATCTCTGCAATACCAAATACACAATTATAAGTTCACTCATGTCTCTTATGTATACTGAATTATGATAGATTTTTAATTATATGACAGTACACTCAATATCATATACAGTGTAACAGAATTTAATGATTCATTTGAAGACAATGCAACCTAAATGTTCAGCCCTTCCTAGGATTGTCTCCCACATATGTACAGTAAGTACAGCTGAAAAGCTCAAAGCAGCAGTGGATTATTTTTTCATGATTATGAGCTATGGGGAACTAACTATTGTTTGAATCTGTCAAACTATGAGTTTCCAGAATTGAATCCTTTTTTCATAATTAAAGGAGTTGATCCTGGATAAGACAGTGTGTCAGACCTTGCACCTGAGCCCTGTTTGATGCTAGTTTTACTAGTTAATTTAATTAATTTTCCTGGTATTATGTAGACTTGTTTTATGAAGGTTAATAACGCTCCCAGAGCCCTCACACCTCTCAATTTAATGTGTGCCTCCACTGTCATAGGATGTGAGTGCTCTGCATTCTTTGTGTTTGCTGTTCCATTATGGAAATTCAGGGAGGCACAATTATCCTTGGGGAAATGTTGAAGGGAGGTGCAACAGCTGTGATAGGGCTTGTCTCTGCTCTGGCTTTTCACATAATTGCTCTACTTAAAAGCTTGGTCTAGTGTCTCCCATTTTGCTTCTTCTCTTTCTTATTTACTACATCTCCATTCTTCCCAAAGTCATAAAGTACCTCAGTTTCCATATGTGTATCATTCCTGCTTTCTATAATCTGGCTTTTGTCTCTCTGCTGCCAGAAGTGTGGCATGTAAACTTTATAGCTTCCTAGCTCTAAAGGATACTTACAAGAACATCTTATGTATTTTATGGCAAACAAAATAAATGTGGTGATGCAAGTGGGACCATAAAAACATCTGGCCAGGAAAGCCCCTTTCTAGCAGGTTGCCTTTCTTCCCAAGCCTACCATAGAGGAGTTCACACATCACTTGTTGCAAATGTTTTCTCTGTAGCTAAAACTGACTCATAAGGCAAATTGCTCTGTCTGGGGAGGAGGAGGTCAAAGGGCTGCATCTGTACTTGAGTGTGGTTCTGTGTGGGAGGCTTGGGGGGAGGCTTAAGTTGAGAAGAAGCCCAATTTAGAACACAACTAAAAATGAAAAATACACCTATTCACTGAATTCCAGGTAAGGTTAAGAGGAAAGGTTGCCAGCCAATGCTGTCAGTGGTCTGTTTGCCTGCTTCTGGCCTTTTCTAGCAAGCAGAAATTTAAAGTGATTAATATGCAGTCTCTTCATTTGAATGGAATTTAAACAGCAATTTTCTCTGGTGGTTTAATACATGTGAAATATTCTACTAAACTCTGGAATTTCGTGCTGCAGATGCATAAATGTATCCCCTTCCCTGTGTTCTCCTCACAAGAACATCAGACAACACCCCACACCTTTGAAAAGACAGAATGGTAAAACTGGTTTCATATAGTTCCTGTCTGAGAGGACACCATTCTTCAAACATCCTGGATTTTAAATGTTTCTGCTGCTCCCTGGGAAAATAAGTAGTAAAACAAGCTTGTGTGTATGTGAAACCAGTTACAGAAGTGAGTTGCCTACATATAAACAGTCTTAAAAGTGTGGGGTTTTTTAACATAATGAAGCAATTTCTGTTTGCTTTTAACATGGGAGCTGATGACCCTTTCCTGTTGGAAAGGTACAGCAAGTGTTTGGGAAGGTGGGGGACTCAGTGTTTCAGTAACTGAATAGCTTTGGTTCACTTCCTTTACCTGCCCTGGAAGGTGCTGACTTATCAGCAGGTTCAGATCTTACTAACACCGTTGGGAATCCCTTGAGCTCAAAAGGAATTATTTGCATTTCTGGCATCTCAAGAGTGGAGTAGGACACTGCTTCTGATGACAGCTGCACATCATATGTAAAATCCTAAACATTTCATGAGTCCTGACCCCCATCTGGAAACAGGGGTCCTAAAAGTAAACAGTGAAATGACAGTTGAGATGATCAGCCACTTAGTAAAGATTTAAAAGCCTGCCTTTAGTGCTCCTGTTTCAAAACTTTGGTAGATGCTCAGAGTTTCTACATATCCTTTCCTCACAAAATTAAATTAGATATTAATTCAAATGCACCACAGACATTTATGGTTTACCAAAGTTAGGATACATATGGAAACTTTGCTTTCATGGATGTTTATGACTCTCTAAGCAAGCAAATTCTCCTGAGATAATGCTAATTATCAGTGGAACCTATAGGAAAGTTCATGTTTCCTGAAACCATATCTGATATCCTCATATCCCTTCCATTGATTTGCAGGAAATGGAAGGCATGGGCTTCAGCAGCAGCTCAAAGATGAGATGTGCCATGTAGGCTTATGTCATATAGAAAAGGTTGGGCACAAATTTAGGTTGTTCTTCAGTCCTCATTTTCCTAGTTGTTGTTCAAGTGGATATTACCAACAAAACCTGGGATCCCTGGAAGTAGGAGCATAAATGCTATTACTAAAAATAAAGCTTTCATGGAGTTAAAATGGAAGCAAATCCATCTCCCGTGTGATTTGAACTACTGGTAGCAGAATAAAAAACCGTATAAAAAGCTGTGCTGTGGCTACTGACATGAAAATGATCAGAGTTTAGAAATGTGCTCCTCTAATGTCGCCTTCATTAGAAAATAGGTGTATTGAGTTGCTTACTTGGAGACAGCATCTAAGTGGAGATACAGTTGCTTGAAGATTTCAAACAAAATAGCAGATTTAGGGCAAGGAAAGGGTTGTCCAAAGCTCAAATGGATGTGTTTACTTGAGGAAGGGGTCATATCATTAGGGATTGGAAGTTATTTAATTTAATGAGGCAGAGGACACAGATGTTTCTCTATGTGGATGTATGACCTTGACTCAGAAATCAGTTTCCCAGTTTGAAATGGAAGTATCTAGAACTCATTTAATCTGGAACGACTTAGGTCAAATATATAAAGCCATTATATTCTGTTGCACAGTGGTTCAGTTGCACAATAGTTGGTAGAAGAGTTTTAAGTATTATTATTATTTTAATAGCACGCATAGTGCTGAGAAGAAAAGAAGCACCATGCTACTTTTCTGGTCTATGAATTGTCCTAGGAAGTCAAGTCAACACTTTTGTGGGAAAGATTGTTGGGGTGAGCTTTTCCTAAAAAACAGAATAGCTCAGACGAGAAAAAAAGTCATAAAGTACTGTCAACATTAATTTACAATGAAAGAAAGATGGCAAACGGAGAACACAGCAAAAAGGAAATTGGCTTCTTTCCATGATACTCTATGGCTTCCACTGTCCTGGAGTTGTGCAACTGGTTTTCTGAGCATGAAGCAGATGGGACACAACAGGCTTAATCTTGTTTTTGTCGATGTTGGTGACTCACCTGAGCTTTAATATGTGTGATTTGAAGCCCATGATTGAGCAGCAAGGACTGAGAGGACATGAGGAATGAGATACTCTGTAAGTCAGTGAATAGTCCAGCAAGGTTTGGTCCACAGCTGAGAGCCTGAGAAAACCAACTCTTCTAATTTGGTGTCTTATGCAAGCTCATGGGTGTTTTCTTGGAACCTTTTTCCTGTAGCATAATGTGTTGGAAAGAACTGGTTTTGTGGCGAGGCAAGGGAGCATCTGGCAGGCAATGAAGCTGCTAGCTAACCCTCAATGACTCAGAAGAAAGCTTCGTGTCCTGCCTTGATTTACTGCTAAATCATAGGCAATCAAGGTGGCTTTCAGTCCAATTACTAATGCCAGGCACACACAAACAACATAAAGCTTGGGATGCAGTGACATCTTCCCAGTTTGAAATATTTCTACTTCTTGCCTGAACTGCACTTTTTGGGGGCAGCATTCTCCCTTACCTCCATCTTCCCTGCTTTTACTGCTGATTAGAGAGATTTTTGCAGGTGACTTCTGCAAGGCAGGCCCAGTGCAGTGGACAGGAGCAGAAATAATGATCAAAGCAGGCTTAGTGCTCACAGATGGGTGTGTGCAAGCTTGGACTTGCAAGTACTTAGAACTGCCTTGGTGCATAGGCAAAGGCAAACCAAAATATACTCATTGTCTTATACACACACTGTGAGAAATTTAGCCCATTACTGTAAAAAAACCCCCTATTCTTCATGAGATAACAGGGTTGTATTTCTTTTACTTAAGCCTTGAACTCTTTAAGGGATCTAAAACATTCAACTGTTTGGCAAAAATAAAATGCAATGAATATTCTAGACTTGGCCTATTTTAGAACATAGATTTGCCAGATCTTTAGATCTTTTTCCTAAGAAAGTGCTGCTATTCAGGGTGTTTAGCCAGAGAGTCTCATCCCCTATTTTTTTACTGGCATTGATATGTGGGCTCTTTGGGCTGTGCAGACAAAAGCCCAGAGAACGTGAGTTCATTCAAGTGTGTAATGCTCTGTGTCTCTGACTTTCTCCATTACTGAGATCATCCAGATCCAGTTCTCCTCTCAAGAGATAATTGTTTTGCTTTTATCTCACTGTCAGTTTTGTCACAGGTTTTCCATTTTTTGTCATGGAAAGTTGCTATGAAAAGGTCTCAGAATGACAATGCAAATATTGTAGCTCTTCCAGGAAGCCAAAAAATGAAGGGTTTTGTTGGTTGAAAAATGAATTTGTTTCTTTGTTTGCTTGTTTTTATTGTTCCAAACCTCTTCCCTGAGTTTCTCCTGAGCTCTTCAAGTGCAAGGACTCTGTTCTTGGAAATGTTAAGACACCATTATTGTAGAACTGTTTACCTCAAAGAACAGACACGCTTATGGCGTCCCTTTTCACTTCTCCCTTGCTGTTTGTTGGGACATCCTGCCATTTGGGCTCTTCTGGGCAGGTTGTTCAGGGTGAACATAGATCATCTCTTACTTTGTCTTGCCATCAAAGAGTGAGCAAATAATTGGAGTTCTATAGCACCCAGAAGCAATAATAAATGTTTCTGGCCCTCTAAGTGTAATAATTGCCTCCATTCAAGGTGTGAGGAAAGCTTTAGAAGCTTCCAAGTGTTGGGGGGGAGGTTAAAATTTTAAGTAGCCAGGTTTATAGTTTTATACATCCATCAGTGAACATTATTTTCTGGCAATTGCAGGTGCCTTGGGCAAGATTTTATCGCTCTCTTAAAGTCAATGTGACAAGCCTGGATTTTTGGCCACTTGGTATGTCACTTGACCCTTGACATATGTGAAAAATTACTATCCAAAATACCTCAGATGCATGAATCTGAAAAGATCTTGGTGTGAATATACACGGGTAAGTACATGAGTTCTTATGATCACCCAAACTGTTTCTGTTCAGCCAAGCTTAACAATCTTTTACCAAACTGAAAATAATCTACTTAAAACTCCAGAATGCAAATGACTGGAAAGGCAGTGAATGCAGACTGCAGGTCAGGAATGTCATTTTGTCTATTACTTTGTGTTTGGTATTCAACAAATGCAAATATCTGCAGGGCTTCAGCAGTCAGAGTTAATAACACAATGATGAGGCTTTATGATCTGAGTAAAATGGAAGTGACAGTACACGAAGACAAAACTAACAAAATTCTTACACTGCAAAAGCTGAGTCTATAGATGTCAGATGTTCTGGGACCACTGCATGCTCAGTGTGCAGCTCAGCGGTTTAGGATTGGGTTTTGGCACTATGATGAACATGCCATTCTGAAATGTGAGCAGGAACAGATTGTTTCCATTTTCAGGTGGCTCTGCTTGTCCAAGATCTATCCATAGACATGCAGAGATGCTTCCATTGAGCCTGCAGTTCATGGTGTACCTGGAAGCATTCCATGGTCAGCACACACCTCTCCATGCTAATCCCTGGGACTAGCAGGAAGCAGGTCTTTGCTGAACTCACTGGGACTCTTTGATAAAGCCTTGCCTGACCTGCATAGGAGGGAGTGGCTACCCATGACTCCTGCCACCTCTGGAAGGCAGCACATGCTGTACTTTCTAAGATATGGAGAACTGTGAAGTATCACAAGACTCTGCAAGACTTCCTTTAGTTCTTAAAGCCCAAGACATTTGAACTGGGATTATGTGAAGAACTTTGATTTCATTTGGAAAATATTTCAGTTCCTTACTATTTTCCAATTCGGAGAAAGACCAAAAGCTAAAATTAGGAAGGCAATTAGATCAAAACTTTAGTTGGCTTCTTATAGTATGGAGACCAGGCTAATGGTCTTTGCACCTGGGTCAAGCTGGCAACTCCGTGTGTCTCTATTCCTTCCATAGGGCTTCCATAACTATCACACAGCAACAGCTCTCAGCTTATTTTGGTTGGAGCCACATGCTCTGACTGCTCTCAGCCATCCTGAAAACTAGAACTGTGCAGAAGCAGATCAATACCCCCAAGCTGTGCCTTTTGAAGAGATTATTCAAAGGTTCTCTGTGCATTGCAGCTACAGCAGAGATTGGCTGTATCTGGTAGCTTTATCCACCTGGAATAAATCACAGCCATGAAAGTACAACTGCCTGATATTGTGCTGATTTTCCCAGGGGACTGATACAGGTTGTGCTGAAGTGCATATAGTCTCATATTTGCTATTATTGCCGCATCAGTATAGCCTCAAAAATAGTGCAGCTTTACTAGCATGTAAAGCAGGCCAGGCTTATAAAAACTGAGGAGAGGCCTGAGGTATCTTTTTAACAGATCTGCTCAGATTTCTAGGATTCATCTAACATGAGCATGTCCCAGAGAGGAAATAGAGGAAGACTGAAATTCCTGCTGGGATGGAAGATTAGCAGCACTTATATGGTTATGATTAATCTCTTTCCATTCAACACATGCATTGCTTGTTAATTCTCCAAGTGCATATATATTCCTGCAGTGCCCAACCATGTCACTCCAGTGACTGCACAAATGCTTTAGGGCACAGCAGGCAGAAAACCAGCAGCTGAGATGCATCTCTAGTCCCAGTTATGTTCCCCATGAAGAAATGCATTGCAAGGCTGTGTTAGTGATCAGGGGCTAAGGGGGATTTTTTAGGGATTAATTTAATAGGTACCAGCCTCAGAGTCAATACACACACAGTTAATCCTTGGAACACATACTAAATATATGATGGTGACTTGAAGCAGTTCAAAGGTAAAAAGCATGAGGTTTTGGAGCCTGAGCAAGAGATCCCAGCAGATGGTCTGGTGCAGTGTCAGTTCTGCAGCTGTAACTGCAGTTTTTTGGTGTAATCCATTAACAGATTTTTGTTTCACAAATTCATTAACTTGATCTTGAGTACAGAGCTGAGGAACTGGTGGATACTGAGGAGCAGGGTGGGCTGGTAGACTCTGAGCTTCACCCTCCCTGCTTGCTGCACACTGCAGTTCAAGCCTGCAGCAGCCTCTGTTGTTCCAGCTTATCTTCCTGCCTTTTTTGTCAGTCATTGGCACTGAACTGGGAGAATTGCAGTCCTGTCACATGAACTAATGAGGGTTGCTTGGAACTGTCCTGCTGCCTGACCAGTTCAGGATTCTAAAATACTCAAGTTAGTGTGTTCTGGGGGGCTTTTAACACGTGCCACGGAGGTGTTGTAATTTGCCATTCGTAGTATGACTCAAATACCAGGTCATGGCTTGCATAACAACTGGTTGTTGCTGGAAGGAATTGATTCTAGAACTATGCGTCTTTAACTCTTGCCAAGTGCCATGCCATGCTAGTAAAGAGATGCATATTTCTTGTTTTCATCTGATACTTTCTCAGCTGTATTGGACTGTTTGTGGCTGGGGAGTTTGCAGGAAAAGAGCTTTTGGTAGAGGCTGACAACACCTGGATTTTCCAGAGATGGGTGAGTGCCAATGACAACTAACAAGTTTGCAGCCAAGAGGTGGGGTGTGCCCAGTTCTTAGACATCCACCTAGTTCTGTAGAAGGGTGGAAACATGTAGGGCTCAGTTTCTCTGTCAATGGAACAAATTACTGAGTTCTCTCCTGTAGGACAAACTGATTGCAAAGCAAGGTTTTAAAGATATTTGCGAACAAATGACCTACACAAAAGAAGTGAATCTACCACAAAGAAGAAAAAAACAGAAAACCCAGGAAATTATATAGATGATACAATACTGCAGGAAAAACACATGCAAGAGGGCAGCCACAGTGAATGGAATTTTAGTATAGGAACTGTATACTGTGATTTCCTGGAAGAAGGATTGCTACCAGACCAATGAAGCAGGAAGCAGGAAAGCAAGCTGGTCATCACCCTGTATTAAAGGAATACAGAGGAATATTATCTCTGGCTATACAACACTTTGTGCTTACAGTTTCAAGGCTTGGTCTGCATTTATATTTTCCACTGTAAAGTGTAGCAATATATGACAGTAATGGCATATTTGTCTCAGGCTATACAATCTATTGTGTATTGTGTAGCTATTGTTTCTGTATGCATGATCTAATTACTTGTGCTACGAGTGAAAGCATACTAATGCTAACAACACCTTGCTTGAAAATATTGGTTAAGAAGAACAGCATTTATATGTTAATCAAAGGAATAATTGCACCAAGACTACAAGTACTTTGGGTTTTTTCTCAGTTTTGAAGTAGTTCTTGACTGAAGAACTGGCCCCATTTCAAATAACTAACCTTGTGATGTCACCCACTTGAGAAGAAAGCTCTAGACTTACTTGCTCCACACTGATCAGCTGTGGGATCTCATCAGAGAGGGAGACAGCAGCTTGTGGGAATTTCTCTGTTCCTGGAATTGTTGCCAAAGAGCTTTTCCTACAGACAAACCTCTCCATAAAGTACTCTGCCTCTGCCCCACTTATTAAACTTTCTGCATTAGAAATCTGAATGAGTCCTTGAAATAGTAACATTGTCCTAACCAGAATATGTCACCTCATGAAAGAGTATTGTCTTATTCCCTGTCTTATCAAATCTCCCTAAAGGCTTCCTTTGATCAGTTCCAGTACAGTGTGGCCTTAAAAGTGGGACAAGGACTCTGACCTGAAAGCAATCTTTTAGTAGCATGGATATTGGCTGTTTTAATTTTCATACCCACTGCTGGTTTATGGCTCTTTCTGTGCGAGCCCCAATGACATTTTAGCTTTAGCACTGGTGCTGGTGTCACTGCATCTCACCTTACTGCAGGGGCCAGCACTTCCTCAGCATCTGGGGGGTGCAAAGACATGAAAATGGATTTTATGTCCAGTGTAGGGTACATTTGGAGTGATGGCTTGGATTATCCTCTACCTCACAGTAATACTTCCAACCAGGCAGAGGAGGTTTTAATGGCAAACTTGAATCTGACATGATATAACTTTGAGACAGTCGTCATGAGTTCCTGAATAACTTTAAGAATAAAAATAATGGAACTCTACTTCATTATGCCCTGTCGTTTGCATCATCTGCATGTGATGACAGCCCTCTGCCATCCACCTGGCTTGGAGATTGTGGAGAATAGTAGGTGGAGAAGCCAGTCATGCTGCTTCTAACTAGCTGACTACCACCACGATTTCTCTCTAACCCCAGGAAAAAAATCACATAAGCCTACCTCTACACTGCCCTCAAGTTTCTATTTGTTTGACTTGTTCAGAGCATATTTGAGAGCAGAATTGCAGTTTGGGGCCTCATTACTCCCCCCTTTCTCTGGACTTTCTCTGGACCTTTCTCTGGACTTTCTCTGGACCTAATCAGTTCTTTCTAGAAATTCTGTTTGAAATTCATTTCACTGGCTTTGTTAGGGACAAAGGCAACTATTGCCCAGGGATCTTTTTAACTCTTTTCTGAAGGGAGTTTTTCAACTAACATGAATAAGATATTTTCTAAACCCATAGTAAGAGCTCCCTGTTGAACTAAGCAACCAGGCATCTAACTCTGTGTTCCCTATGTCTCTAGTTTAGAAAAGAACCTTGGGGTCTAACCAGCTCTGAATTAACCTTGCAAGATTCATAGCAAGGCTTCTGGGTCTCACAGCCTAGGTTCAGTCCTGAATCATATTGTCCAACTGGAGTAAAAATATGTTCATCTCTCTGTGGGTAGGGGACTGAGCACGTGGTGACAGAGGTGACAGTTCTCTTTGTGGCAGCACCAGCAACTCCCCATGCATGCTTTGACAGAAATGAATGCTGGTGCCATTACTGAACAAATCCCAATCAGGTTTTTATCAATGACTTTTTGCTGCTAAGATTTTCTTTATTATTTTTCTTTAGAAACTTGTAATTAAAATCAGCTGTTAAACTGTCTTGTTATGTAAAACATAGCCTGAGAAGTTGTAACTTAGTAGCTGATGTCCATAAGTAATGGGATTTTGTTGGGCAGTGGTGGCCAGTGTTGGTGTCCAGGGATTTCTGACTTAGTAGCACAAATGTTTACCCAGCTGAGAGCTGAGGCTGTGGTAAAGCACAGAGATACCTATCTCAGCTCCAAAAAGTGCTGCTCCCCATTATAAGCCCAGAATCTCTTACCTTCTGTGAAGACAGAAAACTTAAATGCTTTGATTACAGGAAGGAAATTCGGAAGGATTTGAGCAGTACTTGAACCAACATGTTAGGCTGCATCAAGAGGTATATTTTGGTGAGAATGGTAATCAAATGAACTGCCCAAGGGCAAATAAGCAATTACAGTGGAGATGAAAGTGTCTGACATGATCAGAATACCTGTTTGGTCACTTAAGTCGTCATGTGCAGACACTTAGAGATGGCTGCCTGCAGCATGGCCCTTACTACCCAGGTCAGGTTGACAGCTTGAGGTCTTCACTCTTGGAGCTTTTGGTTTCAAATCTCAGTGTTTCAAAATCTGCGTCTGGGGACATAAAATAATGTTCCACTGGGCCATAGTCGATGTCTTATTTAATAGAGTATGGTTTTGTCTTTACTGACATGAAAACAATGACATCTCTAGGCTTTGTAGTCAGAGGGAAAGACAACACAGAGCAAAATTGTTGTTCCTCGGAGGAATCTACACAGGACATGGTGCTCTCAGAAGAGGCAAGAAGGCAGCCCCAGTCTCCATCCTCATTTTAAGCTCTGCACCATGCACATACGACTTCTCATGTTTGACCTTTACATCCATAAATCTGGAATGACATCAACATATTTTCCAACATTTAGTTGGTTTGGAAGCCAACATGATACAATCTACATAATACTCGACCAGTGCCACTGGTCTGCCTCTAGAGAATCCTGGTCTCGGTGTTCTGCAAGGTTTTGGTACCTAACTTTAGACAGGTACTTTTGGTTCAGGCACCCCATGGTGCTGCTCAGCCAAAATCAGTGTCACTTTAAACAGTAACTTTTGACTGTGGTGGTAAAAGGCAAAAAGGATATTTTGTTCTATGAGTCAGTGATAGTTTTCAGCTGCTGTTCTTTATAAAGCAGAAAAGGCATGTGGATTTAGATAGTATATCAGTAAGAAAAACGTCAACAGTGGCTGGCCTTGGGCACTTGAGGATTAACAGCTCTGTGCCTGTCCCAAAGAGAATAAATCCTTGTTGACCAAATGAAACCTCGGAATCGTGCACTGAAGAAATGAATACCACAGTTTTGCAAATAAAGTTTGTGTTAAGTGATAAACTCCTCACTCTGAAAATGGACTTGATAGTAGTGAGTTCCTGGGAACTGATTGTTTGCTTCTAAGGGGAGGGGATAAAACTGTGAAAGGTTAGCTGTGAAAAAAAGTCTGTCAGCAGTAGGCTGATGTTGTAGAAAATGCAAAATTTTGGACGTCAGAAAGCATTTTATAGATTTACAAATCTGAAGTCAAGGACTTCAGTAGATGTAGGATTGAGGGGGAAGATCTTTTAGATGTTTGCAGATGTCATAACAGATTAAATGAAGTTGCAGATTCTCTCTAATGCTGTTAGGTCTGCATGTAGTCATAGTATGTGGTGGTGGGTTTGTTCCTCCCAAGGTTGATGTTCCTGACTTCTCCACCTTTCCCCTGACTGGCAGAAGGAGACTGGGAATGGGAAGTTGTGCCCAGCACAGGGCAATCCCCTCCCTCACAGAGCCCCCCCGTCCCCCTCCACTCACAGAGCCCCCTTCCCCTGCTCTCACAGGGCAGTTTGTCTGGCCTGTATTTTTCAAGACTGTGGAAGGACTAGGGTAGCTCTGTAACAATTGCTAAGGTGCAGCCTCACATGGGCCTGATTGCTAGAAAGTTTACTGCAATTTTTCTGAAGTTTTGAACAGCAGAGTTTTCAGCAGAAGAAGTGTTGTCTTCAAGGAATTGCAGATAAGGGAATACTGTGCAATCTGCACATCCTGTGTGGTGAAGTGAACCAGCCCAAGAAATGCACCAGTCTGAGGGAAAGATCTCAGTTGATCTACAAAAGAGACGTCCTCATTTCCAACCCAGGAACAAGTAAAGCATGAAAGAATAGAGTGAGTGATGGGCAGTTGAGCTGTAACCTTAATTTCAGAAAAGATAAGCAACTGAAAGGGGAGTCAAGTCCTTGGGGCAACCCCCCCCGGCCAGTGGCAATGACCTGCTTTGGCACGTTGTTTGTAACAGAGACATTTCTGCAGAAATTAGAAATACTTGTAGATAAAAATCAGGCACCAAAATCTGGCTTTTCACATACATAGGTTGATTCTTATTAAAAATCTCTTAATTCATGTGTGAATAAACCTTTATTTTCCTTTTCATTTGTGAAAAATAAATGCAAAGGCACTGCAGAGCTGGACTTGTCTTAGTGGGCATTTCCTTCTGCTCAGAGTCTGAGCCAGGGCTCAGGCAAAGAATGCTTCAGCTGAACCTTGTGAGCACAGCCACAGGAGAGGCATGCAGGAAATAGAAGTCTGCCTGCCACTTGCTGAATAAGCAGGGTTTAAAAGTGACAGTAATTTCAGAATAAATCATAAAAAGTAATCCTTCGAAATACTTGAAACTTAAAAATTAACAAATAAAAGCATTGAAAAATCACAAGCCAGACACATTTCCCTCCAAGGAGTTTTTTTGAAAACTAATATTAGATTTTTAATTATTTTGAGGCTTGTTTTGAATTTTTATCTGCAGTGTTCCCCCCAAGTTGTGGCTCAGAATTTCCTTAAGGTTGCTGTATGTCTAGTATATTGACATATGTTTGTATATTTGAACTAAGATTTAGGGGGAAACCACTCTTTTTATCTATAAAATCATAAGGGATGGCAGTATTGTCATTTGGCGGATGAAACCACAGACAATATTGCATTTGTACCTTATATTGCAATTTAGAAATGACTGACCTGATTTCTAACAAGTGAGGTGTGCCCTTCCCTGTGATTGCATGTGCTTAACTCCTGCAGTTCCCACAATGACAGGGAAATTGTGGACATGGTCAAATATGGCTTCTTGCTCTAAAGAATGTGGTTTGTGCATGAACGTCTGATTGACATGTACCTCCCAAACACCAATATTTCTGCTTGCTATGGACTAACCAGAAGAGCAGCTGCTGGAAGCTGTAGAGGGGTTTGCAGTGCAGCAAATCCAAAGCAAGTGGGGATGTGCTTCCTGGGGGTGATGACACAGAGATCCTGTAGGTTTAATGTCCAGCTGGTGTTAGCCCCCCACGCTGGGGACTGTGTCCCTCCTCCCACCTTGCTGTGCTGTGGGCACTGCACAGCCATCTGCTTTTCTGCCCTGTGCCAGCAGTGTGGAGCATCAGAAGCTGCTTTGGAGCACCTCCCTAAAACATCTCTTCCTAGTGGAAAGATATTAATAGTGGGCAGTTTGAATAGTTCACATATAAAGCTAGCTAAAAAATAAGTGAAAGCTTGTAGTATCAGGCTGTGCTTGACAGTTGCTGTATTGCAGAATGATCTCCCCCTGAGAACTTGCTTGCACTCTGTAGTTGTCTTTAATTCCAAGTGCACTGTGTAACTCTCAGTCTTGGCCACTAAATGTTGATAGATTCTTTACTATGTGGCAGAAGTTGCATCTCTGTGTTGATGAATGTTGCTGAAGCACAGGTAAACTTCAAGGGACTTTAATGTTAAGTGAGGAAAAAGAAGAAACTGAAATTACATTTACTCTTCTGCACTTCAAAAGACTTGTTCTGCAATTTTTCCTTCCCTTTAAAGATAGTAACCAGAAAGCTCCCAGTGTGGGAGCCTTTGCTTTTAAATGCTGCAGCAAGCGTAGCACTCACTGGTTGAACTTGCAGTTGGCAAAAGCAAAAGCTGGGGGGGATGTACGGGAACATGTGCTGCCCTTTGTAGTTCCAGTTCTTTTAGAAGCACTCACAAATAGCTTTAGTTTCTTTAGCAAATACAATGGCATCATTCTGGGCATGCCTAGTGGAAGTGTTCTGGGGCTAGTAAACTGTGAACAAACCTGTTTGCATTGCTGCACTGTACAGCAGCACAGATAAGCCCTAATTGTTATGCAACTCCTTAGCATAAGCTCCTGGCATGGCTCATATGCTTCCCTTGTACTAAGACCGTCCAAAATAGCAACAAGAAAGCATGTAACTAAAGACACAGCAGGAGTGTGGAATTCACCCAGGCCTTGGATGTGCTAAAGACTGAACAATTCTTCATTTTAAATCTTCCAAAATGCTAAGCATAATGTATTTCCTTCGGAGCTTCTTCAAGGTAAGCGATTTCAAACTTTTCCTGTTTGTTTGGTTTAGTTTTGTTTTGACAAGAGAGAAACTTAGATTTGAAGTCTTTTACAGGAATAGAAAGTAGCTTTCTTGAGAACTGATGTCCAGTAAGTGCCCTCACCAGGTTTACAACTTGCTTTGCTGTGTTAACATTTGATTTGTAGAAAGGGCTTATTTTCAGCTACAGTGAAAAGGAAACACTTGCTGCGGATTTATGTTGAGAGATCCTCATATGATGAAACCCATAAAATTTATGGTGTAATCTACATCCATCAACAGGGAGTTGTTAGCTGTGAAAGATGCATTTTTTGAGGTAAACCCAAATTTTAACTCCTCATTTTATTATGACTTTCCGAAGTGTTTGTTCTGTTTTAAACATGCCAAAATGATGAATTAAACACTACCATCACTGAAAAAATTTTTGATATGAAATAAATTATAAAATATTGCCAGTAGGCATAAGTTTGTATTTCATCTGAACTGTATGGCTGTGAACCTCTCTCTGGGGACAGTTTCATTTTCTGTGAGTGTAACTCCAATTTTAGGAGAGAGGTCCTGCTGCTGCTGCTGCTGCCGGGCTGGAATAGCTGTGTGAGATCCGAGTGCCAGCTGTGGCTGTCACCCCTCTCAGAGCTGTGGCACAGCCGTGCTGCAGCTGGAGTGTGGGCTGCAGATTTCCTTGGAAGTGTGTGTTGTGAAATGTGGAGATGATTTGGGGAAGTGTGGGTCAAAGGAAATGAAAGTTTAATCAGATTAAAGAATATTGGATTATTCCGTGATCTAAAATGTTAGAATTTGAAGCTCAACAGAGAACTAAGCTAACTTAGAAGAAAAATACTTAAGGAATAGAATAACTGTAATCAGCTGAATTCCAGCTTCCCATTGTGTTGTCACTTACTCATTTTCATGCCAAACTGCTTCTTGATAAAGTGTGCTGCAGGACTGCAGCTCCAGTGTAAAGCCAGCAGTAAATCTCAACACTCTCTGTGGAGACCAACTGCTATTTGAAATGAATATGAGAAAAAGTTTAATTTTGGTCCTAGAACATGTAGCTACAATTAGCACCTGCAACCACCCGATGGTTCATAGGAAACTGGTAGCACTTCTAAGGAGCTGGGCCTCATTTTTGGCAGCCTTCCTTAGGAACATTTTATAGAGCTGGTCTTAAAAATTGCCTACATTTAGGTTGAAAATACCTACTGAGTTTTTTCTTAATTTTTTCTTAATTTTTCCTCTAAATACTGCATTCTTTGGGAGGTAAAAGAGAGGAACAGGAAAAATACAAAGGGAAGGTTTTCTCCGTTACTGGGATATGGCTATTGACTCATCATACCTGCATACTTGCTGTTTTATCACATGACAAGCCTTGATTTTAAAAAATTTTAGCATAAAACATGCTGCTAAAGTGTATGTAAATATCTTTAACATGGGAGAGTATATACTTCTCAGTACTTACAAGAGTATATTTTTGCATAAAGATCAGTCATCTACAATAGCGTTGAGACAATAGTGTTTGGGAAAAACAGGACTGAGTAAAACTGGTAACTGTCAACTGTGTTGTGGTGATTACTGGTTTCATTCTGAATAATTGTAATGGAAAAACTTTGTGTCATCTTTCTTGGTTTCAGTTTGAGAATGGCAAAGGCCAGTTCATGTCTATGAGCTTCATTCTGCATTCATTGACTTAAATTTAACAGTCAGCTGAGTCGGTCAAACTATGTCTGAAATGGAGGAAAAATTAAGACTGTTTTAATAACAGTTTCTTCATTGTTTTCTGTTGAGTTTTCTTGAAATAGAAAGCTCTTAATTGAAAGCTGGCCAAAACACAGTATATCTAGAGCTGTGTTTTACAGGTCCTGTGCACCATACTGCACTCTGATACTCTTGTGATTTGGGTTGTGCTAGAATGAACCAAATACCTTGAAATGCAGTCTGAGGTCTTAGCCATGTTTCTCAATTGGATTTTAGCTACTAAAATCCCCATATCCATGCCTGGGAACTTTAAAAGTATCACCCTCACCTGACTGGAAAGAAAAAGTAGCCTGGGCCAAACAGCTGATAAACCTGCCCTCAGCTTTGGGATAAATGCTGCTATGGGAGAGATACTGTGGTGTCTCTTGCCCTTCTCTAGAAGTTGCATCAGCACCTCTACTGATGGGAGGAGCAGGAGGAAGTGGGAATAGCATAAACCTGTAAATAAATAAATAGAATAAACCCTCTGGAGCTGGAGGCAGGACTGTGGGGCAGAGTTGGTAGGGAAGCTCTTGGGCCTCTCCACCTGCCCCTGTCTGTGTCTGGCTCAAGGCTTTTCTAGGACAGGTCTGAGTTTTCGGTGCACAGATGTGCAGTGGTATCATGGTGCCTTTCAAATTGCATGTTCATCTGATATTAGGAAGATGTGTCAGCAGAGATAGCCTGTTATGTCTTGGACAATAAAGATTTTTGTCTCCCATAATAATAGATTTAAAAGCTTAGTATTTTTATCTTTGGTTCTGCCAAGAGAAATGGAAACTGATATTGAGGTTTTTATGGGTGTCTGACTGCATGAGTCTGAGCTGCTGTTTTTTCTCACTGATTTAAGTAATTCTCTAATTCAAATATTCTACATGACTGTTCACTTGGTGTGAAAATATTTGGTTTTCACCAAAAATGTGCAGAAATCAAAGTGTATCTCCTTATTAAATGAAAAACCATGTAAATGGCTCAGATGAGCCATAATTAATTAGTTTTTGAGAAGTGGGACAGCACAGTTTATCAAAGTATCATTTTGTTTTCTGTAATTTCAAAGTCAGAAAATGCTGATTAATACTACTGTCTTTTATAATGATGGCCACAATAGGAATCATGCTTATGGCATGGAGCATTTCAAAACAGGCAGCCTGTTGCAGTCATTTTCAATTCCCATCTAATGCCACTGGTACAGCAGTAAACAAGGCACGATGCAGATTTGCCACTAATACCTTTAATGCCTCTAAAATAGTACACCTATTGTTCTCTCTGAACCAAAGCTCCAGGCCACTAATACCAGCTCAACAGTTCCTGGCCACTTTAAAAGGCCAGTGTGTGCCTGAGCAGGGGTGGCTGTGGCGCCGGTTGCAGACAGAGATTTTAGGAGCCCTGCTGCTGTTGTTGTGGGAAGCTGTATTGCACAGCTCTGGAACATCCCAAATTCGTATCAGACTCAGTGGTCAAAGTGTTGCACATTTCTCTCTCTCCTTGGCCAGAAGTTTAATTTAATTCTCAGGAATCTGTGTCATCTGCCTGGTTGGATTTGCAGCCCATCCGGCTTCGACTTTGGATCTGAAATGAACTTTGCTGGTTTTCTCTTTGATCAATGTGCCAAACTTGCATTTATACAATCAAACTGAAGAGTTTGTTCACGATATATGTGTTTGATAGATTTCTGTTCTAAGAAATCAAACGCCACATTTGTAGCAGTTTTAGGTCTTGCATGTGTTTCACTTGATATTCACCTGTCCTGAAAGCCTAGGTTCCCATCTAAACTTTGTGATTTAGTTCCTTTTTTATGACCATAAGTCCTTTTGCAGGGCTAATCTTTATTAGTCTCAGTTTTGGCATCTCTAAGATACCTGTGAAATGAGCACTTAAATAATGTCTGGTTATTCTGCTCTCAGAGTCAGCTCCTTTTTCCCTTCTAGTGAAAGAGCAGAGATTTCTAACAAAGTTCTGATCTCAGGTGGACCTGTGCCAGACATTTAACAGGGGCAGAGGCCCTGCTGAGTGGACATTCCCTTGGAAAGTCAGAAAGTTTCTCATTGAAAATGTACCTTGTTATCTGCAGAAGCCTTGGTTCTGTTGTGTGCAGTTGTAACATTGCTGCTGCGTGGGGCCGTGCCTTCACTGTAACATATTTGGCTTAATAATGACTATGGATATTGCAGGCTCTGCCTAAAACCTGGGAAGGGCTGTAACATGGGGCTGTTCCAAACATGTGGGTATCATTTGTTTGCCATCTAATCTATACAGTGTGGTGCAGGAATGTGGTCTTTAAGAGTGCTCAGCTGTCAGGCAGGCAGATGCCACAGGGGTTCCTAACGGTGCCCTGATCTTTGGCACCCTGTGAGCTTGTGGAGGTTCCAATCTTCTGGCTGGTGAGGTCGTACTGTACTGTGGGATTTCTGTGCACTGATGCTGCAGCTTTCTAAATAGCTACAAAAACTATAAAGAACAAACAGAACATTTCAGTGCAGGGTGGGAACTGCTTTCCTGCAAAACTGGCTGAAGAAGACTGCCAGTGTTGAGCTAATGAACTTCTTGTAGCGTAAATTAAACAGAGCCAGTACAGAGCTGGAATCCCAGAACATCAGCTCAGATCTTACAGTAACGCCTATAGCAACTCATACTGCCTGAGTAACAACTGTTCAAGTAATACCAGAATACACACCTCTTCATTAAAAACTTAAAAAAGGTTGCTAATGTCTCATTTAATATGCAAAACAACAAATTTGTATGATTGCATATATGGTTATAGGAACCCCTGGGTTATATAAACATGTAGAACGGGTATTAAAGTCAATACACTGAATATTTGTTCTTGCAAAAATGCCTTTAAAAAGACAGCTATCTTAGGAACATAAATTCACATATAAAACGCCTCTGGGAAGGTCTTGCTTTCAGGGGGACTGAAGCAGCTGTAGACAAATACTTTTCAGCTGAGGTAACCATGAACTCTCCATTTTGTCCAAAGAAAGTAGAATGCTTTGAGTGAAGTGTGTTTTCCACTGAGACAGGCAATAGGATGGCCAGTTAAATTTTCTAATAATAGCTTTGATACTAAGGAAATATGAAAATTCATATATTTTATTCCTGCAATGGCTTCCATCCAAAAAAACATTGTTTCCTGATACTGAATTAAGCTGCAGAGTGTATGGCAAATCATCAGGACTAGGAATTTCTTATCCCAGACAGTTATCTTCTACATTCTTAAGCCAAAAACGCTGCATAGTGCATGGCAATGGGCAGTCTTCATGCAGGAAAAAAATGCTGTAATATGGGGAAGAACAGGATACCAGATGAGGGTACAGGAGATACTCACTTCTGTATCAAAAGCAAAGAAATTGGTGAGATTAAACTAAGAGCTAGTTCATATATCAGAAGATTAAAGAATTAGCCTGGAAAGACTGTTAACTGAAAAATGGAATGAGTTTTGGATCAATCGTAGCTGCTGTGTCAGTGAAGATTTGCTAGTAAGGAAACGAGGTGTCAGACCAACTTCCACTGTTTTAAGGAATGCCTTTTGCCTGGAAGAGACTCAAGGAGGTATAAAGGGAAAGGTTGTATTGCTTAGTATGCAAAGTATCTGAATAATGAAAAGACAGAGTCTCTGAAGCATTAATGCATCTCTGACAGTAATGGAAACTGGAATTAATGGCAGCCAAGTAATTCCTGATTAACCTGCCTGTACGTATGTAAATTAAAAGGGGTGATGCACACACACACACTCCTCATCTGAAATACTGCTGCAGAAGATAGATTGTCTTCATCTTCAATACAGGGGTGCTATTATCAGTCTGGGAGGGTCTGTATCCAAATCATTAACATTTGCAATTAATACTTATTTCAGTGTATATTAATGCCTGTCACTTGGAAAGTAGGACAGACAGATCCATGATTTACATTGCAGAGAATGGCCACTAAAATGTAAGTGTAACAATGAGTACAATTATAATGTATCCATTGACAGGAATTAACATATCCATTTGCTCAGACCTTTAATTGGGAGGAGGTACTAAAGGAGATAACATTGGAGGGAATAACTTTGACTTCTTGGCCGCTGGGATTAGTTACAAATTTCACCTCAGTATGTGACAACGTGCATTGTTTGTAGGCTCTAGATGTTCCAAGAAAAGAAGTGTCCTATGTTTTAGGAAAGAATTATAGAATATCCTGAGCTGTGAGGAACCCACAAGGATCATCAACTCCAAAAAAACAAACAAACAGCCAGAAAACTTGGCCTGTTAAGAGAGTACATGTGAAGAGTGACATCCAAGAGTGAAGAATGGGTTTCTCACAGGCAAAAGTGCGGGGAAACTCCTGAAAGTCTTGGTCAGATTTTGTGCAATCAAAGTTTATGTTATATTGAGGTCAAGATTTTCTGTAAAGGGGCCATTGGTACCTTGTCAACAGTTTCCCAAACCACCAGAATTGTGAAATTGTTGGCTGTGCTCCAAAGAATTCAAGCTGCTTGGTAGGCACAGCTTTCTTTTGCCTTCAGAGATGGAGTCCTGCACAGCTAGAACAGGTCTTGCTGCTGAGAAACTTTTAGTAACATTACTGAGGTCATACAGATGAGTATATCATTACTTTGATAAGGAGAGTTTCAATTAACATGATTGCAATCTAGTAGCACTTAAATAGTGTTACTTAAGAAGAGGATTTCACCCTCTACACAACCTATACATGAAGAATCTGTATGATTAAACCACAGCACAAAGTTAAACATTACCAGAACCTATACATAGCCTTAGGTTCAACTTTTGACCCCACAAGAATTATTGCCTGAATAAAAATCCCAGGAGAAGGGATCCAAGACAGGAATTTGCATCAGATTAATTGTCAATGACAATGTTTTTGTGGTTTTATGCAAAATGCAAGAAGATTAAAATAATGCAACATGCAAACACTCCTTGCAACATGCAAACACTCCTTGACAAGGCTAACCTTCTTCTTCCAGGCACCTCAGCTGACTGGGGCTGGAGCCTGGGCAGGCATTTTAAACAATGAGCTGAAATGCTTTGCAGCTGAAGCAGCATCTTTCAGGTTACACACATAAAAATAAAGTGAAATTCTGATACACTCTTTAGAGGACAGTCTTGCCAAGATTGAAGGTGGAAATTCAGGCAACTCTTGCTCCAGCAATCGATGGTGACGACGACTTCTCCTCCTGATTATAACACTTCTCTGTGTCAAACCCCTCTGCTGAGCCAATTTTCTACACTGACACTAAATATGTGGGGGCTAATGAGCAATCTGTTACTCTGGGAAATCTCCCATGGTAGGCTTGCCTCAGACACGCACTTGGCAAGTTCAGGACAGTGTTTAAATCTGACAGAAATGTGACCTGGTCATATATGTGACCTTTTTGAAAAACAAACCAAGTGCTTTTCCTCTTCACTGGGGTCTCACAAGCATCTTTGCTTCTCTGGTACTAAAAGATTCTCCTTTTAAAACAGTTTTGTGGTCATGGAGGGCCTCAGACAAGCCTCGACTGCAGAGCCTGGCTCTCTCTGCTGGTTGAGATTTAGCATTTTCAATAGACAACTTTCTGATAAAACTTAGAGTATGTCCTTTCTGGTTTTCAGTACAACTTCAGCAAGTCTGTTGATAGCAGGTGAGCATCAAGCCCTTTGTATTCTCTGTGCTTGTTAAAGAGATCAAGTATAATAATTTAAGAAGCGAATAACCAATTGTATGAAGAAACCCAAGTTTTAAGAAATGTATTTTGAAATGCAACAGCAACAACAAAACCAACTTGATGCATTATTGGATGAGCATTCAAAAATTAGCAAATTGAGATTGGATTAAAAAGAGGAATTTCTGCAGTTTTTGGAAGGGAAGAAAGTCTTTCAGTTCACAGTGTGTCCCCGTAGTGGAGGTAAGCTGCTGCAATTTACATAAGGATTGAATTCTTGTCTGCTTTTCAAATTCTAGCTTATTTTTATTCCACTTTTTACTTTGACATTTAAATGGCAAATATATGCCATTAAATGGTATTTGGGATGTCCTTTATATATTTTCATGGGAATTAAGTTCCATTAGTTCAAAGTCTTAGAGACGTCTGTTATAGGGATTGTATAAAATGATGGAAAGGCAATTCATGATTGGGATAGTTTAAATCCAGTGTAAGGGAAATAAAACCTTTTGAAATTCAACCTTTATGCTGTCTAATAAAAGTGAACCCTCTGTCTCTGTCTGACACTCTCCCTTCTGTAGATTTATCTCAGGTTTTTCTTCTAGGTGGGTTGCTGTGGGTAGTTGTGTGTAACACAGACTAGTGTTAACACTAGTTATTGTGCAGGTAACTTTCAAGCAGTGAGAAGAACTGAAATCACCAGCAGGCTGAAATAATCATGACCAAATTCTAAGACAGGTGTCTTTCCTCCCGGTCTTTTATCAGGCACAAAGCTATTCTGGAATCCTCATGTTCGCTACGGGGTTTCAGCTGGTACCAGATCACTATTAATTATAACACTTTTTTAGCACACAGTTTGCCTGTGGTGTGTGCTGGTAGGTGATGGCAGTTCCTGGGAGTGTGAATTCATTCAGCTCCACACACAGCCATGTAAACCCTCCCTATCAGCACTAAGACATTTTTGTTTATTCTAGATCTCAGTTAAACAAGTGCCATAACGCCCTGGCAGTAGAATCTTAACAGACATCCCATGGTAGAAAGATTCTTTCTAGCTTCAGGAGACTGTTTTGAAACAGCTGGCTTTAAATATTTGTCAGCAATTACAATGAAGGTGATTATGTTTTTGAAGGGAGTGTCTGTTCAGAAGGTGCAGATCCTGCAGTAACACCTCAGCTAAGTGCTGACAGTGAGGGAGCACAGGACAACTCTGGGACTGATGGCACAGCAAAGCTGCTCCAGTGTCTGGGTGAACAAGAGAAATGAGCTCCCAAGGAGGCACTGCTGCCATGCCTGTGTTGCCACCCTGCTGCCAGCTCCTCCTTTGGTACCTGTCTGCAACTGTTGCAACAAAAATTGGTCTGAGTTTTGAAATGTGCATGTCCTGAACCAGCTATAGGGGTGTTTCTTTATTTTATTTTGGTTTGGAATAACTAGCTGATTTGGGTGAGGAGAGATGTAAATGCTACCTTATTTTGATTTTAACCATCTTCAGGAGAATCAAACCATTTGATTACTCTTCATTTATTTATAAAATGAAATAGTTTTCTAGTCCAAAATAGAACATTTAATAATGCTACAGGTAATGTCGTGTGCTTCCTGAATGAAAACAGAAACTACCTGTAAAATTCCCTTTATAAGTTCATAGCAAAGCTCTGGCCATTCTGCACTGCTATAACAATATACTTATAATAATGTATGTGTATATGTAATAGGTGTAATGTACGTGTAACAGTGCTGTAATCCACCTTTGCAACAAAAGGAAGGAGAACAAATCATATCTGCAAGTGGGATAGCCAGAGATGGGGCACTGCAGTTTCAAACCAGAGGGCTGTCAGTGCAGAGCTGTGCAGTTTTGGCCATACTGAACTCAACAGGTTGGGTTTTATTTCTGCATTTACTCCCAGTATATCAGAGCTGATCTCACCGTGCCGGAGGAATCAACCAGAAGCCTGAAAATGTTTGTTTCTCTCCCTCTTCTCCTTCCTTCGCTTGCCCCCTAAATGCAACAGAAAATAGACCAAACCATGAGATGCTCTGCTTGCTCAGCTGTTTCTTGTCCTGCTGTCGGAGCTCAGCACTGCCCGGGGCTTTCTGCCGGCTCGGCAGGTTCTGCCAGGCCCGGCGGGGTCTGTGCTGCGCTCGGCTTTGCTCTGCTGCTGAGGGGGTGTCTCACTGCTGGGCACAGCAGCCTGCCAGGCTTTTCCCTCAGGGCTGGGAGGTGGAAACTGCCGTGAGGGTGTGCTCTACACAGGTCTGAAAAGAAGAGAAGAAGCCAAAGTCAGCTTGAATTATGTACTCCCAGAAGTCTTACTTTCTGTGAAGAAATAATTTAAGGCTCTTGCTCAGATCCTTGGCCTTCTACCCTACACCTGGCCTCTCCCTGCTAATGCATCACCCCGCAGGCGGTAAGAGCATGGGCCTCCACGCTGTGTTTGCAGTGCTGTTTTCTTCGTGCTGTTGCTGGTTTGATATTTTCAGTTGTTCAGCGTTCAGGCACCATTAGCTAATACCACAGGTCTTTGCCAGAAAGCCTGAAACAACTGGAATCATTGTTATTTGCAGTATCTTAAACTTTTCCTAATGAATTTCCTTTTTTTTGTTTGGTTAGGTTTGAACCCCTGGGGCATTTGTTGTTCAGCAAGACTTCTGAAATAGGCCAACTTTTGCCTTTCTTACTGTTTGTTTATCCAAATCATGATGAAAGCATTTACTAATAGCAATTTGTATGTGATCTTGGTGTACCATTCATAGCCTTCCCAAGGCCGAGTTTCCATGACAACTAATTAATAAAGATTAGCTTTTCTTATGGAGCGTAAGACTCAAGTACATCTTGTTTTGTGATGTAGATAATCTCTCGATCTGGTTTTGGAGGCTGGGTCTTGTCACAGAGATGCCACAGGCAATCTCTTCTGATTTATAGCCAGACCTGCAACACCATTAGGGGTGAAATCTTTTAGATAGTTTTTATTTTCCAAGTTCTTATGTTTGTCTACTTGCTTCTTTGTTCATCTGTCCTTGGTAGGTGAGAGTTTCTCAGCTTCTTGTGATTTGAAGGACATAGGAGGAAACCACAATCCTTAACTTTTGCTAACTTTAAAATTAGCTGAAGAACAACCTAGGTCTTCAGACAGCTAAACTGTGTTAAGAAGAAAAAGGTATTTAGATGAAAAGCATGATGTTATATTGCTAATAATATAAAAGTTATAAAACAATGTAATGATTATTCTACTTTCTTAACATTTCTCTTATATAACATACATCTTATATTATTTAGAGGCATCTCTGGAACTTTGAAAACAAGCTGGATTTTGTCTGCCAAATTACTTTCAGTACTAAGAAAAAAATACTTGATTTCATGCTTAACCTTTTCTCAATTGCGAAGTTGCTAACAGTGTTATTTTCGATTCATGGGATAAGGGAAGACAGGCATCAAAGCTCCCTTATCCTTAAGGACTTCTGTGATGAGCTGTACCTGGGTGACATCTGCTCTGTGTTTCAAACGCTCTTGGTGGCACTTCCCATAATGGAAGACAATTTGCTTTTGGGTAATGGTGAGCCAGGGACAATCTGATGGTTTACACTTGATTTTACTCAGATATTAACCAACCTGAAACTCATTCTGTTTGCTAAAACAAAGGATTTTAGAAGAAGATGGTTTTATATTAAATCCAAAATGGTCTTTCCATCACCTGAGAATATAAGCTTTACATCCACGCATTTCTTCTCTTTCTGTATCAAAACCCAACCAAACAAAAAAGAATGGCAGTCTAAGTTTTGATTTTGATCTCCCTTTCTGTCTATGTGCTTTACCTTTTTCAATCAGTGAAGTACTACTTGGCAGTTCCCACATTTGTGTCAGTCCCACGTTAAGCTGAGGCAATTCTCCCAGTAATAAGTGTCGACCTGTGTAAGAGTGGTGGCACTCCAGTGACTACTCAGGAATTACACCTCAGCAAAATGCTTTGTTTTGCCTTGACTTTTGTACCTTCTTATTGTGCAAAGCATTTTCACAAGTGAAATCCTTTTTACTGCTGACATTTAGTCATAGACTTGTTGGTTTAAGTGCATCTTTCAGCGAGGCATCAGGTAGCAGCTGTTTTCTGATGTGCTGTCAGTAGCTTGAGCTCCATTTTATCTATCATAAACCCTTTGACAAAAAGCAGTTCTTAATAAGACCTGAAAAAATATGTCCTGAATAGATTTATTCTGTCCTTCCTTAGTAAAGCAGGTTGTCTCACTGGGCTTGCAGGCAACAAGGAAAACCTGACTGACAAAACACTTTTCGGCACAGTCTCTGTGCTGCCATTCAGTGCTGCCTCCCGTCTGCACAAACAGTGCCAAGTGCTTTGGTGCCCTGCAAACGAGGACCATGCTCCTCAAAGCTGAGACACAAGCCAAGACCACCCACATTTAGGAGGAAATGTGTATTTGCAAGTTGAAAATTAGCTGATGCAGCATATGTCATCATGAGAGAGTGCATTGGGCAGAGTGGTGATAATGCAGAAGCTGGCCTGAAAGGCAGTAAGGAATCTCACTGTCAGAAATCTGTGAAGAAATCATGTCATTAACTGTAGCACAAACATCTGACTTGCTAAATTCTCAGCATCTGTTTGTTAATTCATCAAATTTAGTCACTTCATCTTTGCATCACTGTTTAGAGTCAACCAGAGAGCAAATGAGGAGTAGCAGGAGTTGCCTTTCTGCAGATGTGCAGAGCTGGATCGTGCCCTACAGACCAGGAGAAGCTGCCCTCCAGGAACTGTTCTAGTCCTTGCCTTTATTCTCTATGCCAGCCACAGAGAGGGAATTGATTCCAGTGGGATGCCTTGTTGGAGTCTCTGAGGCAGCAAGGAGGGTGCCATGAAGAACAGCTGCAGTGCTCAGAGAGCAGGGCTGACCAGCACCCAAAGCTGTACCAACCCCAGGGCAGGGTAACAGCAAAGGCACTTTCACTTCCCAGCTGCAGCTTGGATGAACTGTGCTCCAGCTTGTCTCATTCCTTGCTGTGCTCTTGTTGCCTGAGCAATGCCTCTAAACTCCCTAACTAGCATGCTAAATATTTGCATGCCTTGCCAAGAGAATCAGGTGCCAGTGTAGAACACAATTATCCTAGAGAGAATTTAACCCCTCATTTATCTTACACCACAGTCAGTCAATCAATCATATTTGTTCTGGGTTTATGACACTTGGTCTGGGCTGATACTTTGTAGTGTCACACAAAAATATATGAATTCTGGTTTTGTTTCACAGTGCCGTTGACTATCATCCCCCTGTTCCTCCCTCTCATAATTTCTGTTTCTATTTTGACACATCTCTGCTGTTTTAAGAGCAAACTTTCCATGTTTTTAACTCTAGGAGTTTGGTGTTTCAAAGGAAGTGACACCACTGCTTCATGCAAAGATCCATGTGAGCTCTGCTAAGTCCAGAGGTTACTGTAAATGCAGCTGACTTCCCAAATAAGAAATGTGCAGAAAGTGTTTTTATTGACAAGATTATTTCCACTGCTGGACTGGAGAGTTCATCCCCAACATTTTGCACTGGAAATTTTAGAGTTAGAAGTTCTGTGTCAGATTAGTTCGAAACAAGGCTTTTCCTCACTTTGTAGGTGGGTGAGAATACTTATTCTGCCTTTTCTTATGCTGGGAGGTAGATAACTTCTCCACCTTTAGCATTTTAGCCTGTTGGAGTGTGTCCTGCTTCTTTTTACAGGGATCTTTTTTACAATCAGATCAGTTCAAACAAAAGTAAATACCCAGTTTTGGGCATGAGGAGCTAATGCTAGGTTGAAGTTAAATATAGCATATATAGGCACAAGTCACTCTATGGAGAGGTGAATATACTGGTATGAAATTTGACCCAAAGTGTGCTGAGAATGAACAAGTTCTGCTGCTGAAATATTTAGACAATTTACACATGATTTTCAAAAGAGACTGTTTTCAGCAGTGGGGGGTTAACAGGCTTCATTTCTGTGCTCAGTTCATTCTCAGCTTGAATTTATGAACAGTCTGTAAATTATTTAAACTTAAAAAGCTCTGGCATTAATCATGACACAATAGCAAATATAAAAATTGCTGAACATTCAGTATCAGCGTGACTTATTGTCACCTGTAGGTCTGGCACCTCAGATACTATCTCGGCCTTCAGAATAACTTGTGCTTGAAAACAAGTCCTCAGGTAACCTGAATCCTCAGGTGACACCCTCCTGCCCTGAGGAAAAGGGAGGACAGGGACAGGCCTTTGGCAGTAGGAGCACGGGGAGCAGCTGAGCCCTGGGAGCAGAGGATGTGGGGGTCTGGAGCAGGGGCTGTCAGGCAAAAGGGCTTTGCAGTAAAACTCCTTTTTCTTATCCATGCCTGAATAGCACTGCTAATTCTAAGCAATTATATTATCCATGTATTTATCATCTTTAAAATGACAGGATGCTTGCAGGTTTTCACAGGTAATATCTATGGAAAAGTTTGACATAGACAACAAAATATCTCTCTCACTGTTTTTTCTGAAAGAAACCTTTAATTGTGGAAGTAGAATAACCTTTGCTCTCCCAGAACAGTATTCATCCTATTCCAGTCATTCTCATAAATGAGGCTTTCAAGAAAGAAGAAATAAGACTTTTACTTCTGAATCAATGGGGACCTTTTTTGCCCCAAAAATAAGGGGAACAGAACACAAGGCTGTATTCTTGCAAGTGGGATACTATTAAACCCCACTGAAGCAAGAATTCAGCCTTGGAAATAAGTGAACCTTTTCAGATCTTGCTCTCAGTCGCTCTCAGTCTTTGATACAGAGATATAACATTATTTTAAATTTATTCCAGGACTTGTTGTACAACTTACAACGTGTGCATTATAAATTTAAGGAGATGCCAGGGGTGTTATTTTTACCATTCTCTTGGAGAACAAGTCCCCACACTCTGGAAAGGAAAACTTCAAAACTGTAATAGTCTATGGGAAGAATTTGAAAACTGCATTTAACTGCTTAAAATTTTCAGAACTCAGTGTTTCCCTGTGCCAGCTTATGTGTACCACTTTGTCACCAGTTTATTGGTATCTGTCTTTCCCTGAGGCAGAGGTTGCTCTGATAGAGAAAGTAAAGTGTGATGTTGGTACTTTGCCCCTTTGGAATTTCCAGTTTGTGCTTGCAAACATGAACTGAATGAATTCCCCCTCCTTGAGCAGCTCCATCTCCTTGGCAACGCCAAAGGGAGGAAAGGTGTTGGTACTGCCTTTACAAATAGAGAGCTGCTCTACTTCTGCACATACTGCTGCCAATGAAGACTTTGGAGTGAGTCTGCCCTCTCTGTTCTTGCTGAATCCTGGCACAGGCCTGGATCCTTCATCCAGCTTTTTCCAGCATGGGTAGAAACCACTGTGCCAGCTTTGACTCTTGGTGGTTACTGACATGATTCTAAATAGCATAAATGTAAAACAGACTCTCATGTTTTGAGCAGCAGGGGACACTGAATCTACTTGTTGTTTCTGAAGAATATGAAGAAGACTCTGACTTCAGATGTTTCATAAACTGGGTGTTTCAATAGCAGACCATGCTCTCCAGGTGCCTGGGTTTTGGGTCATCCTTCTCTTCTTGCCACATAGCCAAACACAGCTTTATATCGAAGACATCTTTTGCGTGCTGCTTGTTATCAAGCATATCCCTGCAGGAGATGCCAGTAAAGGGTCTAATCTATGTGAAGCCTCTGTGGCTTAAACATAGCAGGGCTACTTAAAGGTTTCTACTTTAAAAGCAGTAGTTGTATTGGTTTTGTGTTGAGATCATTGCTCCAATATGCTGTCAGTGCCTTTCATTCTCTTGAAAAAATGTGTTCCTCCACTGACTTTCTGATCCTCAATTACTTCTTCCAAGAACAGTGTATTAAACTGGAGGCTCCTAATCCAAATAGTTTAGAGGCAGGTCCTTAGAGGACACAGTGCTCGTGTGCTGTAGTTTGATATGGCAATTTGTATGTCTTGGTTATGCTTTCCGGAGCTGTACAGACCATCCTGTACTCAGTTTTCCAGACCTGTGAGCTGGAAGCATGTGACCCCTTTCCATCAGAGAATCTCCACAGAGATGTTACCATAGAGCTGAGTCTGAACTAGTGTGTCCTGAGTTACAACACAGATGACGGATTCACAGCTCTTGGTGCCCACAACACATGGGTACAAACTAACGTTCCTAAGAAGTTTGGTGCCAGAAATGTGAACCAACTAACAGGAAGCAGTGACAAGACTTGTATCTGAAATCCCTCTCCCCTCCACTTTGAAGTTGAAGAACACAGTGGAATAATGTGATTTTTGGATTTTCATTTTTTGATTACTCCTTGAACCGTTGGGATTTTACAGTCAAAACCAAGACAGCGGCAGCCCAGCTGCCAGAAGGAAGTGGTATCCAGTGTTGGAGTTTAGCAGCTGGCTGGGTACTTTGGGTAGAATTCTTAGTTTTATCCTTTTGAAGTCACCTTCCTTGCTCTATTCCTGTTGTCAGGGATATTTAGCACAGGATGTGGGAGCTTCACATCAAGGTGTTCTCAGTGTGGCCCCTCCACTCATGGACAACTCCATATGTCTGTTCTGGGTGATTTGTGAAGTGAAAGGGTAAGAGTTGGTGTGAGTGGGCCCATGACAGAGTATGATGGGGTTTTAGCTGGTGAGGAATTGATTGGTCACAACAAAATTTAGCTATTTCAGCAAGACATAGTAGTAAATTGAGGATGAGCAGTGATTCTTGATGATGCTCTGAAGGTTTGCTTCTGTGACCCTGTGGCTGATAAAGGTTGCAGGGGTATATTGGTATATTAAAGTAGCAGAGGCATATTGGAGTAATCTACAGTCTGCAATAATTGAAATGTAGTGGTCCCTGCTTGGAAAAGGAGCAGGCTGCCACTGAAAAAGTATCACTGATGGATGCAGGAAAACAGAAGTACTTATGGAGTTGTGGAAATGTCAGACCTATTCAGGAAGGACAGACTGGAGGCCAAATATAATCATATGAGGTGTTTTTATTTAGCCTGCTCTTTTAAAAACACAATTAGAGAAGACAGGCTACCTTTCTATTTTGGTAAATATTGTAAAAACAGATATAGCAGGACAAGTGCAATACTAACATGCTGGAATAGCTGTACTTCTGGAACTCATTTCTGCATAGCAAAGCCACCCCACCAGCAGATAAACTTCATGGACATGCCCATTTCTGCCAGTCAACACAATAGGCAGGAATCCTGCCTGAAATCCTAATGGAACAGTATCCCACATGGCAGCTGTCCAGAAGTAGTTAATCAAATAGCTCGTTGTCACCATGATGATGATTGAGCAGCTGATTTGACACAGAGCAATAGGTTTTTTTTGAGCAGTAGACTAAAACTTTGGGGTTTGTGTTGGAGCTTAGAGAAGCTGTGAAAAAGCAAAAAAGGAGAATAGTTTGGAGGTGATCCAGGGAAACAGTGGGAGACAGGAAGTATCGGCTTTGGCTGTTCTGGGTTGAAGCCAGAGGAAGAGGTGCTGTTACAGGGCCTCCCTCGTGACAGAGGGAGCAGTGGGTTAGATGTTTGTGTCAGTCCATTTCTGGGGAAACTTTTGATTTCAACTTTTGATTACCTGTGCAAGAAGAATGATGACTGAAAAAAAAAGGTTGGAGTGGCAAAATGGTGCTGAGCTGGCTTTGGCTGCAGAGCTGTTCCCTGGGTTGTGATGGAACTCTGCAACCCCAACCACTGAGCGTGTGGTTTGCTTTGGAGCTCCCAGCTCCCTCAGGATGTTTGAGGAAATGTTTCTCTCACTTCATGGCTTACTCCTGCCACTCACAGCTACACAGCTGTTACAGTGGCCCCAGAACAAGGCTGTATCTGCCCATGAACACATTTTTGGTTTGAATTTTTCTACAGAAATAGGAAAAGATGTTTCTGCTGCTGATAAATATCTGGAAAGTAAGGACTATGTGGACTTCTCTTACTTGGGAAGGAGACCCACAAAAGGACTGAATTTATCTGAGAAATTGAGGAAGTGTTTTTCTGGAGTATTGTTGCATAATCTTGCATGTTTTTACATGCTGTATTTTGATATACACTGTGCTTTGGAGGATTATTACTCCGTGTTGAATTTCAACTTCATGCCCAATGCACTTCCCCTGGAATTGAATGTCTGAGCAACTGAAATTCTGTCAAACCATTTGTGACTTGCACAGATCCAGTCCAAAGCTGTTTCCTTCCTGCCAAGCCCCATCCTTCAATAATTCAGAAAAATTTATCTCTCCACTTTTTCAGAGGGAGAGTTACTGTCTTTCAGTAAAACGGCTGGTGTATTTGGGGAGGAAAACAGACACCCAGCCCTGCTAGGGCGTTGGAACTAGATGATCTTTAAGGTCTCTTCCATTTGATGATTCCATGGTTCCTCCATCTAGTTTCCTTGGCCACTCAAAGGGAGAGAATTTTGCCATTTGGGACTATTGTTGCCTTTCGCCAGTGGGCTGATGTCATCCCACACATGACAGGTGTGAACCTTTCCGTGTGTACAGGAAGATATTACCTGTTCAAGTAGTGGAGGAACTCTGCTTCTGTCTTTGCCCTCTGTAATCTAGTGTGAGGTTCTCAAAAACAACTTACTATGGCCAAGGCCGTCGCATTAGTTTGTTCTGTGTATGAGTATGTGTTGTACTACTGATGATACTATTCTAGCACTGACAAAGCCTAAGTCTAAACGGATGAAGCAAAATGTAGAACAGAGTCAGTTCAAGTACCTAACTTCCCTACAGTCCAGGAGCCCTGATGTCTCTGTAAGAGCCTTCCAGGGCTTCCCGGTGTGATGAAAAGCCAACGCTCCACCTCAGTGGGAAGAAAGATGGGAGAATATGAGCCTGGCAGCCGAGCAGGAACTGAAGAGTTACCTCCTTCTCTGCAGAAGGGGAGAAAAAAAGCCTGAAATGGCCTACTATGGCATAGGCCAGATATAAAGAAAATAGAGACATTTGGGGATGGACAGGTGAGATGAGGTCCAGAGAGCCTAGAGCAGCTGCAAGCCCAAAAGTAAGCTGGGGGGAGAGGAGAATAAAGAAAGGGTTGAGTGTCTGATGTGCCAGAAGGTGCCTTTTTCCTTCTGTGTGTCTTCTTATACCCTGTGGGTGGGGGGCTTATTGTAGAAAGCTTGTATTTTCCTCTGGAAAGGGAAAAAAATGGCAAGTTGAATTACACTTAATGGCCTAAATAAACAGGTTTTCCACTCTGGAGGTTTCACCTGGAGCAAGCCAGGGTAGGCTAAGACAGGGCTGACTCTTGAGCTCTTCATGCTCCAGAGAAGGCTCACTCTGCCCCCATCTCTTTGGCAGACCTGGGCAGACAGTGCTGGCATACAGAGGATTGTCACAGGCACTGGAGGCACTCACAGACTGCAGGAGCCTGAATGTCAGGCTTGGGCTGAGCTGAGCATGAGAGGAACAAGTCCTGAGCTCTACAACCAAAGAGGAAAAGGCTGATGAGGAAGTCTCTCAGGAGAGAAGTACAGCATGTATGGTGTTAGGCCTGATGGGTTCTCTGGAGATTCAGATTCTGGTCCTGTAAATTCCAAATATGTCTAAATTGTCTTTAATGTCTAAATTGTTGGGCTGAAGTCCTTGCACAGCTAGGAGTGAGATTTCTGGTATGTCTGTGACTGGCTAGGGAATTTTTCATTCTCGATACCACGCAGTTCTAGCACAAGTAAATACAATTTTACTGTGTCAGAATAACCCAGTTCTCCACTTCTGCTTGTCAGAGTCAGCTGCGAGAAGCCTCGGGGCTGCAGAGGGAGGAGGCATCCTTTCCCGGTCGGGAGCGTCCTGTGGCCGGGCTCCACCTGCTGCTGGCCGGGGCTCCCTGCACGGCCCTCCCTCACCGCCCGCGGCTGGGGTCTGCTTCTGGGGCACAGATTAAAAACCATGGCAGAGAGGAAAACCTCGGCCTCCCTGCCCCAAAACGTGCTTTAGGGCTCTCTCCTGTGTAGGTGATGTAACTGTGCAGCCATTTGTGCAGATCGGTTGTGCCCTCTGTAAGGTTTGTACATATAGTACAGTAAGTGCTCCTGGAAACTGCCTGAGCTTTGGTTATTAACAGTCAGTCATCAGAATGAAATCTTTGAGGTCTCTTCCGCTGAGCATGGAAAAGTAACAAAGCTGAGTTCTGTATATTTTGCAGGATCAGTCAGTCTTTTGTTAGTGCTGTTAAATAACTTTGTTTGGTCTTAATGCTGCTGTAGCTCAGTGCAGGTTTTCTTCAGAAGTGCTCATAGTATTCTTGGTGCTGAGCAAGAAACACACAAAGGAAAAAACCAAGGTAAAATTCATAGTTCTTGTGCTAGCATGGTTTTGCCATAAAGAAAGACTTTCTTTAAATGTTCTCTATTACTGCCATGTTGACTACCTTCTTAGGGAACTTGATGTTGCTTGCATTTCAATTCAAGCTTTGTGCCTCTTCACATGTGATTTGATTTCCATTTTCGTTTCTTATCAATTCTTTCTTTTTCTGCTCTCTCTGAATAGGATGTCAGGACTTAGGCTGGATTATGAGAGTCTGGAGGCTGTGTAAACTAGATTGATGCATTGAGCAATAAATGCTGTTTCAGACCACAAAGTGGCAGCATAAGCAGTTTAATTCTCTCCCTCTCTCATTCAGTTTTCATTATGCTACATTGTGCTTTCGATCATACGCAGAGCACTTAATGGTGGCAGAATGTGCTGTATGCACCACTGTCAGGTGCTGGCTGGACTGCTCACATCTGCTCAGGATTGAAACATTTTCAAAGCACTCACTTCAAAGCACTTGTTCTTCCAGTTCTGGGACTTGTTTGGGCAGAAATTTCTGCTTCAGTGCAGTTCTGGGTTGTTTTTTGGTGGTTACTAGTGAACTAAATGCCCACATTTAGTTTTCTTTGAGGTGGACTTGGGCTTTGAATCCAGCTCTTAAAAAAGGACAGGCTGATGCATTAAACTCTGAAGTACACAATAGCCTCAAATATTTTTTTGGAAGAGGAATCCCCTTGGAAGAGAGTAAATAGAAGATATGTAAAGAGGAAAAGGCTGAAAATGTGAATGTCCTTTGCTCCTGGTCTTTTGTACCAACCAAATAATACATTCCGATGTTGAGAACTACTATGTTAAGGTAGAATGAGAAACCCTAAATGTTCTTGTTCATTTACTACTGTCTGCTCCCAGTCCATTTTTAACGTTTGTGCTTTCTGAAGTGTGAGCTGATTTTCCTCTGTCACCTGTGCTGTCACGGTGCTTCCCAGTCTCTGCAGTGGCCAGTGCTGCAGTGGAAGCTTTCCCTGGAGCTGAGGAGGGTCTGGGGGGAATGAGCAGTGAAGCTGATCACTCCCACCCCTAAGCTTTGGTCTTTATTCTATGTGGAGAATTTTCCTTTCTCTCTTTTATCTTCTGATGGTTCAGCATAGTCCTCTTTAGACCTTCTAATTATCTCCTGAAGGCTTCCTGCATTCAGACAAATAATCTTATTCCTTGTCCCTATTCCCAAGAGGAAAGGGGGCTCTGGCCCAGCCTGAACACCAAGTACCCTGCTTGGAATGGTGATCAGACTGAAGGAAGTTGTACAGAAGGAGTGCACTCATCTTGCATTTCCATTTCTCCACTGCACCAGTACCACTCATTTTATACTCTCCAGTCTGATCAAATATTTCAAATTCAAGTGGCTTGACAATTTGTTTTTGTTTCCTGAATAAATGACTATGGGCAATTAATAATTAGTATTTTTAAATAAACCACAGTTGGGGCTGGGATTGCTTTTTGTCATTTTGACCAGTAAAACTGTATTTCTACTAATTTTGATCCCTTGCCAGTGTAATTCTGTCACCTAAAGAAACCTAACTTCCAGAAGCCTGATTTTCACAAGGAAGTTATGCAAACAGCAGCTTCACAAAAACCCATGTTAGGAGTTAATTAACCACAGGAATGAAGAGCTATTGTTGCATTTTCATATAATCTCAAACTCTTGAGGTTTCCAAGGAACTGGAGAGATGTCTTTGGGTACAACCTTTACCTCAACCCAAAAGTAAAACCACAACTACAGTGCCTCAGAGGGACTGTGGAGAGGACAATGCTCTTCTTTTCACTAGCCATGAGAGCTTGCAAAAACACCATTTGGAGACAAACTTTCCATGGAAACTGCTGTTGCGAATAAAGCAGATTACTCTCCTGTTTGTTGAGGGTGTGTGTTTGTAGGAAGCGTGGGTAAATCAAACTGTGTGAGCATTGGCCTTACTTCTGAGTTGGATTACTGTAGATCTGGTCTGTGGGTATGGTCCCCCAGGGCAGCAAATAGTTCCTGACAGGCCTCATTCCAGAGTGATGGGGAGCGGGAAGATCCCACGAGCCTTCTCTCGGGGTGTCAGCACACTGACAGGCCCCGTGGTGCAGAGTAGGGGTGAGTTCAGAGCATGTCACCTCCTGCACAGTGCCAAGTGGTGAGTCTGTGTCTAAGCAGTTTCCTCTGATTCATCACTGCTTTTTGTTGTAGGCTAAAGATAGTCCTTCATATAGAAGCTCAATTTGAAGAGGATAAAGATGTTTTCCTTTCTCTCTGGTTGCTTTTGAGCTACTGCTATTCATCTTCTGGCAATCTTCACTAGGTGCTAGTTTCTCTCCTTTACCCACCCTTAGCGCTGTCCTCCTTGCGTTCTCTGAAGGGTTCACTGGTGAGGGACTCCCTTAATTTCCTAGTGCTGATTGCACAGTGCTACTCACTGAACCTTGTATGAGGTTTCAAATTACTATGAGGCAACCCCCCTGCATGTAAACATGAGGTACAAATGTAGGATTTTCTCTTTTAGCATAAAATCTTCCATTAGTCCTCCCAAGAAGAACCCCTGGGTCAGAGGCTTTGTAGTTTTTGACTGGGAATTGCACACTGAAACTCCTGAAGGGCACTTCCCATGATTCAGGATGCATGAGTGATGGAGAGGCAGAGGCTTTGGGGAAAGCATTTGTAGGTTCCCTGCATTCGTGTGCTGTCTGTAAGAAATGGGTGGGTTTGTATATGCAATGTCGGTAAAACTGCTTAAAGGCAACGAGCAGGGCACAGTCCAGCTTTAGGTGTTCAGAGTTTCAGAGAAGCTGTGCTAATTTGTAGTAGCAAAAAATATGGCTCAGTGTGCCTTTATTTGAAGCAGTGGCAGCAAGAACGTAGAGGCACTTCTAAGGGTACTAATGTTTGCCAGAAAGATGCCCTGCAAGTCTTCCACATTTTTTCTATGATTTTAGATCTTGAAAAGTATTTCTGTCTGACAACTAGATATTGTGTCTGAAGGTACTTAAAAAAGTGGTGTCTTATGCAGTAAGGGTAAATTGTTATTGTAGGAGAAGAGAAACTGAGATGTAATAAGTGCACTCAAGCTCATTTTTCAGTCATGCTATCAAAATAGGAAGCTGCATTCTGCATCACAGACTTCATCCTGGAAAGGCTTAAATACAAGGACTTTACAGAGAAAAAAATTCCAAGGAGAACTAACAGAGAGTCATGAAGTGTCCTTTGAAAAGGAAAAGGTTTTTTCATTTCCTTTTTTGACATGAATTTACGTCTTAGCATCCACATTGAGATAAAATACTTTTGAGAGAGATTGAGGAGTAACTGCAATGCCAAAAATTAATATTCCTGTGAACTAATCCTTAAGTAAATATATACATTGATTTAAGTAAATTTATATGAGTGTATGTCGAATGTATAGTGCTGCATGATTTATAAAGTTTATGTTGTATTTTGTTAGTGTTGTGGATTCAGTGTGGTAACTCATGTTGGATTACTATACAAAGGTTCCATAAATAACATGTGCTTCCCTCAGTGAGATGTCCTGATTAATTATTAGGAGGGCACTAATTGATTTGGCAATGTTCCCTGTCATTGCTGAGTAGTACCCAATTTTTCCCTGTGTTTGCATTGTGTTGGCTTAAAATTTGTATGACACAACTAGATGCCAAGTCAGCACATGTTTTCGGTCTATCTTTATAACATCATGCCAGGCTTCTCTTTCTTTTAGAGGAGAGAAAAGAAATAATAGTTACATGGTTACTCATAGAGGTGGGAAGGTTTTCACACTCTTGTTTCTCAAGGGCTTTTTTCCCCGAGTAGTCACAGCTTAAAGCTCAGTCCTGCCTTGCAATACTTAATTTGGTGGAGCTTTCAAGGCTGCTTGAGAAAGGTGACTTCCTTCAGCTCATAGTCTGTGAGAGTGCAATTCTCTCCCCTTCCTGGACTGTTGCCTCCCCAGCAGCAGCAAGAGTTTGGCACTTACCGCTAAGTTTTCTGCAAAACACAGTCTTGACCTTCTCAATACTCTGGAAGCAGAGCTGTTCTTGAAGCCTTTCTAGTCTTGCCCCAGCCAAAGAAGTTAACTAGGTCCTCATGTCTGGTCTCTCGCTTCCCAGGCCCGTCACAATTGCATGGAGTCATGGAGATGGGAAGGAAAGGTATTGGTCTCTGATCACTTTGGAGACACAAATTCCCATGTACACATCACATATCAGCCTTTTCCAAGCCTGGTAATTGCCTCTGGCCTCTGACTTCTGCTGTGTTGGGAATAGAAGGAATGTACTTGCATCTGCTCTGCAGGAAATGTGTTTCATCTCTCCAGCTCTTGGCTTGGTGCACAGTTAAGATTTTTTTCTCAAATGAAAAGAATAACCCCATACATTTCAGTTATGTGAAACTTCTGATCCTAGAGCTTTGAAATTAAATGTTCCAGGATACAGTGCACGTGTCTTGCTGTCCTCTGGGAGGTCTAGCAAGAATGTTACAGCCAAGGACTTGTTAAAAAATCCAACATCTGTGGAAATTAACACTTTCAAGTTTCAGTTTTATCTTAATTCCCCACCTGCTTGTTTTATACCACAGCAGATAAAGTTGACAGCACAAATTCTGCAACTGCATCTTAGATTTAAGGTGGGAGTTCAACGTACACTTGATCACACTGATCTCAGAACGGGCCCTGCACAAGTGACCAATTGGTGCATTAATCTTGCCACTGATCTTGATAATCTTGATATTAATCTTGATACTAATATCATATTATTTTTGAGTTTGACTTTCACACTGTAACCTGGAGAGTATCTCATAGCTATCTACATTTCCCTCTCCCTTTTCTCTTTCTTTTCATCTTTCTCGCTCTCTTTTTCTTTCTTTAATTTTTGACATTGCATTCTTTTTCCTGGGAAAACCTGACATAAATTTTGTGGTCCATAGAGTATGCAAGTAATATTAGTTTTTCTGGTTTTCTATAGTGGGGCACCCACTAAGGATGAACAATGAAGTTCTTCTGTCTTTTTTTTACCTCATGAAAAAAAAAACCAAAAAGGAAGAATTTCAGTTTTACCCCCAAACAATCGTCATTCATCGAATTACCAACAAAAGTACATTTTAGATATTTCCCCTCTATGAGCAGCTTTTGGCACTTGAATGTTAGAACATTATCCCTTAATATTTCAATATTACAGCCTTACTGTACCTGCTATGAGGGCAGCAATCATTCCTTCTTGGTCAGATTTTTTTCTCACCTTCTCAACACTTAAAGTGATATGGGAGAAACAAGTACATATGTACAATGGAAAAAAGAGGCTAGGATACCCAGGAAATCCAAGGACTGCTCCCAGCAATGGTTATGTCTTTAAAAAAAATATTCTATTTTTTTATCCTGTTCTGTCAAATGGAAGTGAATACCAGTGGAGTTGCACTCATCCTGTGTTCGTGTTACAGAGAGAAGCATCATGGCATGACGTGTAGCAAGCCAAGGTAGTGCTGGAAATCTGGCAAAGTCCAGCTGAATTCAAGTTCTTTAAATTGCCCTGGGTCCCAGAGGAGAGGTTAAATCATTGTTTTTCTCAGCTTGGCACAGGGAGTTGAGCAGTGAAGCAGACAGCATTCTGCTTTGGAAAGAAGCCATTCCAGTGACTAATGAAAATAAAGAGGGCAGAGGTAAAAGTGGCAATTGGGACATGGGAAACTGTGCATCTCCATTCAGAGTGCAAGGCTTCACTTGTACCTAGAACAAATCTGAACATTTGCCTTACCTGAATTTAAGTGTTCCTAATACCACATACATTTCAACTGGACATCTTCATAAAATTGTGCAAGAATCATTGGTAAAAACAGACCTCAAACAATTACCTCATGATTATTTTATTTTTTTTTTAATTTTAAAGCAGTAAAAGAAGGGGCTTCTCCCACCTCAAGAGGTCTTTCAGCTCTCCCCAGCACGGCAGGCTCACACTTTTTGTGAGACCTACTCACTGAGAAACTGAGAAGTGCCTGATGAGTAATGAACAGGATTTTCTAAAAGCTTATAGGTAGGACTTTTGGAGCCACAATCTGCCTGCTCATCAGGAGCCTTTCTGGTGAACAGCACGCTCATGGTGGTAGCTCAGTGAAACACAGGGTACTGTTTCACTGGGCAGTCATTTGTACCAAGCTTGCCATGCTGTCTCTCTCTCTGAGGTGTCTAATGATCACTTGGCACACTGGGCCCAGCAGCTACTGAAGAAGAACTGGAACAATAATCTTCTTTATCTAGAGAGGTAGGTAGAAATAGAATTAATACAACTCCTTCTCAGCAGTAATTAGTGGCATGAGCTCTTATATTGCCTGGGCCTTATCCATTATTTGCTTACTGTTACTATGAGACAAGAGAAAAGATGGATTGCATGTGAGTGATGGCTCCTGTCACCTTTTGATGCAGTGATACCAGACTGAGTTACTGCAGTCAGTAGGTAAGGCATTTAGCAGATATAGATCTTCATGGCAATATAACACTTTTGGAAGCCAGCTCCATATATTTGCAGTCTTGAAACCAATTGAATCCTTGCAACTGTAAAATAGTTGAGGCAGATTTTCAGTTCAGACTATTGAACTGATATGGTGCTCCTGGATTTATGGTATTGTAGGCATGTCTGAACTATAACCAACAGAACTGACCTCCACTGTCAAGATTGGAATTGTTTCCAGGAGGTTTAGGTCATTCATATTAAGTCCTTTGACATCTTATAAGAAAAACTTTGTGGGACTGCAGTAACACATGTGGTGTCATGTTCTTAGTGTTACTGCTGCTCCAGTGAACACCACAATCATCTTGTCTGTCCTGCTTTGCTGAGATGCAAAATCTCTGTTTATAAATCAGAAATATATGTGCCTGTATATATGCATATATCACTCTAGATCTTGTCAGTACCTCCTTCTTTAAATCCCACAGCTTTCAGTTGGAGCTGAGCATTTTCCCTAGTGAGCTTTAGTCACCAGGACAAGAGGTTCATGAAATGCAAACTGTAGAGTCAGTCTCCAGGAGCTTGGCAGGTACTATTGCAGCTCCCAGTGTTTACTGAGATCCAGGTACAATGCCAACCTTCTCCAAATATAATCTTGTTGATTTTATGCAAATCTAATTTTACTTTTAATCACATTATCTTTTTTTATATAGCAATATTGACATGGTTCTGCAGTGGAAGCCTTAGCCTGTGCTATAGAAAATGCCACATGCAGTTTTCCCCCCTTTCCTAATGCTGATGCTCAGCGAAGTATGTGATTAGAAAAAGTCCTTTTCAGTTGATTATTTAGGACTTGTTCTAATCAACAAGTTCACTTATTCACTTTAATGCTCAGTGTATGTGCCGAGAGGGCAAATCAAGCTGCTTTGTGGTATCTCACTTTCCAGGCACTGCTCCCAAAGGCAAAGTTTAGCCTTTCTGGCAAAGCAAGACAATTCTTACTAGAGGAAACCTGTCAAAAATTCTTGAAGCACGTGGTTCCTTTTATTTACTGAATACTTGCAGATCCTAATTTCTGACTCCATAGGGCCCCAGATGTCTTCCTTTTCTGTTTAATGCAGACATTCCCTCCTTTCAGAGTTCTTTCCTCAGGCAGACCAGCATCTTGGCTGCAGCAGAAGCAGCACTGTGGCAGAGGCTGCCTCCCTGCTCCAGTGTGTTCTTCCCGTGCCTGGTCACATTGTTCCATGTGAAATCAAGGATCCCGTTTTGCAGATCTGTCAAGTAAATGCTGCTCCTAAACCTGCAGACACTTCCATGCTAAGAGGCAGATCTGGGGAAGAGGAGCAGTTTTTTGTTTCCTGACTCCTTTCGTGCAAGGCTGTACCCAAACGTGTGCAGCTGAGGCAGGGCTGGAGGATGCAGAGACACAGCCAGTAAAGTTTGGGGCACGGCAGGGAGAGAAGCTGGACACAAACCACTGTACCTGAGAGATGACACAAAATACACAGTGCTTCCTAGAAAAACCTACATGTTTACTATAACCCTGGTAGCTTTGCAGGTTCCTGGACTGAGAAGAAGCCCTAAAGAAAGGACTTGCTCTTCAAGAACACTGGGTATGGGAAACTTCATCTACAACCTCTTTGAGTTTGTTTTATCTGACCGATCTGAGTTTTCTTGGCTTTAAGTCATTGGATTTTCTGGTTTATATTCCAGTACCACTGAGGTTTCACACCTGTTTGGGTATCTGTCTTTCCTAAGGAATCCTGCAGGTAGATGTGTGTCATGGCTGGCTCAGGTAACCCAATACCTCTGTGCCTGATTAAATCTCAAGGGACTAGATAAATGCTGCATTCTCAAAATCTGGCAAGTACTTCACTGCTTGGCTGTTGAATTCAGCCAAGCAATAAATGGGAAAAGCAGACACTGAAAAATTAGTCTGTGCCATGAGGAATTACATACCTCAAAGATATTTTTTTGGCTCAGTATGCTATTTAAAATGAGGAAAACATTGATATTAGTCTGTAGACACTGTGTCATTCTTTCACCACAGAGACTGCAGTGCTTCTCAGAGAATTAACTACTTTGGAAGGACAGATCTGCTTGCTGAGAACCTTGAAATGAGCATCTCTGAAAACCAACAGCTCTCTTTCTCAGGGCTTAAATCTGGAACAGGGGAATATTTGTAATGATTTTGATATGTCATCCAAGAGAAGCCTCATGCATTTTTCCACATTCCACAAATAGAAGGGAGATGTTTGTCACATTCTAAAAGTAACCAATATAGAAACAAACTTCTGGCTGTGCAGAGCTTTGTGTTTGGTACTCCCAAAGTATACTTGGCCTCAAAATTCCACTGATAGACAAGTTTGTTTAATTCGAGATCCTGGTATAAACTGATACAACAGCCTGCCCAGCTCCCTGCCACGTGGAATGTTACTGGAAGCCACAATAAACTCCAGGGTGGTAATTTCTTCAGCTAAAGTCCAATAGAGAGAGGAACTGGCCTCATGGCAAATCAGACTCTTAATTTTACTCTGAGACTTCTTAACTGGGAAGCCTCTGTTGCTATTCCAACTCACATGGAATCCTGATGCTATTTACCGTGATGATCTTTTTAATGCCTGGGCAGGAATACATAATATTAACAGTGTGGGTTTGGTGTGGATTGTAAAGGCAATGATCTTGCAAATACTACTCATGTGCTGTGTCTTGGAACAAAAACACAGGAGAGCACGATCTTGCTCTGCATCGCTCTGAAGCAATGAGTACACGAGTGCTGGCTGGATGTGGTGGCATTTGGTGCTGAATCCATCTTCCCTGAGGCTACTCCACACTGAGTGCAGAGGGCAGAGACATTTCTTAAAATAATAGGCTTGGCTGATGTGAAACCATATACTGGCTTCTATAATTATTGAGCAGTTAATGCAGCAACCTAAGATGGGAAACAGCTCAGAAATGTTGGTGCCTCAGTGCTGTCCTGCAGAAGACAAAAAGCCAGGAGGTGTGGTCAGGATTATTTCAGTGGTGTATTGCTGAGCCATCAAGATCCAAATGTCTTTCAGTTGTTGGCAAAGTGAGGAGCATGCTCCTCAGCCAAACTGGTTGAAGGATAGACTTCTGTAGTGGTGAGGCTGCATAATATACCTGGGATTACTGGGCCAGAACTGGAGAAATGGTGCTCACACCAAGATCAGCTGTGGAAAAGTGCAGTTTGCAACCAAGGGCACTGTGGATGCAACCTGTGACAACTCCAAATGGCATCTAAATCCACGTCCCAAAATTAATTTGCTGACAAGGGAAGGCAGGTGAAATAAAGAGGATGATGAAAGAGGACAAAATCAAATAAATTTAAAAGAAGTGCAGATTTATTAGTGGAATGTGCAGTGATAAGCATATCCACGTGAAAATTTTCATCTCCAGAAAGTCCTGTAGATGTACTAGCTACTGTGTGATTTTCAGCCACTACAACACCCAGTCTGTATAACTTTCCTTTGCCCCATCACGATATACTCATGAGCCTTGTTTAATATGGTCAGACATCATAGAATTGGAAATCTTTTGAAGGAAAAGTTTTGTTCTTCGATTTTCTATCACAAACTTATAAAATCCTAGCACCTTATTTACAGGGAGGGCAAAGAATTATCAGTGTTCTTGGTTTTAATCAGTGACAGCAGCACAGCAGTAATGTACTTCTGTGTGTTTCTGGTTTTTCTAGTTCAAGTGTGATGCCTCCTGCTGCATGAGCAAGTGTGCAGTCACTGTTGGAACAGTGACACAGGCAGCCCCTGAGAACTGGGTCGGCAGTGACAGAGAAAATGCCTCTTATGCAGGGCAGCTGTAATTAGTGTTGAAAACTTCATGTTCAGTCACACCAGTGCAGAGCAAAGGGATAGTTACAGAAAGGAAGGACTTGACTGAAATACCAGGTTTGTCATTCAAGCTGGGTTTTTTTCTTCTTTGTAATATAATATGTTTGTTTATATTCCCAAGTCAACAGAGTTCAGAGTGGGATGGAAAGCAGGAGCATCTCATCTGCCTGCTTGTGTTTGTCTGGTGGCATCATGGTTTGTAGATGAGAAGTTTCAGAATTGTATTTGTGCAGCGTTTTTAATCTCACCCGAAGTTTTTTCACGTATTTCTGTCCCACAAGGTTTCTTATCATGATGAGGCATAATGTGGCTTAGTCATATCTTAGTGAAATCAGACTGACTGAAGCTTAGGGTGTAGCCAGCTCCTTATACTTGGTCTGTGTTGTACTGTCAGTGTCCCAAGTGTCCTGAATGGCCATTTCCCAACTCTCAGTGTTGCTCCCAACACTGGGCAGCTGTTGGCAGTGATATGCCTGTGTGAACTGTGGGCACAATTAGCACTTGTATCAATGAGATGAACAGTTTCCTAGCTCTGTGTGCAGGACAGCATTTCTGGACATCATCACTACTTCCAGTTATTTGTAGTGACTTTAGAACCCAGGTCAGATGGCCTGTGTTTGACCCACCACAGCGTAGAGGGTAAGAGCTTTTGATTTGAAGGTCACTCTGCAATGTATTTCCTCTTAACCCAACCTGATTACTTTACTTGACTCTCCACGGTTCACAGTTAAAGGCTTTAACATTCATTTTTACAGGCAAGTTTTCCAAAGGAGGCACCAAGATTCAGGTCTCCACGTTTAAAAATCCATCCTGAAATTTCGTGAAGGAGGTTGCTTTTTGTCGTTATCCTCTTTGAACTTGTTTCCTCCTGTGTGAAGTGAGAAAAAAAAAACCTGCCACAGTGGCCAGATGGATTTGTAGTCTGTTCTGTTTAGCCCAATGTCGTGTCTCTGCAAGTGATTAAAATAAGATGTCCAGGAGAAGGTATAAAAATACAGCAACCATACTGTGATACTTCTCCTGAACATTCTGTCAGCTGTCAGCAATTTGAAGCTCAGGCTCTTCTTCAGTCAGAGATGCCTTTTAGATAGGGTTGTTGTTAAGTGTAGGGCTGGTTATCATGAGCTGGGCTGGCAATAGCTCCTGACTCCACTCCTTTGGACAAATGTGTTCATTTCCAGAAGCAGAGCTGTGGGGAGGCTTAGTGAGCTGCTGAAGAAAGGGACATGGAATACCAAATCCCTGACTCCCTACCCTGGTTTTGTTTCATTTATTGTCTAAAGCAGATCACATTGTGTCTCTGAGTTCCCTTCCTCTGTGTGATAAGTGGAGGACTGACCTAGGGTGGAATGAAACACAGTGTGAAGATGCTTGATATGTTAAAGAATGTCTCATTCAGACCAGAAATAGATTTGTAGCAGTAGGATTCAGAGTCCATTTCCTCTGCCTCCCTTCTGCACAATTATTCTTCTAGGTCATCTAATCTTTTAGGAAAGGAAACTTTTCTTCATATTCCTCCAATGTGCATGAACAGCAGTTTCCACTAAATGAATCCTTAAAAAATGTGTTATGTGGCTGAAACTTCAAAATATTATCTAATGTTATCAGTATATTTCACTGATAGTTTTGTCCACCTCCAATAAAGAGCTCTTAAGAGTTTTACTTCACAGAAATTCAGACAAAAGTCTTGTGACTTCAACACAAGTGTACACTGGAGTGTTCTGAGCAAAGCAGTTCAAGGCACTCTGGTATTTTAAATTTTGCATAGGTTTTTGGGAAGTTTACCTTCATTGCCTTTTTTCACTTAGCTTACTACCTTCAAGTCAGCTGACCCCATAAAAACAGCAGACACTGAAAATTTTGAATGGCAGAAAAATTACGCCTATGGGGTAAAGTTTAGGGTTCTCTTATAAAAATAACCAAAGTATGTGTAATTAATCTCTGTACAGTAAATCTTATTGCTAAAAATGGGTCTGAGACTCTCCAGATTAATTTTAACTTAAATCCTCTTTTAATAAATTGCCGGGGCCATACTTTTTAAACCTCTTAAAGTTCAAGTCTCTGAAAAATGCGAAAGCTGTTGAGAAATTCAGCATTCCACCTCCACCTAAGCTTGTTGTGTGACCAAGACTTTACTGGAAAAGCTGGTATGATCCTGTTAAAGAACACAGTGAGGCAGTGGGCAGGTGTGGGTAAGTCCATGAACTTCTCCAGTGTTGCTCAGGAATACTTTTTTAGCCAAAGAAATTCTTTTATGTTACTGCTATTAAAAAATTGAACAGTACTGCTGAACTAATAGAATTGGCTAATTCATTGAGAAAGAGTATCTTAAAACCATGACCATCTTGGCCTATATAGGCATTTGCCTCCGAGAACCATTTACTTCTTCCTGATTACAGAATGGGATGCACAGATCCCTCAGGTCTCTTTGGCTGGGATACAGCAGACATCCAGCAAAATATGAAAAACAGTTAAAAATTGTTTTTTAGTACCATACATATTCACAAACATGCAGGGCAAGCAAGACATCTCCTTCTTCTTTCTCATCATCTTTCCTACAACGCACACTTTTGAGGTGCAGTGTTTCCAGTTGTACCTGCTATGTGATTGCTGAAAAGAGCTGCAAAATGGAGGCAGCCACAGACTCCAACCTGAGCAGAAGAATTGCCCCTACCAAGGTCTTTTTACAGCCCTGCTGCTCTTCCATGCTGTGGGACTGGGCTCTGTGAACTGCTGGTGAAATAGTGCCCCTTCGGAACAGGTCTGGCACAGGAGGGATGATTGTTAGGGATGATTGGTAGATATGGAAAAATAAAGAGCTGCCAGCCTGCATCTGTGAAGGCAAACATAGTTCATCCCTGGCTACCAGCACCATCTCATTGCTGCTCTGGTCCTGCCCACTTTCCACTTATGTCCTGGTGGCATGTGGGGACTGTTTTGCTGGTGAAGATTTGTGCTGTTAGTTCTTGTGAGCAATGTCTGTATAACCATTAAACCTGGAGTCTGTGTCTGATTCCCAGTAAACATTTGACAAGCTTTAGGGTATGCAGTAAAAACTTCCTAGCAGGGAAGACAGTCTTTCCATTTCATATTCTCATTTCCTTCCCATTTAATTTTCTCTTGTGCTCACCTGCCCCACCCTTGCTGCCTGCATAGGAGGAGCACTGCATTTCCTGCCCTGCCAGCCAACCTGGGCTGGAAGGCAGGAGTCTTTTAGGTGGCAAGTTCAGGGCTAGTGGGAATACCAGTGGACCTACACAGCAGTAGAAGGAAAGACGGCAATTCCTGTTGCATCTTGCTGCCAGTTTTAAGTCCTACGTATTGCTGGAACTGTGAAATCTCTCAGGTTCCTGGCTGATTGGGACACTTGGCTGATATAGATGAGTGAAACCTAAGGTTCTTTGAGGACTCCTCTTTCACTTTGAATGTGAAAGGATTTTTTAGAACTTTGGCTTTAGCTACCACCTTTGAAGAAACAATGGAGAAGATTTCAGGGCACATTAAGCTCAGACAGAGCGTGGTATCACAGAGGTTCCAGTTCAGGCAGTGGGGACAACTGCCAGGTGAAACTTTTACAACAAGCAAAGCTTTGGCACTACAAGAATTGGCATCAGTCTGTGCTTTTGGCTGTTGGCAGGAAGAGCTGATCCTGGATCAGCTCATTGACAAAGCAGCAGACCGGCGAATTCGGGAGAAGCTCTTGATGGAACTTGATACCTTGACTCTGGCCCAGGCAGCGGAGCTGGGATCACAGATGGAGAGAGTGTTGCAGAGAACTTGCCCTGGGTTTATTTCAGTTCTGACAAAGGAGTGGGCAAACTGGAGCAGCAGTAAAATCTGGAACATAAGAAACAACAATTGCTGTAATCAGTGGTACTGCCAGGGACAGAGAAGATCTCCTGCCCTCTCAACAAAATACAGTGAAGAGAAGCAAAATCAATTCATCCCATGTTTTCACAGCCCAATATCATCCACACAAGTTATGAGGAGGCAGCACTTGGACCGGCAACTGAGATACCCTGCCATCTCAAATACAAACCCCAGGAGAGTCAGGAAATTCCAGGTAGGCTGCTGGTTGCAAAGTGCCTGGGAAAGAGTGACAGAAAACTGAACAGGGGCACCTGGGACCTGAACAAGCTGTGGGTCTGTTGCTTATGCAGAATCCTAACTCTAGACTAAATTGCAGTCCTCCAGGTTACACTGCAGTACCTGAACACCTAAGTGAAAACCTTTCCTCTCCAGAATGAGGGTATTGACTGCATGGTGTTACATCCTTGACTTTTGCTTTTTGGCTTTTGCAAGACTTAAGTTTTGCATGAAGGCTTTTGGTGAGGTGTTATTAATTGTGAGAGCAGTGTCTGCCCTGGTTCTGGTGTATTGATATGTTGGCTGGAGGCTTCTACTAAAGGAACTGGCAGAGAAATAATGTTATAAATGAAGTTTTCAGCTTGGCACTAAAGGAGGCTGTCTACTGCCTCAATAAAATCTTTTTAACCCTTTATAACAGGAATAGAACTCATTTCTGTAAGAGCTAAGATTTGTAGAAACCTCCAAAAGCCTTTGTTCTTTGAAATGGTTGTGTAACAGAGCATCAGATTTATAGAGATATTTGTAGATAAAAATAATAAATAATGATTTATAAGAAGGGTACAGGCCAGTTGTCCATATCTGAGGTACCTGTCAAATAAGTCACAAATATGTTCTGCTGTAACATATCTGTCTGCAGAATTCTGCTCTATTTTAGTCTAAACTTCCTACTTCTATATAGTGGTAGAAGAAAGGAGGATCAGCTCACCTCTTCTCTTTTTCCCATTTTCTTTTTTTTTGGTGTGTTTGATTTGGTTGTTTTTATTTTTGCCTTTCTTTTTCATTAGAGACATGATTTCAGCATCTTTGATTCTGCTAATCACCCCCTATTTGATTTCTCTCTGGTAGATCAGCAGAACTCACCATTTGTGTAAGCAAACAACAGGGCTGGGAAGAAAGGGAACAATGATAAGGAAACTTGATGGAGCCAGATCCAATAAAAGGAAAAATGTTAGAGAAGTGATAGTAAAATAAGAGAACCCAAAGTACAGTCTGTGTGGAACTGGGCTCTTTTCCAACAAGGTAATCATCACTGGGCTGCACAGAAGCAAGCTGAAATAGTCCCTCTCTGAAAGACTAAGAGGAAATAGGGTTTGTGAGTGGTTTGAAGATGTTTCTCCCAGTGCTGCTTGCCTTGTCCTTGCTGAATCCTGTGCCATGAGCTGAACAGGAAAGCTGTGTCCCCTCACAGCTGCCTTGTCTCCCCTAAGGCAATTATTTATGATTAGCTACTGTAATGTAATTACATGTTAAGGTTGTCCTGAACAATTGAATATTGTACCTCTAATGCCTATTATTAGTGCTATTCCTGAGGTTAAAAATGTCTGGTACTCTTTGCATATTCAGCATTGAAGCAAGTGAAAAGGCTGACTGAAGAGAAATGAGTTGTAGCGAGAAGTACTCTGACCTGAAGCAGTGCCAGCAGGATCTTCAAAGATTTGAAAATGTATGATTTGCATCTTTTTGTTTCCTTTTATATGTCACTTGATCTTTGTGGTTAAGAGCAAAGTTGAACTCTGTTTTGCTAACCAAAGTTTACAGCTTTTTGGATGTCTGTGCAGGTCTGTGTGCCATTTTTCTTGAACTGACCTTAAGAGGGTATCAAATGAGACAAACTTTTGCAAGATTGTTTTTTTTTAACCTTGTGATAGTTTTGAGTCAGTGCTGTGCCAAGCAAAATCATTAGGTAGAAGGCTCTAGTTACTGTATTCCTGACTCTACATTGCTGAAAGCTGTGTTTTGGCTTAAAATGCACAGATCTCTGATCTCATAAGCTTTCAAATCAGAGAATCACAGAATATGATGAGTTGGAAGTGACCTACAAGGATTATCAAGTCCAGCTCCTGGCCCGGCGCAGAACCATCCCCAAGAGTCACACCATGTCCCTGAGAGGATCATCCAAACCCTCCTGGAGCTCTGGCAGCCTTGGGGCTGTGCCCACTGCCCTGGGGAGCCTGGGCAGTGCCCAACCACCCTCTGGGGGAAGAACCTTTTCCTGAGATCCAACCTGACCCTGCCCTGACACAACTTCAGCCATTCCCTCAGGAAATTTCGCTGTCCTTGGTCCTCACTAGAGCAAGAGGCTCAGTCCCTGCCCTCTCTGCCCCCCATGAGGAAGTTGTAACATGCAGTTGAGTCTCCCCTCAGTCCCTCTTCTGTCCAGCTGAAACACACAAGTGCCCTCGGTTCCTCCATGGCTTTAAATCAAGGCCCTTCCCCATCCTCATTGCCTCCTTTGGACACTCTCTAATGGCTTAATATCCTTCTTGTATTGTGTCCCCCAAACTGCCCCAATGTTGAGGTGAGGCCGCCCCAGGGCAGAGCAGAGCGGGACAATCCCCTCCCTGGCCCAGCCGGTGATGCTGGGCCTGATGACTCCCCAGGACAGGGTTGGCCCTCCTGGCTGCCAAGGGCACTGCTGACTCGTGGCCAACTGGCCACTGACCAGGACCCCAGGGCCCTTTCCTGGCACTGCTTTCCAGCCTCTCATTCCCAGTCTGTCTGTACATCTGGGGTTGCCCCATCCCAGGGGCACAATCCGGCACTTCCCCTTGTTGAACTTCCCCTTGTTGGTGATTCCCAGCCCTCTGATCTGTTGAGGTCTCTCTGCAGGGCCTCCCTGCCTTCGAGGGAATCAACAGCTCCTCCCAGTTTTTTGTCACCTGAAAACATGCTCAGTGTCCCCTCCAGTCCTGTGTCCAAGTCATTTATGAAGATGTTGAAGAGCACAGGCCCTGCAGAGCCCCTCTAGTGACAGGTCACCAGTCTGATGTCACCCCAGTCACTGTTACCCTCTGTGCTCAACCCGTGAGCCAATTGCTCACCCAGCACAGGATGAGTTTATCCAGCTGTGGGCTGGACAGTTTGTCCAGAAGGATCCTGGGAGAAACACTATCAAAGCTTTGCTGAAATCCAAAAAGGTTACATCAACTGGCTTCTCTTGGTCATCTAGGTGGGTTATCTTGTCATAAAAGGAAATCAGGTGGATAAACAGGACTTCCCTCTCCTGAAGCTGTGCTGGCTGTGACCAATGACTGTGTTGTCTTTCAGGTGATTTGTCTTTCTGTGCATTCAAGTTAGCACTGGCTAGGTGAGGAAATGTGGTGTGGATTGAGTGACTGGACCTTTCTCACCTCTGCCTCTGTATTCCCCAACACATGAAGTAATTTGCTAATACCCAGGGCAGTTTGGGAGCCTGGGAACGGCTGAGGAATGAATGACCTGATATAACCATACCCACTCCCACCTTCTGCTCACAATCCTGCTGCCCTGGATTTTTTCTGCAAGACCTTTTCCTTCTTTCTGCATGTTGCCAAGTTGGAGAAATTGTGTGTCATGATTTATTGCAGCTTCTCTCATGTCCTCCATCCCTCTCTCTAACCTTACAGTGTGGAAAGCCAGGTCCTCCCCACTGAACCAATGAGTGACATGCTCTTGAAGTTAACACTTTCTGCAGGCAGCAGTTTCTGCTCCTTCTGTTAAAAACATAAATTACTGCTTCATTGCTAAAGTGTAGGGAAGTCAAAGTGAACACTTGCTGCAATCCTGGAATCTCCCTTGGTATTACACAGGTATGACAGACCAAGGAGCTGTTCCTCCATCTGAAGAACTAAATCGATATAATTTGTGATTCTAGTTAGAGATATATAATGCTCTCTGCCAGTGGAAGAATCTTCACTGTAATGTACACTTTCCCTTGAGACAGAGGCCCAACTCAGATTGTAGGGCACAGGTGCCTGGATGGATTGTGCCAAAGGACTTGGGTATGGACAATTTCTGTCCCTTTGGCTGTCTTCTTTATCATATTGAAATAACAGGCTTGAAATAAAAAGTCTAAGTTATAAGGACTAGATGGTGTGTGCCGTGTTGCACTGTGACGTTTTCTCTAGGCTAAGCAACAGGTCTTTTCTCATATGTCATGTATTCTAGACCTCTCATCTACTCAGTGGACATTCCTTGGCCCTTTCTGAGCTCTGCACCTAATACTTGCAGAGAGTATTGTGGGTTGCTTGTAGATCTGGATTGCTGCAGGAGTTCTTTGCTTATGACTGCTCTTCTGTGTCACCTCTGTTACAATGGTGTATCCCCCCAGGCCTGTGTATCGCAGTAAAATAACTGAATAAGCATCTACAAGATAATAATTACTGAATTAGAAGGCTACAAGGAGCCAAAAAAGGCCTTCTTGTCTGTCCTACCTTTGGAGATGAACTCTACCTATGTCATTCCTGTCAGGTGTGTATCTAACCTGTACTTAAAGACATAAAGTTGTGGTTCTCTGCTGTCCTCTAGGCAATCTGTCCCAGTTTTTCATTATTCATACTGTTGATGCTTTATTGATTTTGTTTAACTTCAGTCTTATCTGCTTCAATTTAAATCCCTTAAATCGTGTTTTATCTGTCATACACTGGGAGAGAAGATTTCTACCTTATATCAGCAGTTAAGGATTGTTTTCACATTGTATTCTCTCTCTGGACTATGCACTGTACTTTCAGTCTTCCCCCATGATTCATCCTAAATCATTCTTGTTCTTCTTTCAACTTGCTCCATGTATCCCAATGTAGGATACACATCAAGCTTTCTTGAAGGTTCCAGCTGAGGCCTCATCATTGCCAAGCTCAGGTTCCCTGTGCCACTGTAACTGCTGTGTTTATTGTTTTAGCCACATGCACTGTTGGGAGTGTCAGAAGATCCCTGGAAGCTGTTTACACCAATGGGACAGGAGTGCTGTGGCAAAAGCACAGCTGGTAGTTAGACTAACTCACCCATGTAGTGAGTCAGTGTATCTAATCTAAATCAAATCCAGAGACATCAAATCAAATCAAGAGACATCAAATGAAGTTTGATGACTGGGACAAAGGGTTCCTGAGAAAAGGTAGGACCTCAGAGAGAGGTCACAGATTCATACAGCCCTTGTGGATTTTGAAAGATAAAGCAGGGTTTATGTGACCTGAATTCATCTCATGAGTCAGGAGATTTCATTCCCCTGTGCCGTCTTAATCTGGTATTTACAGCACAGCTCAGAGGTCAGGAGGGGTTGCCATTGTTTTACAGAGGAGGAACAGAGGTGAAATCAGGTATCCAAGATCAAAGGAGCAGTAAGACATTAAGCTGGATACTGAGTAGCTGCATCAAAAAGCACCTGAGCCACTTCCTCAGCCCCAGCAGCTGGTCCCACATGTGTGCAGTACATGCCAGCCTCAGTCTGTGTCTGCTGCCTTAGCAGACACTCAACATGAAAGGCTTTCTCTTCCTCACAGTGGAACACAGAAAGGGTTTGAGCCTGAATAGGAGCTGCAGATCAGGCCTAGCACAGATGCAGTTCTTGTGCCTATAGTGAAGGCTTTAAAATCCCTGTAAATAGCCCTTTCTACTTCCCTTTATTTGGGAAGAGAGGTAGAAACCAGGCAAAAATGGTCTTTGCAAATGGTACAACTTCACTTAGCTGAACCCATGCTCTACAACGCTGTTGCTAGCTAAGTTTTCCCTGAAAATTGTTATTTCATACAAATTGGCATGCTATTTGATCTCTTCTGCTTTGAAAAGCTCATTGAGAAGATTTTTCAGCCACTGGGGAGAGGGCAGGGAGGGAGTGAGCAGACTGCTGGTACTGGAATATCTCATGTTGCCCAGCTCAGCTACTCTAATAAGGTGTGAGGATGCAAAGTTGTGCTGGATTCAATTCACTTCCTGAATTCATGAGCAAGACCTAGGCTTTCCTTGTCCCATGTCTGAAAATTCTCCTTCTTCCCATATTCCTCATTTTGCTGTTCAGATCTGATCCAATCTGTTTTTAAGAGCTACCTTTAGCTGCAAAGCCTGTTCACTGAGTTTCTGTTTGTGTAACATTACCAAGAGTCCGGAGACCAGGTTATACCCTGCAGGGCAAATGCGTGAGAAGCAACTACTAAAAGCCAGTTGAGGAGGGGCAGCCTTATGTATTTTATGCACATGGAGTGATATGAACAGGAGTTAACCTGCAGATGAAGTGCAATGACAACAAAAGGAGGAAAAAATGTTATCTGACTGTCAAAGACCAGGCTGACTTTGTTAGCAAAGCTCTTACTTAAAGCTATCAAGAGTATGCAGTAATGGCAAGTCAGACTGAGATATATGAAAAAATAATACTTCTGTTCTCATATCTCATGATAGATGTGCATGTTCAAGTGAGCGTCCCTTGGAGCCCCATTAAACTCACCCCAACTATGCAAAATAAAATACTATATTTTTCCTCCCTATTTGTTCTTTTTTTCTACTTTTTTTTCTTCCTCTGAATGCCCATCTCACTTCTGCCTTCACTTTGATTCCATTCCTCCTTAAAATGTCATTAAGAAGTGTTTACAATTGTGTTAGGTGCATTTCTGTCCTGTCAGTGAGTCTCCAGCTGTTTGTATAGATATCTTTTCTTACTGTCCTTGGGGCTTTCTCCTCTGTTTACACAGTGTTCTGTTTGAGGAGACCTCAACGTTTAGAGAGATATTAGGCTCAACAGAGAAAGGAAAAGATAAAAGTAATGAGCAGGAATTGAGGTGGTTGAATGCCTGGCTGTGCTACAGATGCTCTGGTATAAGTACAGCAAGTCATCTACTCAGAATCTGTAAATGAAAATAGTACTTTCTGCCTCTACCTGTTTCCCTCCCTTTATCTTGCATAATTAGAGTATAAACACCATGGGGCAGACACTCTCACCATGTTTATCCAGCACTTTGCACTGTTAGGTCATGGGCCTTGTAGCATCTAGGAACTCAGCAGCAGGATGTGCCAGAGGAAGGGTGTTTGGTGTAATCACACAGGGCTGATAAAAAGGAGCAGTATGACCACAGAAATATTAGTTCAAAAGCAAACAACATAATGAAGAGGGAGCTGCAGTGGCTGAGTATGTTTGTGATACTGTTTCCAGTGATGGCAGGAGGAAGTGAAGAAAGGCAGGATTTTGTATCAGTCACTGCCTTGCATTTCCCAGGCTTCATATAAGCTCTTCCCTTCAAAGTCCTCTTTTAATTAACAGTTTGAATTATAACTCTGAAGACTGAAATTCTTGATTAAACAAAGAAAGCCTAGGGTTCTAGAAGTGGGCTGAGTATTTAGATTGAAAGATAAACAAACCATATATCTCATGACATTGAACTTCCAATTTCATTGTAGTCCCATACTTGAACACTGAATTGATGATAACTGAGGGAATATCAGTGGATGTCTTGTGGCTACATGTATGTGTACACATACACTTAGACTTTCTTGGGCCACTGTTTGTCTTTAATGGAGGTTTTGGGGTTTTTTTTCCAATAGCTTTCTTCTTTAGGGGAGTTTGCCCTGTCTTTAAGATATTTACCATCTTTTACTCCTTTGATTCAGTGTTCCTTCTGTAATTTCTTAATGGCACTCTGAAAAAAAGAACTGCATTTGAAAAAGGTAAATATGTCTGTTCTAAAGTGTACTCACAAAAATGTAATTGCAACAATTGGGAGGACACACCACCACAGCGCTCAGTGTCTGGTCTTCTAGAGCAGAAGTCTCCACTTCTTCCACCAGGAAGCCTAAAGGTTCCCCCTCAGCAAAGTGGTCAAACATGCCCTTAAACGCTCTGAGGGGAAACTAACTGTGGGTGCTGTGTTTATTCAACAGAGAGTAGCAGGACATAATGATCTTTTGAAGAGTATACAAGCATCCACTGTTTGGAGGATGTCAGTATTTGACGTTCCTGGGCTGCACAGCACAGGCCCTGAATTTGAAGGATTCACAGAGTTTCTAGGCAGGGCTTTTGGTCTGTGCACAGCTGAGTGTTGCTTCTACCAGGCAGCTTCAGCCTCTCAAAGGTGCATCTGCCCCAGTGAAAGGTTGATGGTAACATTTACACAGAGGTGGATGTACGTTTGCCTCTGTGACTCTGAGGCAGGAGCTTCCCTGTGGCCAAGTGAGCTGTATTTCCATTTTAGCTCAAAAATGCATTTTCACTGTGGCTTAGACCCCCCCCTCATGGGAGCACCGATTTACCTGCTCCATCTTTACACTGTATCTTCAACATGAACATGGTAACTTCTGATTATCTTTTTCTGGGGCATCCTGAGCTTTTTTGCTGTTAATTAAATATAGAAGAAGAGTGTGAGGTAGGAGGAGTATTGACCTGGTATTATAAAGCAAGCAAAATATATCTCTGTTTTCACGGAAAGATAATCAGCAATCTAACAATATAGGCTTTCCACGTGCTGAATGCAGAAGCACAGTGAAGCAATAAGCAATATATTGTCCTTTAGATTTGCCAGCAGAGGGAGTGTTGCAGTGCAGTGAATGCAAATCGTGTCAGAGAGCAGGGAAGCTGTTGGAGTCTGAATTTTAGCTGTTCACATTCCAAATTTTATTTGATGTATTATATTGTCATATTTACAAAAAAAAAAGATGGTTTTATATTTCAGAACAATAACAGTGTTAATTATTGATACAGTCTAAACTTTACATTTCAAGGGTGAACCTACATAGTTAGTGTCTTCGCTAAAATGAAGGATTTCTTTTGGTACAAATTAGTTGTCATTTTGTGAGAATAAATCTACAAGTATTTTCATAATATTTTTTTCTCATATTGCTGCTTTGATAAAAACATATTTGCAAAACTTAATGGAAGAAATAAACCACAAATACAAGATACAGGGAGCCATGAACTTTTCAGTCTTGTGCAATCATCTTGTACAAATAACTTCTTTTGCATATTTATCTTCTACTTAACACCATAAATCTTTATGCCTCCTCACTGCCTCTCCTCTTCGTCTGCTAGGCAGTCCTATCTGGCTGGAGCTACAGCAGTGCTAAGGAATTTGGTAGTGAGCCACTTGCCCTGCACACAGTGAGACACTGAAATGTTTGTTCAGGGGAGTGTGTGTTTCCCTGTGCAAACTGTGTCGGATCAGGCGCCTCCGTCACCTCTAGATGGCTCCCAGATCACACCCACTGCGAGCCACCTTGGCCAACACTTCTGCTAAGCTACGGCAGTAGGAATGGTAATAGCAAACGGGGAGATAATGTCTTTGGCTTCAGGCTATAAAAGTGGTTTTGTGTTGGAATTGGCTTATTGGAAGGAACTGAAGAAGCTCTGTGGAGTGCAGGGGGCCCACTGCCTGTGCTGTTTCTCTGCTCTTGCAGTCCTGTACTGATCAAGTGTCACGAGACAACATCATGGTGGAGGCCCAGATGACCTCTGGGGCAGGTTAATCGGGGCTGCGTTGTTGGAACACTGAGCAGAAGCAGAACACTCAGGCTGGCAGGAGGGGGAGACACACTGAGGTTTTGGCAGTTGTGATGCTGTTGTGATGTTCAGATATTTCACTGATTCTGTGTGTTGTTTTGCCTTTGGTTCCAAACCCTTCTCCCTCCTGCCTTTGCCTGGCACTACCACTGGAGGGATGGTAGCTGCCAGAGCCTTGTGCAATTGCTCACCTAGTCCTGCTGATCTGGGAGCTGTTTAACCATTTAAAGGCTTTCTAGTGAAGGCACTAGATATTAATAGAGCAGGACACATATGAGTGGATGGCTGTGGGTTGTTTCCTCATGACAGTAATCATTAGTGTAGGGCAAGTTCTCACAAATCAACACAACTTGATTTGAGATATTTTTCAGCAAAAAGTAACTGCACCATCTGGGAACAATGAAAAATCCATCTTCTGTGGAAAAGGGAGATATGTTGTTTTAATGCCTTTATATTTGAATGGTTCTGTATATAAAAATGTTACCACTTAAGGATGGAGAGCCCTGCAAACAGTGCTGTTGCTGTGTATAGATGATTAACAAAACATCTGTGTCACCAAACGGCAGGAGGACTTTGTGCCAAAATTGCTTTTGGATGCATGTACATATCTGCACTGACTGAAGTAAGAACCTCCTGGGGAAGTTCTGCTTCTCTCATCCATCTGTGAATTTTGTTTCCTCTTGTGCAGTTAAGATGCAAACGTTTGTGTCCTGCAGAAAAAGACTGAATATGTTTTGCGAGTTTTGCAAGTCATAATTCAGTGGCTATAGAGCACTCTCCTCACTACCTGCAGAGGGTTTCATTTCTCTGTCTTTCAGAGTGCCTGTGGAATGCCATTTGTGCACAGAGCAGAATCACTGTGAGGGTTCAGTGCTGACAACAGCATCACTGCTCAGCAGTCCTCAGCAAAGCACAGCGCTGCATCTGCTCTTCTTCATGCTGCTGTGCTCTTTATAAGCATCTGAAGCACCTATAATATCCACTGACATGACTGACAATTCAGAAAACGTTTTTCTGCTGACTGAGAAACTGAAGTTCTGTTTGAAGTTAATGTCTTTAAATCTACTTCTTCCTCATTAAGTGTAATAAGGTTTATTTTTACAAGTCAGTAGTAAATAAAGGCAATTCAACGAAAGGGTTGGGGTATCTGGGTTTGATCAGGAAGATAATTTGAGGCCTTGGGGATCTTATGTGGCTACTTTTCATTATGTTTTTATTCTAGTTTCTAATGTGAATCTCTGCTGGGTCATTTTCCAGCCGCAGTCCATCAGTGCAGAGGGATTCTGGGTGGGTCACAGCTACTGCTCTACACCCTGCACTGTCACCTCCCATCTGAAGTCCTGTCCCACTGGGAGCTTTTTCGAGGGGTTGGTTGTGCCACCAGTCATTTAAGAGCTTTCACAAGCTTGTGCTTCTGTGTTATGGGAACCCTGAAAAACACAACTCTGGGCGTCACAAAGGGCTCTCCCAAAGAATTCTGTGTTTTCCCTTCTGAGAATAAACCTTTACGTGCAAATTCATTTGCTACACAAAGTTCCCTTGAGCCAGGCCTATGCCTCTTTATTGCATGTATAATCCAACCCCTGACTGGCATCTAATTTGCTTTAAGGATTTCAGGCTTTGCATTTATTTAAGCATGGAAAAGTGTAGGTAAATTGAGACCATTAATTCTGAGTCTATATCTTTTCCACAAATGTGTTTGAAGGGCTTTTTCTTTATAGCTCTGTGGTGATTGAGGTAGCGTGACTGGTTCCCTGGGATGGCAGCTGTGCTCCATCATTGCCATGAACCACTTCTGAACCCTGTGACAGAAGTTTCTGTGAAGAGGAACACTTTTTGTACTGTGTTTGCTTTAAATCCAAGAACATAACTTAGTTTGTGAAAAGCCATTTCTGTGGCAGTTCTTCTGGAAAGGCTTGGCGGTCTTAGATCTTTCCAGGCATTTCCAACCTGGCAACCATCCAAGTTTCTAGAAGTGACATTACCTTGGGCAACCTCTGCCAGCCCAATTGGAGAGACCAAAGCCTGGAGGCCATATTCCTCTCTCTCTCTCCAAGGCTGTACCTCTATGAGCAGAGGTGTATCAGAGGCACAAAAGGATAAACTGGGTATTTTGAATGCTGTTTCTGTCCTGTGACTGAACACACCTTTGGTTTTTCCTCTGTACCCTCAACTCAGGATATCCATAATGACAACAATGACAGTTTCACAACCAGTATTTTTCAAAGCTATTTTGGCAACCTAAGACCCTACTTGGTTGTAGAAGAAAGCTCAGCTTTTCACAGCTCTCATTACACTGAGGGTGGATGAGTTTCATGCTACCATGTTAGACTGCCTCAAATATTTTCCATTTAGCTGTCATGAGAATTTCAGAATTTCATACCCAGTCACTCTCTGTGAGAAAGCAATGAGGAGCTTTAGAGACTCAGCAATTCCACTCAGCTTATTTTTAAAATATATAGGACACAAGTTAAACCAATACAAATAACCCTAGATGACACTACAAAGGGAGCCTGAAGCAGCTCTATTAACAGCCTATATTGCCAGTGAAAGGGCCAGTTTTACCCACTAGCTTCATCTATCTTTCTCTCTCCCCACTCTTTTTAACTGGCTATATTAGTGTTGCCCTTCTCAAAGACAGTGATGGAGAGAGAGCATGTAGATAACCCCACCAGGAGTACTGAAGTACTGAAGTAGGCACAGCCAAATCCTGAGTGTCCTGAGCTCACCTGTACCTGCATCAGCAGGAGTGCAGAGCACACAGCGCTCTGCAGGATGAGACCCTTTGTAAGTGATGCCTGCCCTGGGAACTGCACATTTCCTTTACCTCATGAGCAGGGCTGAGGCCCACTGAGCAGAGAGGATGGCTGGCTTGTTCTCACCTGTGTTCATGGGAACTGCTCTCATTTAGTCTCATTACACTGCAAATCAAAGATACTGCACTGTGCCTTTCGGTCAGACAAGGTATGAAGGGAGAGTCATGAAATGTATACTGATAACAACTCAAGATTTCGATGTTGTCAACACCACCTATGGAGAAAACAGTTGTCTGAATCCTTTGAAATATCAACTGAAAATGCTTTCATGTTGTCTTGAGTTCAGGGAAGAACTGTTCTGTGATGTTCCTTGAACTGGAAATGAGGTAATAACTAAAGTCAGGCACAAGTTAGTGGGAAAGCAAGTTAGGCTTGCTTGGGGAACTTGCATTCAAAGTAAAAGCAAAGATCATATAAATGGTCAGATTCTTTTTTGTGGTTGTGAGATTTAAGGATAAAATCCTTAATTAAAAGACTAGTTGAAGTAAAACAATTGTCTGTTTAACATATCCTGCTAGTTGTTAGGCAGAGAAAATTAGGGAGATACAATACAAAACTTACAATTGGCACAATATAATATTGTGTGAGAAAATTATTCAAATACCAAATCTGATTTAGAGAAAAAATGATACATGACTTCTCCACCAAATTAGAAGTGTTCACAAGACAGGAGCACTGAGCCCGTGGGAGCAGATGTCACATATGAGAGTAACTTGGATGGAAGGCATCTTATGTTATGGAGATAGAGATCTCCACACAACAAAGTTATAAGTCTCATTTTTCTGGTGACTTTAGGTTATGATAATACATGGCTGCATGCAATGATAATAGGACAGATCAGTAATTTCAGCTTCATCCTGTTTTCTTGGCACATTTCAGAGTTGGTGAAAGAGATGCAAGAGAAAAGCAGGCATGGGCAGCTTTGCTGTTATTTTTCTATTGTCTGTGAAGTGCAAAAGCCTTACTTTGGTAGTTGTTTCTCGTATTTATTTCAAACCCTTTCTTCCAACTGTTTATCTGCTCTGAGATTGAGATGTATAGGCACACAACTCTGTCCACGGATACTGAGGGTTTTCTCAAGAACTCTTCCCAGGAAAAAGCTGTCATTTGTCTTTTGAAATTCTCAGTGCAATCTTATGGAAATTAAAGGCATGGGAACTGTTGTCTAATCAGAAGCCTAGTTGAGAATCACTGCCACACATCTGCTCAGTTCCTGAGCCTGTGATTGTCTGTGTTGGGATCACAGGGCTGCATCAGAGCCCATTGTAAACTTTCCCCTTATACTCTGAGTGAGTCCTTAACCCCCCAGTAAAACATCATGAGAAGCAGTTGCAGAAACCCTAACAAAACACACACTACAGGTTGGGAGAAAATAAAACCATATATGACAGAGCACATGGTCAGAGCAAAGGCCTGGCCTCCTGGAGATGCTGAGAAGTCAAAGACCCGTGGAAGAAGGTACAAATGGCACCATCTGCCTGTTGTTTGCCCTGTTAGGGTTTCTTCCCTGGTCACCATGGGAAGTTTAGTGAGCTCATGAATGTCAGGTTTACTAGAGGTCGGCTCTAGGCCTCCCCTGTCTGTTAGGCAGAGGACTTTGCTAAACTTGATGGGAACTGAAGCTTCCACATCCTCTCCCTCCTCAAGGGAACTCCATCCCAGGGCACAGCTGGCAGAGGTGGCCCCAGGCTGATCCTGGCAGTGACTCTTCCCTTCAGCAGTACTGGGGCACATATTCAGTCTTTGGCCTGGTCCAGGAGTACTGGTTGACACTAACTGGTGCCCTTCTTACCTAGAAGCTGTTTCCTCATTCCCCACAAGTTATGGAGGCAATTGTGGGGCCTATGCTTCTGCTTTAAATGCAAAATTTTGTGTAATACCCATTAAAAATGAATAATGAATTTGGGAGGGCTCACAGTATGAATATTTTGACATAGGTATGTTTGGAATGATAGATGGGCTTTAAGGGATTTCTGCCCCAATTTTTTTAGTAATTTAATTCATAATCATCCTTGAGGACAGTCAGTCATCTTCATTACTTTGTTCCTCCTTGCCTGAACAGTTTTTATCTCAGTTTATGGCCATCTGTAAATCTGTGTTCAGAACAGTGTTGTGGAGGCAGTGCTGTCACTGTGAGCAGCTGCTGCAGTCACTGCTGTGAGAGCCAACGCTCACATTCTGTGCTGTGCTGTCACCATGTGAAATGCTGCTCTGTGCTGGTCATTTCTGTCCTGGTGATAGTGGGATTTCACATTATTAAAGGAACTCAATTACATGTGTCACTGATTGCACACAGTAATGGACATATTGCTCTGCTGGTTATGTGACTCGTGCAATTTGGTCAGGTTTATGGTGTGAAAGTGATTTTTGGACTTGGCTTAAAGCACTAAATTCTCCCCCTTCCCTCCTCCATTCAATTTGTATTTTCCTTCTTCTGTCAAGAGAAAATACCAGTCTTCTTATTGAGATCCCATTTGGAAATAACTCTTGTGCCTTCCCTTTTCCAATTTACCCTCTATGTTTTGGTGCCTAGAATCAGAAACTCTGTGACATATCTTTTGATGTGATTTGGAATTTGGCTTCCCACATGAGGACTCACACTTCCTCTGTGACAAAGCACCCTGATGTGCAAGTCAGGCTGAAGGATCTTGTGTTCTAGTTTGATGGCTGCCATTCACTTGTGGTGGTTTTTGGTTTGTTTGTTTTTTAGAAAAGTCTTTCATTGTTTGTTATCTCAGTTTTCAGATTTTAAAATGTGCCAATGATTCTTGTGAGGAATGTTACCAAAACCTGGTTAAAGAAGCATCCAGAATTAGGGTTAAAGGCTGCCATTTATACTTATGTGGCATCTCATTCTAGATATTAATGGACTGAAGCTGGAATCAGCTAAATATCTTTGTTGTGTACATTTGTAGAACTTCTGACAATAGTGGAATGTGAAGATGACAGACAGCAAGTACTATTTTTACCTCCTGAAAGCCTGCTGTGATTTCATTATCTGCTTCAATCCTAAGAAACATCCAGACAACTTTCTGATGGTTGAAGAAAAGAAGGCTGAGGCTCTCCCAGTGTAGCTGTCTGGGACAAAGACATTTCCTAATATTGACAGTTTGATCTTTCTGCTCTGAGCCACTGATTCGGATGTGCTCTGATAACTCATACATGTAGTGCTCCTGGTATAAACCTTCTGGAAAGTGAGATCTAAGGCTTCTTTCACCTCTGGGTCAGGCTTTGGTATGGGTAATATCTGGTTACTCAGGTGCAGTTTCTGCATATTTTTATACCAGATTTCTCTAATGCATACACTAACAATTACTTCTCAGGTTTTCCACATAAACCTCCTCCTCGAATTTGAAGATGGGTTCATTAGAGTTTTTAGATCTACTGTCAAGGGATGATCTTCATTTGATGTATTTGAATGTGAAATGTGTTTTGGTAATGGGCTATGAAAGATATGGCCAAAAGTAAAATTTTGGCTTCTGTATAATTGCATATGAAATAAAAAAAGATTATTTAAGAACCATTAAAGGAAAAGAAGAGTAAGAAATAGAAAGACCAAGACCTCAGGACCATCAATAAGTAAAACATCAAGTAAAACTTTCAAAGACATCAGTGTGTATTAAATTAATTTTGTTCCAAAGTCCCTTTTCTAATAATAATTCATGTTGCCCTGCTGCTATGGGAAATCATTGCTAAAGCATTCCTTTCTGTTTATTCACAGACCCCACAGCCAGTTGAAAACTACATCAGTGAAGGAGAGTTTGAGGACGATCTGAGTACTTCTACCCCAAGCACAACAGAGCTGGAGGTACGTGGATCCAGCCAAGAAACAGATGAAGATTATTTTGAGACCGTGTCACATCAGAGTGGATCTTTGTCAGATGTAAAAACTGAGCCTTACGAGAGTGCATCAGATACAGAATCTCTTTCTAGTGACATAGCTGGGAACACTTGCTTGGATTCAAACTGCCTGTTCACTGAAAAAAAACCCCTGGGCTGTAATTTTCCCAAAGAAAGGGCAGAAACAACCTTCCACGGACTGAAGTGCTCCAGGCAGCCAGAATTCACCCGGCACATACAGTTCGGATTGTCCTACAAAATAAAAGCAGCACCAAGCAAGACTGAATTTTGTGTACAGTCAGCAAGGGCAGAAGGTGAAGAACTGGGTGATGAAGAACAGACAGTCTTTAGTGATATTTCTATCGCAGAGAACAAATTCCATGAAGAGGGCATTGTATCACAGGCAAAGAGAAGTTCTGTGGCAGCATTGCAAAATAAAGCAGAGTTAGAAAGCTTTAAAGTGCAATCCTGTACCAACCCAGTACCTACAGAAGATGATGTTACAAGAGAGAGGGAACATCCTGCAGTATTAAGCATTGACTGTTTCAAAGCAAACTCAGAAAATTGTTTGATTTTTCCTGAGGTACAGCAATTTTCCTTCCAGTCAGATGCAGTGTCTAGCTGTAGTTTGCCTAATCTTCATTTTGAAACGAATGGACCTAACTCTAAAAGTTACACTGAGACATCTGACTATAAGTGTGAGTTAGATTCTATGTCCAGTATAAAATGCAGCAGGAGGAATTCAGCTGACAGTGAGGAAACTACAGGCAAAAGGATAAAACATGGACGTACAGAGACTATGTTGACATCAGATTCACTCTTTTACCAGAGTGGCTTCAAACCAAAATCTCGGCCACCACACACAAGGTCAGAGATTACAGAAAGTAAAACATGGCACAGTGTACCTGAAAACATCAGTGTTCAAAGCCAGACAGAATATGTGGGGAGCTGCATTCACCTTACAAACAAATTCAGATGGTCATGTTCCAGAATACATCTTCAAGGGTTGGATTTTGAATGCACTTGGAAAAACTTAGGAAGGGTACCTGTAAGCCCTGAGCCAGCAATAAAAATAGAGGGCCAGTTTGGCATAAAAAGATCTCTTCTTGATACTGACACGAACTCAAAGGAGTGTCAGGTTTCTCAACCAGCAGGCTCTCCCCAGTGCATTGATTATTATTTGCGCTCTAAATCAGAGACATGTGGCCTGAACCCAGAGCCAGTTGGTACCTGTGCTGACAGCTTAACACAGGGTGATGCTTGTGAGTGCAGCCCCAAACAAAAGCAGACTTCCTCTGCCCTGGACTGTGAGCCAGTGACCATAAACGCTGAAGAACTCATAAAAAGTGATGAGTACAAAGCTGAAAGAGCTCTGGAAGCAGGCAGATTCCCCTGTGATGCTGATGTTGAATTGGGCACTGGTGGCACTGAGAACCTTGCAGCTTCTCATGTAAGTTTTCCTGCTGTTGTGGAAAACAGAGATTGGGATTACTCTGTAAACTGTGTTTCCAATAGTGGAATAGACCAAAAATGTTTGAAGGAGAATGGCCTTGAATCAGAACTGTCAGGTATGACGATTGTGGCAGGGGAAAGATGGGCAGATCATTCTTCTAATCTTGACTTTGGTTGGAAATTCCTGGAAACCACAGTACAACCAGGTGGCAGTGACACTGGGACAGAGCACGAAGAGCCACTGAAGCAAAATACAAGTTGCAAAACTGGTACCTTAAGGAGCGACTCTGAGCTAGTAACAAATGAACATCCTACTCATAAAGGAAAGGATGAAGACAGTGACAGCACCTTTGCTGTTGAAAGGACTCCCAGATCAAATTATATAAGCCAGAGGAGGGATCTAATGACTGTTCCAGAGTTAAAGCCTGCACTAATTATAGTCTCTGTAGAGCAGAAAGGATTACAGTCCAAGACACTGAATGATGACCTTCCTACTGAAGTGGTAACCAAGAGATTGAGAAATGTAGTGAGGAGGGATTTGATATCTCTTTGTACTGTGAACAAAGTTCATGATGAGCCAGAGAGAGTTCTTGGTGAAAACTGTATCCGTAAAGAACAAATTCTGGCCACCCATCCCATTCCTGGCAGTGTAGAGGTACCCCCTGATAGGGATACAGCTGAAGTAGAACCAGAAGTTTCAGAAGAGAAAAGAGAAAAAAACGATGCAGTTTCATCCTTAGGGTTCACCTGTAGTAATCCCACAGTAACAAGTGAGGAAGTGGAATTCAGGAGTGTTACTGTACCACTGAGCAATGATACACTTAGTGCAGAAAGTCAGACAGGTCCCTGTGAAGAAGTGCTCATAAAATCACACAGTACAGGTGGTGTGAAGGTCTCTGAGGAAGAGCCCTGCAGAACACAGACTGCTTTTGAATTAGAACAGTTCAGAAAGTCAGGCTCCAGAAAGCCTGGAACAAGAGATGACCAAGTGTGTAAGGAAGAGGAATTCAAAGCACATCAAGGCAGAGAGGAAGGCTTATATATAATTAGTGGAGTTACACTGGAAACGAGCAGCAGTGTAAGCAGTTTGTGTCCGGGAGATGGTGCTGATGACCTTCAAGGGCCCAGCATTGTCTCTGAACAAGCAGTAGGCAGGCAAGGAAATGAAGGCTGTAATGGCTCAAGGGAAGAAATAGGTATTTGTGAAGGACCTTCTCCTAGGGAAGGAAGGCAGGGCTCTGCTGCAGAAGACACTGCTAACCCCAGCAAAGACAGTGCACTCAGTCTAGATGTGTCTGATGTCTTTGATGAGTCTGTGAACAGGGAGATCCATAACACTTGCATGCTGGGCCTGGATAATGTAAGTACCTGCAGCACTAACAGCGAGGAAATGGATGACAACTTATCCCACATCCTGGGAAGTAACAGCAGTCTCTATAAAGCGGTGCAGAAGCCAACAAAGAATGAGAATAGTGGGAAAGCTTCCAGGTTTTTAGTATTCTCAAAAATGACATCTTTCAGGAAAACTAAGCCTGCCACAGCAGAAAATCAGGGAACTAGCAGTTTCTTTGGCAGCAAGGCAAAGACAGAAGAGCTGGAAGCTGGGAAAGATGATGAAGACACTGCAAGTTTACTGTCTTTGAAAAGCTGTCCATCTGGTTTAGTCTTCCATAGGAAGGAAAGTTACACTTCAGAGTACTCTGATGATGATGATTTATTCTATGAGAGACCCCCAGGATTATTCAACAGATTGAGCCTGAGGAAGGCCTCTGGCTCTGGTCGGATACTGATGGAAGACACAGATATGAATTCAACTTCTCCCTGTTTGGGGCCTGTCAAACATGCAGATCGACATGTTTCAGGTTCATCTGAAAACAATGATGGTGAACCTGTGGAGCACTCTGGGATTAGAAAATCATTCCCTGAAAACGAATACAAAAGGAACAAAACCCCTGAGGGCAAGAAGTTCAAGACAAGGTTGGCCTTGGCACACAAATCCCTCTCAAGCTTATTTGAGTCGAGATCTACAGAAAAGGAAAACACTGAGCAAAGTTCGAGAGTATCACTGAAAAATGAAAAGGAGAAAGCCAAACTTCGCCAGAGCACCTGGAAAGCTTTTCTAAAAAGCAAGGAGGCAGATGGACTAAAAAGGCCTGTCTTAGCAAGTTTATTACCGACACAGGAGGGTCTGAGTGCAAGTGGTGGCCACGTGATGAGAACACCAGTAGAACGACAGGGTAGTTCCAATGGACACACGTTTTTTAAAACAGAAACAGATAGTGGCTCCAACTATTTTGACAACTCTGTGGAACCTGTTGATGTCTCTTCACCTGCAGGTATGTGGAGAAGACGAGTACAGTCCCATGATTTGGGCATTAAATACTCACAGAGTTCTGACTGTGATGAGCAGCAGGAGGTTCTCAGCAACAGTTTAAATACTTCCCTAGAGGAATACTGGATGAAATCTCCATTTAGCCCCACTGACTTGCAGTTGGCATTTAGTCAGTCAAGTCCATCATGTCCCCACCACTCAAATTCTGATGGTAAAGACATGCCTTGTAGGCCCATGAGTCCTAAACCGCAGAGTCCGCGATCCACTTCTCACCAGAGGACCTTCCGTTATCCTGGAAGAGTATGTGCCACTTCGATGATTTCTCTTGGGAACAGTCCTGGAGTTGAAAGCAATTTGGAGGCTCCTGAGAGACCAAAGACATTGAAACCCAGAGGTAGTCTCTTACTTTCTGTGCAGTCATTGGACGCCGAATACCAAAGGGATGACAGTGGCATAAGCAGTCAATCCCAGATCAGCTTAAATACAGCTTCTTCCATTAGTGATATGCTCCAAGATGAGGTGAGTTGTTGTCTGGGAATGATCAGAGGGTGGTGTGGTTTGCAGTCTTTTGCTTTAATATGGCTTAGGAATTCCAGTGAAACTCCTTAATGGCTCAATGAACACATTGGTTAGATGGGCACATTAATATTCCTCTTGGTCTGAGACAGGTAGCACTACTTATCCTTTCTGTTTCTGTCCAAGACTATATGAATTGATGCACTCTTTAGGGGAGGATTTGCCACAAAAATCTAAAATGGAGTAATCACAGCAGCTCTAATGCATAACACAGACAGAATATACAGACACCACACTGTGTTCAACTCCTTTTTTTTTTTTTGCTGGGTTAGAGGGGATAACCTCTTAAGGCAGCATTGAGCCTTGTAACTAGTATATAGTGAATAAGTTTCTCAACATGAAAGGTAACATAGAAATAAATTCCCATTGCTAGCAGTCACATAGAAATAAATTCCCATTGCTAGCAGTCACATAGAAATCAATTCCCATTGCTAGCAGTCAGTTTTTAAGAAATAAAATAATTTTCTTTCTTTAGACAATGAGTAACTGTCTTTCAAAGTCCCATAAGTCTTTTGCAGTCACCCTAACTACCCTTTGGTTGCTGCTAGAATTCCTTTTCTGCCTTTTCCACAGCAAACGGAAAAAAACCCTCATGGAGTCAGGGTCTCCTTTTCACACTGTATTGTGTTCTAATCCAGGTAACACATGAAATCCTTGGCATAGGCTGGATCTCACAGAACAGATTGTATCTTCAGAAGGGATCTCTTGAGTGGCTGGAGCCTTCAAAAGCAGACACTTCCTCTGTCGGTAGCTTTTTAATCTCAGAGAGGATTTCCCATGTTGTAAAGTGGCTGGGAGCTTAGGAATCTCTTTCAGTGGCTAAGCACAACCCCCAGAGTGACTGAAACTGAGCTGTCATTGAGATCCCAGGACATGCCTTGATCATGCTACTTTTGCTACTTTTTCAGTTTCGTTGCTGATGAGTTTTGTCATTAAGAAATGGGAGAATAATTTTGTTGAGCAGATTGTCACAAGTGGCGCTTGAGAGACGGTATGAGCTCCTGCATACCCTGAGCAGACAATTTCCAGAGTGTTCACTAATCTAGAACTGCTGAGGGCTGCTTGTGTTCTACTCAAATGAGCCCTCACACAGCTTTTGCTGCTGTTGCCTTTTGTCTCTCACATCCCAGTGTACACAAAAGTTTTGATACCCTCCAAAATGATCTTAGCCTACCCTTTCTCCCTACTTTTTTTGTAGAAGCTCCCTGTTTTTTGCGTAGACACAAACAGACAAATGGTTGGTAGGAGCATACACGACTAATGGCACCACCAGATAGACCAAACCATGGCTTTGCCTAATCAAGTCTTGAAAACCTCTACTGCTGATGATTTCAAGACCTTTCTGGGAAACATGTTCCTGGAGAATTTTTTGTTCCTCGTGCCCAGCCAGAACTTTCCAAGCTACAGTTTCTGGCCACTGCCTTGTGTCATTGTCTAGCATTACTGAGCGGAGTTTGATCCCTCATCCATGTAAATATAAAGTTGTTGGTGACTGCCCTTATATTGCCTCCAGTGCCCTCTTATGAGCTTAAATTGCCTCAACCTCTCTGCACATATTCCCAGTGAAAGTGTTTTGGTTGACTGGCTTGGGGTTTTTAGCTGATCCAAAGAAGTGTATGGGTGGCAGTTGGAGAAGTGAGGGCTGTAGTACCAGAATTGCTGGTGGAAAATGGGGAAGAGAATTTACTTTATTCCCCTCTGTGCTCAGCTTTACTTGAAAACCTTTTGTTTTCGTGGGCATCAACTTAACCTACAAACCTAATAGAGGACACAACATTCCAGACAAGACACTGCAGTGTTACACCAGCCTAGGAAAAAGCAAGAGACTTGGACTATACATGCTGTCAACAGATGAAGCCTCTCAGAGGGTGAATAAAATCACTGACCTGTAAATAATAGCTCAAAAGAACATCTAGAAAAGAGTGGAAAGATGTGGCATGTGTAAAGCCTTGAATAGGCAAGCCCACATCCTATAATGTAACCATTAGAAGCAAATAAATAATTACTTTAATTGATTGCTAGATTAAATTATTCAAAGAAAATCATAAAAAATTTAAATGGTATCTAAGCCACATGAAAACAGTTTAATTTTCCTGATTCTTCTGGAGATTGCAAAATATGATATCTGAAATTGGGCAAATGTAACTGGAGCCTGGAAATGAATGTAAATGTCCCAGCTTTTAAAACATAACATCTATTATAGTAAAGCAGATAGGGCTTTATTTACTTCCATTTTCATGAAATGAAGTAGAACTGCACCCTGGATTTTGTAACTGAAGTTGTTTTTTTCAGAAACCCCTGAAAATACAACAGAGACATTGGGCAAAGTATAGTTACAGTATTAAGTCTTCCCAGCACAATTATCCTCTATGCACTAAGCATGGCCTTCCCAATGTATGTTGCTTAGTAAAGAGGTCATAAAATTAAGTTTATCAGTGGATTTGGAGAAAATTTCTTTTCTGTTCCACATAGAAAAGACCTTATTTCAAAACAAATGCATAATTGTGAAGTTCTTGAGTTCACTTCCCAGTGTGCCCTCCAGTAGGGGATTTGTACATATTCCCCAAGCCCCCAGCCAGGTGTTTTTTCCAGTGGTGTGGCTTTATCTGTGTTACAGTGCTGTGCCAAACTGCACTGGATCAGCTTGTCCTGGACACCTCTGGATGCCACCTTGGTAAGTAACTCTTCTTCGCCTGGTGGGGCACAGAGCAGCCCCTCTCTGAGTACCTGCTAGTGGTTAACATTCTCAACATTCTCCAGGTTACCTCCAGGACAAAGATTTTATGCAGAAAACAGCAAGACAGAACCATTACCAGTTTGCCCATCTGTCAGGAACTTCGTTACATGTTTAATTAATCTGTTTGTGGCATGATTTTACTTACATAATTGTGTTATTCAGCAGGCAAGCGCAAACTGTCCTAAAATGTCCCATGTTTGGAATTTGCACATTCTCCTCACTCCTCTCCAGTATGATGGCATTAGGCACAGAACATCAGCAGGAAACACTTTCCTTTTTCACAGCATCTACTGTTTCTAGACTGTGGCATCTCTTACCAGGGGCAAAAAGAACTGATCTGGAATTGTTGGTTAGTTGAGAATAGAGAGGAAGTGCCTGGAGTTTGGTTTTATTGGGGTTCTTCAAAGGAACTGTGGGAAACTGGACAGATACAACTATCAAGATAGAGCATTTTATTTGTCATGAAAAGAGACTCCTGATCATTCATTCCCCAGTGTCAGTGTCTCCCACCTTAAATATTATCGATTCTAACACTGATGCTACCTGGAATAGTCGTTGGTTGCCTCAGGGCACACTTGCTTTCCAGCTGTTCTAGTGTAAAAGCTGTAATTTTGTGCAACCACTCAATGAGAGTGAAAGGCAAAGCTGTTCAATTCCTTACTCTTGGCCCAGCATCAAGCAAATAAAATGGATAGTGTAAAGAGCACATCAGGAAACACAGGGCTTGGTATATCAGACCTGCAGGCATCTAGGAAGCCTTTTTCACATTATATAACTGAAGTACAGTCAGAAAAGCAGAGACAGACAGGAGGTCATTTTCCTATTTTCAGAGATACTATCTGTCTTTGTAAATAATATTATACAGACAGAGTGACCTAAATCCTAGTAGTAATGTTATTGTAATATGCCATCTAGAATGAGGGTGAAAAGGGCCCTGTCCTGTGCAAAGGGAGTACATATTGCACTCTCAAAGGATCACAGAGCTGCTGCTCCAGGGTGGAGTCCTCCTAAGTGTTTTCTTCTGAGTAGTTCTGGAGCTGGATAACTGTGCTTTGCTATCTTCTGTTCAAACTGACTTGAAGCAAACAACATTTCCGTCCAGCAAACCCTGTGTTTTCACCTGCTGTTTGTAAAACAGGAGTCTAGACAGCAATGCCAAACTGCACCTGAAAAGAGGCCAAATAAGAAATGGGTTCCCCATCGCAAAAGGAGGCCCCCCTGGGTCCCACCATCCCCTCGCCCTGGCTCCACCCTGGAGAGCAAAGCCTGGAGGCTTTCCTGCCTTGCTCCAGATGGAAAAGCTAAGGAGATTCCAGAAAGGAGGAGGAAGAGACCTAAACCCCTCTATAAGTGCTTCAGCTTCGATGATGTTTGGATGGAGAGGAACCAAAAAAGGAAACTAGAGAAGGAGACACAGCCAGAGAGAGGGGCTCAATCGCAGCATCTCCCAGGGGACCCGTTAAAAGTAAGGAGCCGTACACCGTCGTCCTCGTCCTCTGGCACTCTCTTCCTCTCTGCTCCAGCTGCTTCTCTCTGCTGTCATCATGTTCCTGACCTTGAACTTTATCTGGTGCCACTTCTGTCAGCTTTTCTGTGGGCCTGGTACTCTGCAGGGACTGATGGAACACTAACCTGGTCCATAAGTGATGGTATCTGAAGGTGGTGGGTTTTTTAGTCACTGCAAGCAAACAGTTCTTGCCCTGTGCTATGCTGGAAATAGGATGCAAGAGCATCAGGTTGCTCTGTGAGCTGAGACATAGGGAGGGCAAGGAGCAAATCAGAGTTTCCTTAAATCAATATAAATTAAACAGATGAAATCTCATTCTGTGCCCTGTGGCATTGCTGTATAACTTTAATAAGGGACTTCTAAATAAGATTTCCCTTGTATCCGAGGCCAACTCCACAATTCTTACTGAGGCAAATTCCTGCTGTGAAATGCTCGAGAGAACATTGCCATTGGAGTTTTAGTCATTAATATTCTCCTCTCCACTGGGGGAGACTTTTAGATCAGCTTTATGATTGCTTGTGACAAACTTTGTGGCTGTTGTGACTCACACTGATGGCATCTGTTACTCTTGGGTCCAGAGCTAAGGTCTGTTCCCTTCAGGGAGAGCCATGAATCTGCATCCAAGAGCCAAAAGTAGCCTTCATATATAATAAAGAACTTCTGGGGAGAAAGGACATGAGATTAAGGGATGCTCCTTGCAGTATCTCATGATAAGATGGAAAAAATTTCTGATCAAGCTTGAAATCAAGTAGCAGATATTCAAATAAAAGCTTTCCTCGGGGTTTTCTGGTTTTGTCTGTTGTCTGTATTTGTTTCCCTTTCTCTCTGTTGTCCTGGTTGCCTGTTTCTTCTTGCTCTTGCATTAAAATGACAATCTTAGAGGGCAGCTGAGGCCCCAGTTGTCCTGTCACCACTTCAGAATGTGTTTGAACTTATGGGCACAAATAGTTCTGTGAATGGTGAGGGGGAAACATTCCCCTGACATAGCTTAGCTTTCCCAGGGAAAACCTGCTGCCTCATGCCAGCCTGGGGGTGTCTCCCATTGAAGCAGATGGACACCTGGGACAGGAAGCCAGGCCAATTCCAGAAACAGGGTTTCTGAAAAACTGCCAGCTGTTCTTCCCTCCCCAGGGACAAGGACTAGAAATCTGTGCTATTTTGTATGTGTGGGGCTCTTCAGAACAAAGTGTTGCCAGTTGCTGCTTGGATGGGTGCTGGGTATGATTCTGTGAGGTTTCCTGCTCTCAGATCGGTGAGGATGCTTCCCTGGCTCAGCTCCATAGTACCAATGTGTCGGAGATAGTGAGTAAGGCTCCTGAGGCATGTGGATGTTAAGGTGAAAAAAAATTTAGTTGGGTTACTTTTGCATTTTGTTCAAAGTTCTGAGTGCTTAGTGTTGTACAGGATGATACAAGGTAGTGAAAATGAATCCCTGGCTTACACAGGCTCAGTGATAAACAGAAATCAGTAAAACATGCTAAAAATATTCCTCACAATTCCTTGACAAGCAGATAGCGATGGAAATGTAGCCTGTGCTGCAGGGCATGTTGGCCAGCACTGAGACCATTAGTGCTTCAGAGAGGAGTGACCAGTTGTCCCTCAATAGCTTCCCCTGGAGCCATCAGATTACACAGTTTGAATGCTGTCTGCTCTGCTCACTGAATGCACATTTGGATGCTGCCAGAAAACAGCTTCCCCTTTAAGCATTTCCACCCCTATTTCCTGGTGCAAACTTACCTCTAAATCAGCATCAGCTGCACAATGATTTGCAGCTGCCCCTGTGCCCATGGAGACACCCCCATTATCAATCATCTGCCTTTCCTGGTTCCTTCTTCTCCGGATAATAGAGATAAGCAGAAGATATTTAGTAGCATGTAGGTAGATTTGGGGTTTATGTTTCTGTCAGTCTGTGTTATGTAGGTTATTGACACTTTAATCTTTGTGGGCAGGCCAAGAAAGCATAATGCTGGTTTATTAAGAGAACTGTTGGGATTCAAGGGCTATTTCCTGTATGACCATATAACTGCATTTCTTGGCCGGTACTTTTAATTTATAATAGTAATCACCCAATTTCTTTTCTCAGTTGTTGTTTTCTGCCATTGCAATGCTCTAGTCTTGTAATAGTGCAGGCTTATTCGTGCTCTCAAGTGTCATGGGAGTGCTGTCACAAGCTGCAGTGTTTGAGGGCAGTTTTAGAAGGATGCTAAATCCCCTTTAATAAGAAGAAACAAATTATCACAAAAGCAGCTTTGTAAGATGTTCATTGTCTGTTGTGGTTTTGTGACTGTGACAAGGCGACTGTATGGGCCTTTGGAGATCTGAAATTTCAAGTCTGATGTTTTCTGACACACGGCTGCCTTGGGATGAGTGGCTTCTGTTGTGACAAGTCACATTGTGTTAAGTCAAGATGAGGTCAGCACACAAGGTGATGTAATGTTGCATGGGGGAAACAACTTAATAGAGCAAAGCAGGGAGGAATTCTTGGTTTTTTCAAGTGCTGATTTCTGGTACTACTCTATGATTCAGGTCAATGTACACGGATTAGTATAGTGGAAATATAAGGCTAATCTGAGGGCTGTCAGTTGGGATTCAGAGGGAGATGGACAAACAATCAAGAAACTACCTCCAAACTAAAAAAATAACCACTTAAAATACCAGTCCTAAACAATTCTATATAATGGTCTTTGTTTTGCTTAGGTCCAGTAAGCTGCTCTGCTGCTTTAAATGGGAACAGCCTGTGTAAATTCCCAATCAAACTCAAAGCTTGACCCAGCTGTCCCTTATAATGAGATGCTACCAGTAACAAGCTGAGCAGGTTCTGATCTTGGACCTTAAAGTCTTAACGTAACACCCTCCCCCCCAAGGGGAAGAAGAGAAACTCATATAGCTGTGAATGAATCTACATTCTTCTGCTTGGCCATAGGCTTTGCCCTTTACATGGTGCTGGTTTCATGCTGTAGCCTGGGCTCCTCTTACTTGTTTCTAATGCAGTATAAGTTCCCTAACTGGAGCAGAGACTATGCCCAAAACCACTGACATATGTAACGCTGTAATGGCAATGGGCTCTGTTTTGGGAATTATTTTTGCAAAAAATTTGTAGTGATGTCTCTGAATTGTCTGCCTGTTCCCATCCTGTGCTTTCCTGTTTCAACAAAAACTTAAACCCTGGCTGTTAAGCTTGATACCTCTTGAGTGCACAGCAATAGGAGCACAGACGTGGCTTCTATGTGCATTTGTTCAAGCACAGTTTGTGTGCTGCCAAATTAGAGAGATTCCTAAAAGGCCCATCAGGGGGCTATACCCAGAGGGGGAATTGTGCAGAAAAAGCTCTCTTTTATTTTGAAAGAGAAATGAGAAGCAGTGAAAAGCAGATCTTTAGCTTATTGCCCTGAATATGACTTCTGGAAATCTGATTTTACCATATCCAAAATAAGAGAAAATGAAGTTTTGCTGGGTGCTACCACAGTTATGAGCACTGTGGGCACCTCAGACACACTTCAAGAGGGTAATGAACATGCTTTGGAGAGGGGATTTAATGAGAAAAATCTCCCTCTCTTGTGCACCTGACAAAGCACAGACATACAACAAGGGTAAATGCCTCTGCCAGGGACTGAACTGCTGTGCATAAGAGCATAGAAATAATCCCCTGGAACCTCTAAAAAAAAGGATCTGTACTATATTCTGGTCCCTCATTTCCCCTCCCCTCCCTTGTAGGTTGTGGAAAACACTGCCCACATATTACTAATGCCCCTGAAAATGCTGCTTCTCCCAACTTTGTGTTGCACAGGCCTGTCTCCCACGCTGTACAAATCAAAAAATGCATGTACCTGAAGTTTGCTCTGATGTCCCAGGGATTAATAAGAAGCCTGCAATTTTTATTGTAACAGCCCTAGGACAGGATTCTGCTTTCTAGTCTTACACAGAACAATAATGCTTTCTATCACCTTTCATGTAAATAACCTCGACTTTACCCTTGACATTTTCAGAGCTGTGGCCCAGTAAGTTGTCTCGCTTGATTTCATTGTCACTGGAAGAGCATGTGCTCCCACTGGGGCTTTGCTGTGACTTTTCTAGAAAAACAGGCACTGCTCAGGTTAATTTGAACAGGGTTCATGTTATCCCTCAGGAGATGGTGATCTGAGCCAAAGTATTGACTGTGTTCTTTGTTTTAGGAAATGGCCGTGTTCTCTTTGTTTTAGGAAAGTAAGTCCAGGGAAGAAAAGCAAACCAGGCACAGAGCAGCAGCACTCTCAGCTGCTTGGGCACTGTGTTCTGCTTAGTTTTGGAAGGAGATTTTGACTAATGACCATTTTCTAAAGAGGAGGCTTCAGCATCAAGGCTAGTCAGCAGACTTTATGCTGATGGGGCATCATGTGGGTTGGTAGGGAGAAGGAAAGATCCTAGATAAACTACTGGACCTCAGTAAACCAAGATACCAAATTTTGTCTCCAGTGAAGGATGGATATGTGGTAACTTAATGTCACAGCAGGAAAAGGAAGGGGCATAGGCAATAGAGATGAAAACTCTATTGGAACCAGTGCTTACTGACCAGCTGATCTCCCAGTCACCTGCAGTCACTGGTGTTTTCTCTGTGTGCTAGCCACAGGAGGTATGGGGGAGAAGAGAGAGAAGGAAAAAGGGATAAAAGTGTCCCTGCATTATGCATGAAGTGCTACATTCTGTATCAGAGGTCATGAGCTATATGTATGTATCTATACATTTTCCCCTTTAAATCAGCTAAAGTTCATTCAGATCTGGCAATGTTTTCAAAAGAGTTTTCAAAGTTTTATAAAGTTCTGTAAGTTTTGTAAAATCAATCAGCCAGGTAGAGGAGAAAGCAAGAGTTCTTATTTGTACCTTTAACTGAAGAGAAGAATGTTGTTATCCACATTCTATATGGCTGGGGACTGGTACCAATAAATCTCTGAAGGGAAAAGCTTTATTTGCATATTAAAATACCAGAACAGGAACTATTTGTTATAAAGCTGTAGGAACAGTTCTGTAGCTGAGGGGATGACTTGAGTTGATGTGCTTTTCCATCCCACTAGAAACACTTAGGAAGGAGCGAAACATTCTGTGAATGTAGGTGTGTGTGGTTGTATGTGAAGTATGAATCCAGCATCTGATTATCCACTTCTCCTGTTCTTATTACTTGCAATTTTCCTGCCTTCTCACTGTTTTTAACCTCTCTAGCTGTAGTTATCCATGTGCGTCTACTAATGTTCTGCTTACTTACATGAGCAGGTACCAGAGGTGGAAAGAGGTGCTATATTTTGTCCTACAGGACTAGTTTAATGTTTGTTGCCTTTGTTTTTCCTCTCCTGTTGCAGGCTGGAATAAGTCCATCCATCACATCTGCTGTTGCCTTTGACATCCTGCCACTGAAACTGCACCCATTTTCGCAGAGCACTCCGACAGGCCTGGACTGCGTGGGCTGGAAACGGCGCATCTCCGCTCCTGGTGTGTACCCCAGTCTTAGCTGGGCATGAGTTATGAGAGCATTAAGCTTTGGTTTATTGCATATGGAAGCTTTGTGTGCAGTCTAACCTATTTATGATGCCTGGGCAGAAACCTGCTTTAGAGTCGAACCTTTCATGTGCTTTTCATATTCTGGATTGTTTTCTCCCTGAGTGAATAACCAGAGTGGTGTTTAAAGGCAGTGGTCAGCTTTTGAGTGGAGATCTCTCATGGCAATGCTGGTGTGCTTGATGCAGCAGCACTGTGTTGTCTGAGGATAACTCAGTCTCACCTGGGATGATGCCATGTATATCACACTCCTGAATTAGGTTTCTGCAGATGAAACAGGCTCTCTGCCTTTGTTTGCTGGAGAGCACTACGGTGGGTACAGTGAGGCTCCTCTCAAGTTGCTAATTAGGCACCAAAGCAACTAAATGAGCCTCTAGAGATACAAGTTTCCTGTACTTTAAATCCCCTTAAAGAACAAGTATGCCGTATTTTCACGAAGTTTCGTGTCTGCTTCATTTCCAATGACTGACGCTTTTTCAGAATTAAAATGTAAATTGCATGGATTATTAAACAGGGAGATGTATCCTTGCCAGGTTTTTAAATTCTCCATCTGACAGTGCCTGCCCAAACACTGCAGATATCTCTATCACAGCACTTTGGGGTAGAATAAAAAAAACAGAATGCAGAGGAGTTGTTTGGCGGTTCATAATCTAGCCAGGAAAAGCCAGCCACAGTTGGGTGCCAAGCTGCTATTTCTGCCTCAGAAGGTCTCTGTACCATTGATTTAACACTGTTGGAGTTACCTAATCAAGGGACAATAACATTGAGTTGAATGGTCATAATATTCTGTCAAGCAAAACTGGTTTGCTTTCTGACACTGTGTACAACTCTTGCACAGAGTCATGAGGCTTCATCTGGAAATAGGAAAACAAACTACTTATTATCATAGTGTCAAGAGCCCTGCCTCTGCTCTCTCAGTACTGAAGGCTTTGATCACTTGCTGTCACAAGCATCTGGTGTTGCCCCAATGCTTATGACCAGCTCCCTGGCTGAATTAAAAAAGCTGCAGCTTTACTTCTTGGAAATCCCAGATGGAAACCCATCATTGTCAAGTTGTCGGTGCATCTCTGACATCAGCTGAAATCCCTGAGCACTGCTGTCATAGAAGTAAATTCAGAGTCACAGCTGAGACAAATTTCATGGTAGTTCCCAACTGGGACCTGAGGGAGTTAAAAAATATGTATGAATTTCTAAAGGTGAATAGGGGGTGTAAATGTATGTAGACTGACCAGCTGGCAGTGCTGTAGGTGTTTATATGCTGTCTAGAAATGGGGCATGCAACTGAATCATCTATGATTCACACAATATTCCTGAGCTAGGTACAAGTGAACTTCATACCGTGGCCTAAGCCTGGACTTCAAGAATTTCTGGGTAAATGTAGCAAAATAAATGAAATGGAGCAGAATCATTTTTTTTAACACCAAAACCATGTTCATGTGGGAGTAAAACGGTGGAGAGAGGAAGCAGAGATTCCTCTGCCACAGCCATCTCTTTTAGCTGCTGCGTGTGGACTTCATTTGAAGCATTTTGGGCATGATGAATGTGTGCACCTGTCCTTCCTGTGGTGGGATGTGGCTGAGAAGAAAACTGCAAATTACTGGAGTAATACTCTGAAGCTGATGGATCAGTTTCAGGATTGGCTGTGTCCCTGAGGCAGCAGTAGTGCAGCAGAATGCAGAATCTTTGATTCTTACACAGATTTGTTGTGATACCTGTTGCTTTTGTACAGAGCTGTAGATCATGTAAAACAAATATAAAATTAAATGATGACTTAATTTAATCTGATTTTAAGTTTTTTAACTCCAAGGCTGCAACGGCTTATATTAATGATCCCAGTTTATGCTTAGTCATAAAAGACACTGGATATGAAAGTGCTGTGCAATATGTAGTGGTACTATATACCTCCTTGTTGAAAATATGGATAAATTTCTCACTGTTAAAGTCTGCACCTGGTCACCTCATGCAGGGACTGCTGCAGAGACTGTGGGGAACAGAGTATTTTGTAAGCCTCTCTAGTTCTTCAGGTATGTGATGACTGTCAGGACCCCAGCCCAAAAGGTGCCATGCACAGCTGGGAGACTTCTGTCATGCACCTCCCCAGTACCTGGGGACAAGAGCTTAGCTGGGCACAGACTTACTGCCTTAGGTGAGGCTGCCCGTTTGTTCCCAGCTAGACCATACCAGGAGTGCTGGGAGAAGAGTTTAGTTTTAATGCTGAGTCTGCTGTGCTCGTTACCTTCTGCTCACCAGCTGCTGCCACCAGAGCACGGAGACATCGCTCTCTCTGCCTTTATACCATGATGGAAGAAAAGAGGCCGGCTCAGGGCTGTCACCGGGCTGTCCCAGCAGTGGGGAGCAGTCACTCTGAGCATTTCTCTCCCTGTCCCCTGCGGTGCCCGGGCCTGACAAGCCGTGTGGCACCAGCAGGTGGCTCTGGCCCCTGTGAAATGCGGGGCCGTGCCACCGCCGTGTGCGCCGGGATGGGCTGAGCCGGGACACCCCCTGTGCACACACCTACACCCCAGAGTTCGCAAAGTTTACTGTCCTGTTCAAACATCGGGAACGTTTAAATACTTTGGAAGGGCTTCCCTGACTGCTACACACTTCAGCAGGTAGTGTTGATGAATATAAAGTATCTTTCCCCTTTAATTCAGAGAATCACAGAATATTCTGTTGGAAGGGACCCACAAGGATTATTTAGTTTAACTTTTGGCCCTGCACAGGACACCCCAAGAGTCACACCATGTGCTTGAGAGTATTGTCCAAATGCTTCTTGAGCTCTGTCAGCCTTGGGGCTGTGCCCACTGCCCTGGGGAGCCTGGGCAGTGCCCAACCACCCTCTGGGGGAAGAACCTTTCCCTGAGATCCAACCTAAACCTCCCCTGACACAACTTCAGAACATTCCCTCGGGTGCTGTCCCTGGTCCCCACGGAGAAGAGCTCAGTGCCTCCTCTTCCCCTCATGATGAAGTTGTAGACAGTGATGAGGTCTCCCTTCAGTTCTCCTCTTCTAGTTGTCAAGTTATTCCCATGTCTTCATTTGTACCTTGCAGTATGTTCCTCACTGCCAGTGTAGGAAACAAGCTACTTCCTAATGTAGATATGGGAATGCTTTTCTGCTTTTTGGCAGCTTCTAAAGATCTTTAGAAACCTTTGACATAGGAATTGCACCAGAAAAGGTGTGAGAGGGAAGGGCCTAAAATGTACTGGAGTGAGCAGTAGAAGGATAACAAGGCTTTGGGTTAAAGCAGTGGACCAGCATGTTTGTCTTTTAGGCTATCATACCTATCCTCTTCTTCCCCATCTCTCTCCTGAGACAGATATTTGTTTATTTATAACCTGCAGACTTTGCCTAAAATTGTGGATGTTCCTGCTCTTGCTGTTACCTCAGCCAGAGACTTTACTATTCTTGTGCCAGCTTGTTACATCTTCTCAGAGGTTTTCCCAATGCTGTCTCTCAGAGAATCTGTGAAACTTTTGTTTCATTTTTTTTGTGGATAGGGATACACATAGGACTGTAAACCTTCAGGGTTTGTCATACCCTCATAGAGGGAGAAACTTGTAACTGGTGTATTACAAGATCAGGTTTGCAGCTGCGCTAGAACAGATCTTAAATGTGTATTATTTAAAATCATTATTTAAATGCAGACCAGATCCTTTAGGCAACTTTCTATGAATCTTGTCAGACTTAAACAGCCTAAGATCTTTTGGTTTCCTGCTATCAGATGTCTACAAGAGATGCCCTGGAATTACACCACAGTGCTGGTGTTGGTTGTGCCAACCAAAGAGGAATGAACTCATCGTGACTGATGTGCACTGATGAACATACTGGTGGCCTTGGAAATCTTGCAACAAGAATAGGCCAGCCAAGTTCTCAAAGGCTGAATCTTTTGTGGATAGTCTGGAAAACAGTGACCATTTAGTGATACTGAGTTATCCTCTGGCCTCCCTGGTGTAGCGGAAAGTATTTCTCAGAGGCAAAAGGGACTGTTTGTTTACTCAACATCATGTGGCCAACTTTCATCTTATTTTCCCAGCTATAGATGGGCTGTTAAACTCACATTTGGCAACAGCTAATGTGAAGATGTTTGACAGCCACTGGAGAAATCTGTTCTAGAGGGAAAATATTAGCTCAAAACCAGGACTTCATTATGTCTTATAAATATTTAGCAGTCCTGTAGTTCAGCAAAATAACAAGCTGAGCTATTTATTCCGGTTTTGTCATTTTAATTCTTGAAGGGACACAGAAGAAAGTGGTATGCAAGTTCCCAGATGTGTATCATTGTAGCTGTAGCATGAAATGTCCATTCCATCCTCATTAATCCATACAAGTGTAATTGAATTGAAGTGGCTAAAAAATAATCATGTCGCCTACTGCATGTTTTTCACTTCATGTCTTAATCACAGAAAGATTAGACCCACTGTGTCAATCTTGATTCTGTTTAAGCACAGCCACAAACATTTGCGCTCTGAGAGGTCACTGGTAACATGTCCTCACTCAAAGGTTTTCATCCAGCTTGAGAAGCTGGGCCCAGTGGTGGCTGAGTTCCTGAAAATTTGTCTGAGCAAGTTGAGTGGGATTGGTCATATTAGTTACTGAGGTGAAAGATTTAGCACACCAATAAAAACTTTTCATGGGGCAAAGAGGGAAGAAGATCCTAGTAAATCCTAAATGATTCTGGCAATCACCATTCAAAGCTGTGAGACTACAGAGTACCCAACAGAGGCTAAAAAATCCAACAGATATTTAGAATCAGGCTGTCCAAAGCTCAGTCTAGCTTGACTCCCTTGACCAGGCTGTGCAATGAGATCCTTAATCTGTAGTTGGAGTCAGCTGCTGCTACATCAACTTTAGACTTCCCTCTCTAGTGTCACAGAAGAAAATCTCTGTAGATTTAACAAGAAGATATAAAAACCTATAGTCAGGTGGAACCCTTCTGCCATGAGTTGCAGGCTTAAACTCTGATACAATATTTGCTTTCCACAACTTCCCTTTGTAGTATCTTTCCTCTTTCCATTCTGTTAAAAAATATGCCTCTCCAGTACATAAATGCTCTATTCATACCACTGCAGCACCTTCAGCACTGCTGTCTCTGGCATTTTCAGGGAGCATCCAGAGCAGGGAGTGGGAGAGTTAGCAGAGAACGGATCGAGTGGTGTAAGCAGGTCCAGGGCAGAGGTCTGCCAGGCAAGAGCAGTGGCTACAGAGCCCGTGTAAATAATGTCAGGGTCAGTAGTTCAGTCAGCGAGAGAAACAGGTTTGTGGAGTTCCCTCACTTCTCATGCACCAAGCAGGGATTGCAAGGAGCAAGAGATAATCAGGACTGAATTGTGGCCTCTCCTTAGCGCCTTTCACATCTGAAGAGCTGCCCTGTCCCTTCCTCTTCTCCACACCCTGTGCTGCACATCCACAGAACTGCTGCATTCATCTTTGTGGTCAATGCTTAACTTCCCTCCCCCTCATTATTGTGATCAAGTGTTTCTCTCCAGTTGTACTTCAATGCAGGCAGCTCTCAGAGGCCCTGGAAGAACCAGATCAATGCAGAAGAGTGGTTCTACTGCAGTCAAATCAAGAACACATTTCTATTTCTGTATTAGGGGGCATTACAGAAGATATTTTGGTCTAAGTAGTTACATTCAGAAGATAATTGAAGGCATTATTTTGTTACAGGCCACTGTAGAAATGTTGGTTTTGCTGTTGCTGTAGAGACCTTTCTTTTAAAGAATAGCTGAAATATTTAAGGACTCAAAAGTTGGTTCAGCACTGTTGGGTGCTTTGTAATATTCTGCAGTGATGGAGGGTGAAATATTTTTCTTTTAGGAAATATTCAGTAAACCAGAAGTCTTACTGAAATAAAATAACTCTGATACTGCACAGATAGTGAGGCAAAGTCAAAGAGGTCTCTCTGTCAAAGCAGGCTGTGTTGGCCATATTCCGTAGCTTTATTTACTTTGGAAAGAATTTCCTTATTCAGGAAAAGAAGCATTTTCAGTTCTTGTGTGAAATTAGGCTCCTAGTTTTTGGGTTTGTGTGCCAAACAGAGACATGTTCACTCTGTAAGCAGTAGGAGCAGCTTGGGGGTTCCCCACCTGCTCCTTTGTGGCCCACTGTGGGTGGCTGTCACCCTCCCAGCTTTGCTGGCAGAGCCAAGCTCCTCCTGAGTCTCACCTGGCAAACTCTCACCTGCTCTGGGTAATCTCACGCTGAAGCAATCTAGTTCTGGTCTCACACTGTTTTCTGCTGCACGTGGTACAAACCACGTGGCTACTCTTAAATTAATTTGGTAGTTGGACATATCTGCCATTGTAAGGCAGGTGTTTGAGCAGAGTGGCAGCCCAGAAATGTCCTTTATCATAAAACCTCTGTGGCACCTCCAAGCTGTTGTTAAACTGCACAGGTATTTCTGCATTCTTAGGAAACTAGTATCCGTTTAGAATCCTTCTTATAGGGACACACTGAATCATGCTAGGTAATGAGAATGTAAAACTTTCTAATTAAAAAGTAGTTATTGATGGTGTTTCAGTATAGGACTGAGGTCTCTTACAAAGATCACATATGGAAATAGGGATCATCCCAGGTCTACAGTCTGGGAGTGGATGCTAAATGATTTTTCAAAGCTCCCAGCTGCAACCTCCCCAAATCTCAATCTGTGTTTTTCTGGCTTTGATTTCATTTTGAATTCTTTTTTTTTGAGGACTTACAAAAATAGTTTTTTAATAGCAGCAGCCACAGCCAGTTCTAAAGATGATTAGTTTATATGTTAAGTCCTTTTGGAGTTCTCAGGGGAAGCAGATAACACAAGGTCTCTCTCACTTGGGCATTTTTAAAATGCATGAAATTCTACTACTTCCACTTATTTATTTTTAATCTGACAGTTCTGCTAAATTAGGAGGAGAGATCTCTGTCTCACCCTTGCTTTTTTTTCATGCCTTGAAATCGGCTTTAATAAAAATCAGCTGCTGGAAGCCGCGGTTGAAAGCAGTTGAGCTGCCACAGAGGGAGCCTCCTTAGTGGACCCCTATGATGTCAGGATGCATCGAGGCAAGCGGAGAGGAGGGTAGGAATCCAGCTCAGTGCTCGGGCAGCGCTGCCAGGTCCCGCTGCCCTGGGAGCAGCCGCGGAGCTCCGTGCCCCTTTCCTCGCCCGGCCGAGCAGAGCCCCTGGCTCGCCCTCTCACCCGCCTGCATGAGGACCCAGCAGTGCCCCAGTGAGTCCAGCGGGGCACACAGCGCGGAAAACTGCAGCAGCAGTGGCAGCTCCGGGCTCTCCCCGGGTTCGGATTCAGACAGCAGCGGGGTGGTGTGTGGGGGTGGTGGGATGAGAGGCGTCCTGTCCAGGTACTGGAGCTTGGAGAGTCTTCACTCTGCCACAGGTAAGGGGCTATTTTTTTTTTCAATTATTTTTCCTTTTTTTTAAAAAAAAACCAACCTGCTCTGTGATATTGCACTGACCTTGAGAAACCAAACCAAACCCTCTGGAAAAAGTATATAATTTGGAAATGCAGTCTCTTAGTCTTGAGAAATAAGCAAAACATTCAGTGTTTGCTAGTTATACCCCCTGCAGGCTTACAGCTAAACCAAAACAACATAGACCCTTAATAGACTTCTTAAGTCAGAAGGGAAGAAATAGGTTCTTAATGGCTTTGGAAACTGTGCTTAGGCTTCTACCTGATTAAAGGTGTCCTTGCCTTTTGGAACAGCATTTCTTATTATTATACAGAGCTCAGTGTTAGAGTTGACATTTCTCTGTATGAATTCCAGTATAGAGTATTGCTGCCTTTAGAAAATGTCCAAGCTGTGTGCAGCAGATGAGGGCTAGGTAGGGTTGCCCTGCTGTGCACTGAAGGAGGGAAAGGCAGTTCCCTGAGCCAGCTGCTCAAGTTCAGTTTTTGTTTTCCCATCCATTATTTAATGCCTTTCTGAACCAGAGATATTGGAGGCATGTTCATATAACCTGTTTTGGCTCGGCCTGGCATTCTGGTTTTTAGTCAATGATGTACCTATTTAGGGTTTGAATATTTGAACTGCAAGCATGGTAAAGAAGGTTTCTCATTTCCAAGTGACAGTAGCAAAGGAGCCTGGCAGTGATGGTAACGGCCAATGATTGCTGAGCTGTTCAGCTGCTGCTGTTCAGAGAGATTTTTAGTAGAGCTGCAGTAAATTAGTTCTTCTATTAGATAAATTCAGACAAGTGCCTTCAAGGCCACCAGTGACTGGCATTTCCTTAGTAAAAATACTCAGTGCTACCAGCTAGAATCAAGGCTTGGGAAGAATTCAGGGTGTAGTTCTGTGTAATCTGCTTTAGTCATGTATACTTTTAATTATTGAAAGGTCTTGTAATTCCATCTGCTACTGTAGATTTCAGGCTGTTTAATAAAATCTGCATTGCTGCTCTGGATCCTCTGCTGAAGTGTGAGTAACTGCATGGTCGTGCAGGGAAGGACCACAGCAGGGTGACCAGTCTATCTGACTTTCCAACCCTCCCCCAGAGCTTTTGGTGGCCAAGAAACACTGAACACCTACAGTATGTCCTGAGAGCCCAGAGGCAGGAAAAAGGCTCAGGGTGAGATCAGACCATTGGTGCTCTGTTTTGGGGAATGATCTGGGCCACAAATACAAGGGGATGCACTTTTGTGTTTTGGTAGCATCTGCTGGCTCATTTTGTCTGTAACTGGGAATGCAAACAATCCCCAGCATAGCTCTGACATTGGTATAAAGTAATGCTGGCACAGGATGTTTTTGCAAACTACTGCTGAGAGTTGCACGTGAGGCTGTGGCAGTAGTTCAGTCCCCTCTGTGAGGGTTTGCTGTCAGCTGTCCTGGATGCATTCTTAGTCTTAATCAGGTCAGTTGATACAAGTGGTGTACAGTGATATAAAAGAAGTAAGGTTGATAGCAAAATCAGGCTTTGAGACTAAGTCTCTTTTTTCTAAAAGTACTTTAATTTTTTCCACAATGGTCTTGCTCCAAGGGCTGTGAGGCATGGTGTCATTTTGTGGATGCTGCATGCATTTAGCAGGAAATGCAGAGATGGGAGGAAATGGAATAGAAAATGGTATGGAGACAGACCGAGGACTGACCAAATTAAGTTTCATAATTACAGTGTTGATATATCAATACAATAATAAAAGCAGATCACTGTACTTCAGACTTCTTGCTGCCTTGAAATACTACAATAGGTGTCTTCTCACATGCAAAAGATGTCTGAGTGGTTCACCTCTAACTACTAACAAAATTTAGGTCAGAATTAGGATTAAACCTTGAAAGCAATGCATCTCTCAGAAAAAATTATTTTGTGTTGATTCTTCACTGTGAGAATTCTTCTTTGGATTAAACTGAGGAAGCTGTGGTAGGATTGCTCCTCGTCATTAACATCAATTGGCTGTCCAAGCAGTGAGGTGGGATTTCTTTGAAGCTTGTGCTAAATAATATTTTTGAATGGTAAAGCTTAATACAGTGTTTAAACCAACCAACAAAAAACAGGAGCAACAGCAGCTGGCAGTGCATGAGAGAAATGATAACTAGAATGCATGGGAATGTCATCTCCTCAGAGGAGCTGGGAGTCTCCAGCATCTTTGTACGTGATACACCAAGAAGTTGGAGGGGAAAAAAAGATTATGAACTGTGTGGAAACACTGTGAAGTGCCCAACTGTGCATCAAAAAAGGTCTGGAAGAAGAGTGAATCTCTTTCTCTGTTTTAAAGGGGTTCTGCATTTCCCATAGTGGCCTTTAGGCTGGAGAGGTGGACTTGGCAGACAGGATTTAGCTTTTCTTCTCTCAGTGTGCACATAAGCTTGTATATAGGGATCTTCATACTGAGTCTGTTTCTGTCTAAGATTTCAGAGAAGAAAGATTAGAAATAAACCAGATTTAAGTGACTGAAAAGTAGAGGTGAAAGGGAGGTGGGAGGTACAATTGGAATGCAGCCATTTGAGTTTCTCTTTTACACAATTCAGATTTCAAGGGAGGGAAAGACAGGTGTGTTTGTGTGTTTACACATGGATATGTTTGACAGTGTGTTGACTTCGCCAGTGTAGAAAAGTCAGGTAATGTTTTCCCATTCCTTTTGGTTTGGGGTTGACCTTCTTGTAGTATATTGATCAAGAGGGGAAGCTAAATGTGACAGTTGAAAAGACCTGTTGTTACAGCATAAATTTCTGTGCAAATGCCATTTGAAATGCAACTATGCAAAAAAAAACATTTTTCAGTCTTGTATAGAGTAGCAAATTCTACTGGTTTTTAGTATCAGTGCATGGCATTTTTGGTCTAAATGTCAATAAACAGTCCCTTACATGAGGAGGCCTCTCTCCCTGAAGCTAGATGTAAACATGAAAACAGGGAATGCTTTACAGTTCTACCAGGCTCTTCATTTGAGGATGCCAGGAGACTTCACAAGCATCAGTAACCCTCTCAGAGGGCCTGAGAGGTTGTCAAAGTATGATTTAGGGTAGAAAAGGAGGTATACATGGTTTGATGCTTGGATAGTAACCTTGCTATTTTTAAAGACTTATGAGCAATTTCCAAGTGTTTGTCCTGTGCAGTTCTCCAGTGAGAAAATGACTGGGAGCTGGAGTGGCTCAGCAATTCTGGAAATCAGGCCTTAAGTATCTCAGCTGGACAAAAAACCATGAGGCATCCAAATTAAAGGTCAGTTGTGACAGTGCTCCAGCAAGTGATTCAGTGGAACTATGAACACTCTAAGCCTGGTTTCCTAGCAAGACTTTGTATCCCAGGCTCATGCTGTCTGTATCCCATTCATCTCTGTTGTACAACTCCTGAAAAGTTTGTTTCCCTTAGAATGTTTCCAGATTCAAGCCTGTGAGCAGCTCTCTTTGCTTTTCCAGGTCCTTTGTTGCAGGTCCAATCCCAACCTCATTAATACTTCTGTTTACTCTTTTGCTTGTCCAAGTCGGGAAGGACTGGAAGAGCAAAGAAAGGTGGGGACAAAGGGGGAATCACATCCTGGAGGACTAATGGTTGCCATAGTTTCCCTGAGATCCTCTAAGTATTTGTGCAAATGTAGCAATTTAATTGTACAGGCTACACTTGGGTGCGCCTCCGCACAGTTTTGTGGCTCCTAATATTGAGATATGCCCTTGGGAATATGGCCTTTAAACAAACAAGAAAACATGAAACATGGGTGTGGAGGTTTTTCTCTTCATTCAGAGCTTAAAATGAAAATTGTGGTTTTTTAGAAATGTTTTTTCCAAGTCATTCATTTAATTGTTGTGGCTGAGGAGGGAACCAGTAACAGAGCTGTGGCGAAGGCTTTGAGTCTTTCTTGTTTGGCAAGAGATTTTCTTTTGAGCCCTTTCATTTTCCTTTTTTCTTCCCCCAACCCTGCCTTTTTGGTACTGATGTCTGCAGCTGTGTTCATGGGCTGCAGTGCATACTTCCACCGACCCTCCTTTCTCTAGGGTCGTGCAGTCTGCATGAGTTAGAGGTCACACAAGGGGAGATGATTTAAGGTTCAAATTGCTTCAGAACTCAGGGAGGAAAAAGTTAGTGCCTTAAAGCACACACTGCAGCGTGTTGATGTTCTGTTTCACCCTTAACTTGGCAAATTGTGATCTGGGATGTTTCAGCTGGATTCATTGCTTGTACTGTAACGTGTCCTGTGTGCTCCCTCCCCCCCATAAATCCTGTGTCACCTGCGAGAATAACTTCCATTCATCTTCTGAACAATTAATCGACGAATTAAAAAGAAAAAAAGAAACAACAAATTAACTTTGATTTTTCTCTCTCTGTGAATTCATTTGTGATGGTGACTGATGTGGTTACATTAAACCAAAGGGCGATCCTGGGCTTTTGAGGAAGAATTACAACATTAACATCTCTTGGTTGAATTAGTGAGCTGTCCTAAAGCTTAAGTAAATATTCCTTAGGTGGAAAATACACCTTCCAAATAATGTGTTGAGTGTTGCTGAACTGTGACTTGGCATCACACTCAAATAGTGAGGGCATCTACATTAATTAGTGGTTGAGTTCATTTCAGTGAAGGAAATCTTGGTAAGTGCTTAGTGTGTGTAAACTTGACCACCTAACACATTTAACACACTTAAGAAACGTTTTTTCAGTGCAAACTATCCTCTAGCATCATGCTTTTCCATAAAAGGGTATAGAGAATAGTGTTAATGTAGGTGTTGGAGAGTCTAATCATGTTCCTGTACCTCTGTTTGCAGCAGAACCAGTTTTTGTAAGTTCAGCTATTTTGGAGTTCTAATTACATTTTAATGTAGTGGGGGTGGTAGTTTTAGTTGACTTTCCCTTGAGATTTCTTTGTTTTGTTTCAAAAGGAGTAAATACTTATTCTCATGTCCCTGTGAGGCACAGATCCCTGACTACCAGAGATAAACATTCCTATCTTTGCTGATGCTGTGTTTGCAGGGGGGAAAGATAAATCTTTGGGAGCACTGCCCGTGATACTTCCCTGGGTGTCACAGGTACACCATCTTCATCCTTTTCCTTCTCTGCCTTCAAAACAACTCTCATGAAGAACATTTAAATTGTGATCATCATTTCCTTTGCTGAGAAATATGACAACTTCTAAGACTATTTCCTCAAAGATTAAGTTACCTTTAGAGTAGCATTTCAGACCAGCACTTCTTTGGGATATATCTACGCTTCAGTTGCTGTTATTTTTATAGATGGAAGTGAAACAGCCTTAAGCCACCTGATTTGGATACTGCCAGCACCACCACTCTTGCAGCAGGAAATTTTGTGATCCAAGAGAGCAAATGGAAGGGGGAATAAGGTGGTACCATGAAGCCTATCTGACCCCTCTTTTCTCTACCTTTGGGTAGACATGCAAAGGCTTGGAGTAACTGTGGAATGTGCCTGTTCATTTGGGTTATCTGCATCTAGTTCACATAGGTAAAAAAACCAGCAAAAAATAGGTTATAACATGTGCAGGCAAATAGTGTATATGCCCAGTGGTCACAAAGAATGTGTATAATTGCTGCCTACACATGATGAAGCTTCACTATTGCTGCTTAGCATTTAGTTAAGTTAAACAACGTAGGTAACAATCATGCATGTCCTTTGCCATTGGGATGTGTCCTTTCACTTACTAAGCTTGTCTGTAACTAAGCTTATTCCCTATTAAGGTCTTGTTCTCCAATTCATCTGAATCACCAGAAGTGTCTTTGAAGGATTAGAGAAATATAGCCCTCTTCTGAGGGTCAGTAATTATCTGTAGAGGCTTCTAATTTAATTAGAGTCCTGCTTCATCTCAGAATCCTTTTGTAGTCTGAGGTTTGTTAAACCAACCAACTAGTTCAGTAATTTGCTTAAAATACTAGGGCCAAGCTGGGTGTGCTGGACTGCACAGTTATATGGGTCTGAGCAAGCCCCAAGTCTGAAGATGAGCTATCTTCTTGAACACTGAATGCCTTCAGTGGCTGTGCCATTCGAACAAAGCTGCTCTTAAAAGTGGTGTCTGCACATGAAAGCGAGACATTACCTCAGGTGTAAGCTGATAGACCTCAGTTTGCACCTGGTTAACTGTCTTGGATTACATTGTGTGAACATCCAAGTATTGGCAGCTCTCATTACAAATACACCTCGGGGTGTGTTTGCCCAAGCAGGTATAGAGAGCTCTGCTGTTGTTATTCTCAATCCCTTCTAATCAAGGAGCAAGAGATTCCCTGGACTGTGATGTTGGCTCATAAGAGCTCAAGGAACATTTTTTTGCCATGGAGTACAGAACAGAGTAATGGCTTTGCTGGAGCAACTGAGCCATTTCCAAGTTGTGCTGTATCCCAAGGAGTGCTTATGGAAACTCTAATGCATCAGCCACACTTGCAGCTTATTTTTGCATTCTGTGGCCTCCAGCACAATGTAGGTTGGCAAGTGGTAGTGGAATAGGAGAGAATCCAAGTGCCAAAGGCAACTGAATAAGCAGTTGTATTGAATGTCCTTCTTGTTCTTACTCTGAGTTAAATTCTCTTTTTACCCCATATTTGAGTGTATGTGTGTATATATACAGTCGTTCACTGGTTAAGCTTAGGATATTGCATGTGCTAATTATCACAACTTTCAGTGAGGTTTCTTGAAAGCAAGCATTTCTAGGTTTTGGCTCTAAATTTGCTTATCTACTAATGGATAAGGCTTCTTTTTGAACCATTCCTAAAGGATCTAATTAATGCCTTAATAATAATTTGAAATCCATTTCAAATGTACCATTAAGGTATTTGGTACCATCCTGTTGTATTGGAAGGTAAATTACATGTAAGTATTTATAAAATAACTTGAAAAATAAGTTTTTTGTTTCAGGAACATCAGGTAAATGCAGAGCTTTGATTTTAATTTTCTTTAAAATAATAAAAAACCCCCCAACATTTTAACAGCACTGGAATGTTTCATGTTGAGAATAAAGAAAGATAAGATTGGCAATGTTTTCGTAACAGCTGGCAGAGATTTATTTCTACGTGGGAGTCAAATAGCAAAAGTTTTCCTTATGGCAAATGGAAACAGTTTCCATGAGATTGTTTTGAATTAGCCTCTTTTTTTATTGAAGTTCATCTTTAAAAATTTAGACAAAAAGACGATGTTCTTGGAGGGCCAACATTAGGGCCAAATGATCTGTTTTTAATGGGTAGGATCAAGCTATCTGTGCTCTCCAGCTGCCAACAAAATATTTCCACTCTATGTGTGAAAGCCCCTCAGCTATGCATGAGCCAGGATCACTACCCAAATACACATGCAAAAAGACATTCTTGGAATTTAGAAACTGCAGTTCACAAAGTCTTTTAAGAAGCAAAGGAAGACCACAAACAGGGCTTATGCACTAATTGGCTATGGCTCCCTGTTCTTGGAGCTGTCAATAAGGTTATTCCTTGCAGTGATCTTTAGTCAAGGCATATACAAGTTTGGAGCAGGAAAAGCTGTCTGCATAATTACTGAATTTAAGCAAACCCAACCCAAACTGTTTGGAAACTAAAGGTTCATCTGCAGCAGTAAGGTGCAATGAGGATCAGTCTCATCTGCTGAACCCCAAGGGCTCCTGGAGCTCTGTCTCTGGTGTGATGTCCCTCGCTGTCTCTCAGGTCCCTGACTGCATTTGTTATCCTGCACAGTCTGGGACACAACGTGGCTCTAAGAGAATCACACAAGCCAGCAGCCCTGTGTACTGAAGTGGTCAGCTCAGAGTCCATCCAAAAAACATACACCTGCAGTGTTTGAATCTGACCTCAGCTTCAGTTGTGAAGTACCTGCAGGTGGAAGATGACAGCAGGATGCTGTAGGCAGGTCCAAGAATAAGGACCTCTGAGCTCCTGTTTTGCAGTCCTACAGCAGGCAAACTGCTCATGAGGCTCTTGTTCTATGGCTGTATGCAAAGTGTCTCAGTTCCTGATGATACAGAGCGACCTGGATAAGAGAATAATAGCCTGAATACTGGAGCTGTTGTGTGGAGCTCTGAGTAGCTTCTCAGTTGGCTCAGCTCCTGCTGACTGGACTGGTGCTCTGGCAGGAGGGCCCTCTCTCTGAGCAGAGCTGCATGTCATCGTGAGGTCACTGATAGTACATCCTGCTCAGGGCAAAAACCTACTCTGCATGCCTGAAAGAAGCTTTGACAATAAACCTTTTAAGAGAGTTTATTATGAAAACACAGCGTTACTAATACCCTGAAAACAGTGGATTTGGATCAATTTGAAATGTGGCATTCTTATCAGCCTTAAAAGCCTGAATAAATTAAAAAATATGCAGAACCCATCTGTACTGAAACTTGTTGATTGGATCCGTCAGTTCTCTTTAGAGGAAGCGAAATAATTTATTTTGGGCTATTTTGTGTCCCAATTCTGAGCTTCACCACAGCCTCTATACTGCTGTAAATCTAGGGCCTGGCAGCCCCATTTCATGCTGTTTTACCATCGATACTCTGCATAGGCTGAATTCTGGGGGGGTGGTTTTCTCCTATGCATCTCTGGTCACAGTTGGGGGTATAATGCTCACCTGTGTTCACACTGCTTTTTCTAGCTCATGTGAGGGCACACACTGCCCCCCCCAGTGCCAGCTGATCATCATCCCTGAGCCACTGGGGTGGTCTCCAAAGTGATTGTATTTAGGCCAGCTTATACATCTTTTAGGCAGCCACTTGTGATTGTCAGATCCAGATAACTCCTCTGATCTGAAGAATTTAGCTTTTGGAAGAGAAAAAAAGATCATTCCAAGGGTAAGATAAAGAAATGTCACAGCTTTTCAAGCCGGTGACTTGACACTCAAACAAAATTATTTAAAAATATGCTGAATTAATAATGACCAGGTCATTAGTCTTGACTCATCTAAATCATTCTTGATGCCTGAAATCATAAATGTAGAGTGTGAGCACTGCTGGGTCAATTCCTGAAAGGTTGCTTGGCCAAATATGTGGTTATTTTCTGAGTAAAGGTGGGACCTCCAACCTGGCATTCTGCCTTCCTCTCATATGCTGCCTCTCCTTTTCTCAGTTTTCATTTTTGAGAAAGGCATCTTGATTGAGAAGGTTTTTCCAGTTGCAATAAAAATAAAATATGAGGATGACTTCTGTTTTTTATGGGAATAGAGTGCAAATAGAGGGAAGAGGTGGATCGTTCCATCTGCTTTGTCAGAGGACTTGTCACCTCTTCTTATGTTTTACACTTCTATTAGGGTGTTGGCTGACTTGCAGTGGCACCAGTGCAGCTGTTTGTGACCCAATTCTTTTATCATACCAAGCAAAGAAGGGGCAGTTCAGCAAGTCCTGAGTTCTTTGAGGAAAATGAGCCTTGGCCTGGTGCAAACTGTGTGCAGATTAGAGCAGAAGTAACTTTGCAGTTACTGCCCGGCCCTTACTTAATGTTTTTAATGGCACCTTAACTTGTGGTTTGCTGTGCTGGCTGGAGTATTGATCCTTTTCCCTTCTCTGCCTCCCCCTGCAACCCTGTACTTTGCAAGGAAGCTGATTTGTATTGACACTGATTTCCTTTAATCGTTCTCTGGTTTCCAGAGTCCTGAAGAGCTGAAGCATCCTCTGCCATGGGCTGCTCCTAAAAACTTTACCTGCTGTAGGTTTTGCTTCGGGGCTTCTAAAGCAGGTCTTCCTCCCACCCCAAATCTCAATGGTTTAGGCACCTCTGGAGATGGTCTGGTCCCATTCCCCTGCTCTAAACTCCAGGTTTAAACTCGTGGAGTGCATGATCAGTGAAGTTTGAACATCTCCAGGAATGGAGACTCCATAACCTCTCTGGGCAGCTTCTTTCAGGCTGTGAACCACCCTTAGTGTAAAAATGTTTTATATTTGAATAGAATTTACTGTATTTCAGTTTAGATCCATTTTTTCTTTTCCTTTGGCCAACACTGATCAGTCTAACTCTGTCTTCTGCACTCTCTTCCATCAGGTACGTATACACATCAAGATTCCCCTGAACCTTCTCTTCTCCAGGCTGAACAATCCCAGCTCTCTCAGCCTCTCTGTGTATATCAGGTGCTTCAATACCTTAACCATGCCTGGCCTTTTACTGGCCCTGTTCCAGTACATCCATATGTTCCTTGCAGTCTCATTTGCATTGATTGTCACTTGGGTTCTGGTTGAGTAGAACATGCTGGGTTTTTTTGAGTCCTAACCACCTTAATGAACATCTTTCTGCCTGTGGGTAGTGGAGCAACTGGTATCACATCCAAAGCTTTATCTGTCAAGTGCTTTCTTTGGCAAAGCAGGTAGGGAGATGAAATTTTCTGAAAACTTTCAAAGAAGAAGTGAATTTTTCCTGCCTTAGTCCTGAGGGCCAGGGTTTGCTGACTGTTGGATCACTGCAGGACTCAGAAGTTGCTTCCTATTGATCAGGTGAGCACACAGCTGGAAAGGAAGCTTTGAGAAGACAAGACAGGTCAGAGTTGCTTAGTTGCAGCAGCTCTTGTAGTTGGTGGTTCATTGCTGACATGTGCCTGTACAGGCAGTGTTTGGTGCCTAAACCTCTGGAATAGTGTTTGATTCTTCCTGGGTATGAACTGCATGTATTTTGTTTGATTGTTTGTGGTGGGTTTTTGTGGCCTCTTGCTGCCTATTCCTACACTTGTGAAGCTCGCCAGTGGGAAGTGGGGGAGTCATCATCTGGGCAGTGCTGGTTCTGCTTTTCTGAGAGTAATGTCAGATACCAGCTGGACCATGGCCTCAGCCATATGTCAGGCCAGACTTTGGTGTGCCTGTGAAAGGGATCTGGTTGCACAAATAGTTTATGCAAAGGTGGAGCCTTGTCTGAAGTACCTTTAGGAAGCACTGAGGCTGTGTGCCCTTCGATCAAGCCTTGTATGTGGTTTCTGTACTATACACACTGAGACTCATTCAGCTTCTCTATTTATAGCACTCAATAAGTAACAAGTCATAGCACAGAAGGGACCTGCCATATTGGGCACAACAGCCTACAGTTTCACTGCTGCAGAACTCTAATTATTAATCCCAGAAATCTATGTGAGAGGCCAGTGTGCTTGTTAGAATGAGCCCTTGTGAGTAAATTCCTAGGATAACCCCCATTTAAACAGAACATCCCTTGGTTGTGAATGTCTTTCCTTGTCACTCAGCCCGTGGTGCTCAAAGGATGTGGATCCAGCAACTGTTCTTACACAGTGTAAGACATGGCAGTTAAAACAGGGCTTTCTCCTGTAAACACTGATCTTGACCACTTGCTTCTTGACAAAGCACTTGAGGTAGCAAGACTTTGGGAGTTTCTTGGGACAGACTCTGGAAGTAGATAGGAATGCTGGGGAAAAGGGGTTTTGGCAATCACTAGCTCTGTGTTCTCTCTGTGGCAGGCAGGCACATTACCTTCATTCCTGCTCTGTTTTCCTCTCCTATAAAGCCTAGATACAAGGGATAGGCTTGCGTGGGTTGCTAAGTGCTGTCTGTAAGATAATCAAAAAGAAAACAGAGCTGGGCCATAAACCAAGAACATTGCTTCAAGTACCCTACAAGGGCCATAGAAAGAGCTCAGGCTCTGCTGCAGGTTGGAATTTCCTGGCTCCCTGCATTGCTCCAACTGAGGAGCTCAGAGCCCTGTGACTGGAAGCATCTTAGTGGATCTTCCCAGTGTAGCAGTAGCTGTGTGTACCCATTCACTGTTTTAAATGGATTGATGTTAAAAGCCCAAGCAGTTCCCACACTGAGTGCTTCTAGTTGTGCTGGAATGATTGTTGCTGCTTGAGGTCCCGCCGTGCAGCAAGAAGAGCAAGAGGCTCATGTTTTGTCTTATGACATGTAGTGTGTTCAGGCCAGGTTGGATGGGGTCCTGGGCAACCTGACCTAACAGGCAGTGTCCCTGGCATGGCAGGGGGTTGGAACTAGATGATCTTCCAACCCAAAGCATTCTGGTAAGGCAGCAGCTGCAGAAGGGCCTCCAGTCACGTCCTGCACTGTAATGGTGTTCCTTCAGTGGGTGATCTGTTTGCAATGCTCTACAGGAGGCTTGCTGCTGGGTGAACCTCACTTGGCTAGAAGGAGGAAAACTCTGGTCAGTCCTTCAGATGTGACTTAAGGAGTTGTCTGTTCTTTGCAGAGCTGATGAAGTGAAACGAGTGTATGAACCTCAGCTCTTTCAAAATGAGGTTGAGAAATGAAATTTAAATCTTTCTTCATCAGCAGTTAATGCTCAGCTGTTTGGTTCTGTTGGAGAACTTAGGGTGAAGCTGGGCAGCTGATTCCCTCCCTTCTGCAGCAGGAGAGAGCATGGGTGGCAGAAGTGTGGTGAGAGAGCACTGGCATCCCAAAGGACCTCCATTAATTCTTCTTTGAGTGTTTGCCCACAGCCATAAGGAAGGAACTGGGTTTAAATGCAGTGCAGCAGAACACCCTCTAGTCATGTGTCTCTTTCTTCTCTGTTTGTTGAAGTCAAATGTCTATATTTGGCACATCCTAGGCTGTTGTCATGGAAATGGTTGTATTGACACATCCATAGCAGAGCAGCTTTGTTCTGTACAGAAGGATCAGAAGGACGATGGGTGAGAAAGGAAGAGGCTTCTTCTCAGCATTCAGGCATCCATAATATTTGTTCTTCAGCTTCTTGGCTCCAGTTGGAAGGCACAGAGCTGTTGAATTAGTTGTTTTGAGCCAGTATTGAAAGAATTATGTAGGACAATACCCAACATTTGGACACAGAGCATTACTGAACATCACACAAGATAGGATCCCCAGCTACAATAGCTGCCTCCTACATAGATGGTGTGCTACTGATTAGCACCATTGCAGAGCAGTGACATCTCTGCTCAGTCCTTTTTACCCTCTATTTCTAGTTCATGTGAGATCTTGCATGTTCCTACTATTCTGAAAATGATGGGAAATAAGACTTATGCATTTGAACATTGTAGCTGGAAACGTCAGGGACTGTAGCCAGATATTTCTTCCTGAACACAGGGAATAGAGTAGTATTTGAAGAGTTAATGAAGGTGAACTTAGAGAGCAGAAATTAGTAATATTAGCAGATTTCATTCCTAATGTTCTTTCTGCTGCTGCCAGGCTACCCTGCACTTTCCCCAAGACATGCCATCAGCTGTTGGAAGGGGAAGGAATAGAAGAAGGAATGTTGGATCTGTTTGCCTCATGTCAGTGTTTTTACAGGGAGCTTCTCAGCTTCACGCCAAGAGAAGTCAGAAGATAAGAAACTTCAGAGCAGCGAGGGAAGCTGCATCCTGCATCTCGGAACTGAGCTCTGCAGGGTTCTTTCCTCTAGTGCCTGGATCTGTAGGAGGAGTTCCTCCCCCTTCCTGTGCATCTTGAATGTGGTGGGAGCCTATTTCCATGCTTTCAATCAGATATTTGGGGTCTCTTTTTCTCTGTTAAACGTGCACTTAGAGGCTGGTACGTGCTTAGGAAAAGCCATGCTGTTTCTAATGCAGTCTGTGTATCCATCATGAAACAAAAACCACCACAGTCAAGCTGCAGATAAGGAAGGTCTTTTCTGGTTGCATGACAAAAAACTTCACTTATCCCAATGGCCCCTACAGATGAGACTGAATGCAAGTAAAGGGAGCTCCTGTCCCTGCACCACAAGTGTCCCGTGCCCTCCAGGTAACCCCCATAAGAAGGTAGGGCAAGACTTGCACAGAATCCATTCCTGCTGTGCTCCCAACCACTTTTAGGTGCTTTGAGGGATTTCCTTGTTTTGGATTTCAGGAATGCTTAAGCATTTATCAGCTTTCCAGATATTGTTGTATATCAGCAATCCATATTAGGGTGGTAAAAGGTATTTGTAACTGGCGCTTCCCAAACACCAAGTTCCAAATTTTCCATTGCATTTTTGATTTTGGAAAAAGGAGAAATAAGCAAACCAAAAAAGCTCGCCTTTCTTTTTTAAGCTTTTGATGCAATAGTCTGTTTCCTGGTGGTTTTATTTTGGGTATGTATGAAGGGAACCAGATTGGAAGGATTTTCAGTGTGTGTGGAAATTTGCAATATTAAGAACGTCATCTTAATATTTTAGCTGCTTTATAACTGTGCCAGCTGTTCTGCCAGAGGAAGCTGCTGCTTCCTTCAGGGTTCTGTGGCCCTAGACAAACTGGTCACCCTGTAAATATTGACACATTAGAAATTACAGAACCCATACTATTGCTGGTCTTCAGAAAAGAGGCATCAACAACAGAATCTTACTGTTCATCTTTGATAAATCCAAATACTGAAAAATATTCTGTAAACTTGGTCTTTAATTGTGATGATAAAGATAGTCAAGATTTTAAATTACATTATCTAATTATTGTTAGATGACCTTATTTATTACTAGATATCATTTATTAAATAAAGTGCATATTAATTTCTCTTTCTTTCTAGGAAGGGAGTTCTCTTGAATAGTGATAGCACATCTCTATTGCTGCCCTGAGTAAGCCTTGGATGGCTTTTGTCTGCAGGATGTGGTTATGGCTGAATAATGGAGTGAACAAAATATGAGGTATAATTAGAACAAGTTTCCAGGCAGTTTTTCATGTTAGAAATTGGAGAAGACCTTAAGAAGAAATATTTTCCTTCAAGAAGCCACTTTTATATACATTTTTCTTGGGGCAAAGGGATTATTGCAGATATTCCTAACCTGAAGTAATCTTTTCAGATCAAGGAACCTCAGCCAGGGAAGAAGTGCTGGTTGCTTTCAGTTCATCTCTCTGGTGAACTTTTCCTTCTTGTATCCCACAATGGCAACATAAAGAAAACAAAAGTGTTCTTTTTGGATCAGAACCACCTCCCAGCAAACGTCAGGCGTCGACTGCACGTGTGCTCACCAGTCTGGTAGCACAGCAGAAAAGGTGAAGAAATCACTGGGAACTTTGATATATGTTCTGTTGAGCTGTGCATTGCCTTTGGTAAAAAACGATGGCAGTTTGCAAACTAACCTTTTTATGAAGATAAGAAAGGTATAGAGCTGCTGTCCTTATCTGGCTTCTTCCAGTGGAAGTTGATAGAAATCTCTCCTGACACCACAGTGGAAAATTTGATGTAGTGCAGAAGCAGAAAATGCCAAATGCAAAAATCCTCATCCCTATTGTAGGATGCCAACTTGGCTAATACAGGAAGTCCAACTCTATTATTTAGCAGCATGAGGTATTTGAGACACAAACTGCTTTGCCCAGCCAAAACCTGCTCAGTTACACATTGCAGCTCTCCAGTTCCAACAGTGTGTTCACCCTGTTATCTGGTGGATCCTGTTTGTGTGTGTTTGGTGGCTGCAGGTATGGTAGGCATCTTGAGTGGTTCAGAAACACTTTAGTCAGCCAGAATTTCAGGGTCTGACCTCTTCAAGAGGAGCAGTATAAAGCTTTGTAATCAGATTCATAATGGTTAAAACAGGCAAGTGTTTTACTGTATTGTTTTGGTGTGATCACCCTGTCCCCTGGCTGAGGGGGAGTAATTATTTGATATAATTGAGTAATTAACTGGTGTATTCTCTGGAGCCTGTGACTTGTGACATCAGGGAGAAAATGGGACTTGGTGTCTGGTTAGATACTTCTGATTGAGAAGTTAAATGTGCAGATGATGGAGCACATGCTGAATGTATTGATGTTTTCAGGCAGGTGACCTCTTGGCTGTCCTTAGTATTGGAGAGTAACACATCCTGGATCTTTGTCAGGGTCATGTTCTTCCCTTCACTATCCATAGAGTTTATTTCTTCATTTGTGCTCCAACCTTTTCTGCTTGCACAGTCACTCTTCAGTCTATCAGTCCACAGTCTATCTCCACTGTGGATTCACAGTTTGAAGACGTGCACCCATCTTCATTTCTTCTTGGACATGATGATTTCCTCATCCTGCCTCCCTTATAGCTCTGGCCTCAGTCAGGTCTCTTCCCGTCCCAAACTTTCTCCCTTGTTGCTTCCCCATTTCTAAACACCATTCTCATGTGCTCATAGTACAACCTGTCATTTCAGTTTGATTAGTTGAGGAATGTGGGAAAAAATCCTTGCATTTAATTGGGCTCATGAAAGCTTTTGATACAGAGATGTATTCTCTCTGTTCTCCAGAAACCTCCACCACTCTTGGAGGCACCTAAACTCTGTGTAGGTCATCCTGTAATAAACCTCTGGCTTTGCCAGAGGTTTGACTGGGCTCATGTTCAACACTCTGCCACTGCCCTGTGCTGCCACAAACAGCACGAGGGTATCCCCTCTGCTGGCACGTGTGTGTAGCTCCTGCAGTTTTAGGTCTAGAAGGCTGTAGAATTGAGGTTTGCTGCATGGAGGGCATCAGACCCCCATTTGTCAGTATAGAGGTGCTGTGTGCTCAAAGTGGATCCAGTCCTTGTGTTTTACAGCTTTCAGAGTAACCTATTCCTAGCTGACATCAATTAGCTTTTACTTTTCCAAAAGGAAACCTTAGAAGCGTGCCTGGAATTAAAATGTAGGCATTTCCAGTGGGCTGTATTCTGTTTGTATTGCCATGAACTGAAATCACCTCCTGTAAGAAAGAATAGTATGCAGGTGCAAAGATGTTATCTGAAGGAAAGGAAAGTTTCCAAAACAGTTGCATAATATAAAGTGACATGGAAAATTAAAAGCTAATTTGCCTGCAAAGTTAGCTCTGACTCACTAGAACTTGCTCTGATCAACTCTTAAAACTATCTCAAATAGTGAAATTTTCACATCAGGTGTCTCAGTGGCATTCCAAGATGCTCATGCTCTGGAAGGTGATTCTGTGATTAGCTCTTCTTATGACTGATTAAATCAGTTTTCCTCCTTCCACAGCTGAATACAGTTGTAGATAATTAGAGTTGTGATACACAGGACATAAGCTGGGAGCGTCTCTTTTATCTACACTCACTTTCTTCTCCACGCACGTTTGCTTTGCATAAAACTATTCAAGCTAGTCTTTGCTATTCCACTCTGAATCTAATTTTAATGGCTTTGCCTTTATATTGACCTAGAACCACATAAGTAAACCTCATTTAGTTATTTGATGTATGGATCTCCTATGGATCTCCTGGCTTCCAAGGAAAAGCATTTGAAATTGGTGACTTGTTCTGTGAACAAATAATTAGCATGAGGAATCAGAGAAATAAATTGGCTGCATTTGAGTGCCCAGAAATGAAGACTTTCTGTGGCATCAACAGGAAATACCAATGGTTTACAGTGGGCAACTTCTCGCTGTTATAATAATGCAAATAGGCATGAGCTAATTGGTCAGGATAGAGGGAGCTCCTAATTGGAATGTATAAAGAAGAGGCAAACATGCAGAAGAAAACTCGCCAGTGGAGCACTTTACACTAGAGAGGTAAGGACTCTGCAATGTTAGTCAGACTATACCTGTGGCACAGGTTCGGTCTGCTTCCAGTGAAGAATTCTGTAATACATACATTTGATGGTCGGTGTATTTGCAGTTAATGCTAATTTATGACTTAAAATAATCCTACCTGTGCTTTGTGACAGCCGTTGCTCGTGAGACTGGATAAAGTAAGGACAAACCAAGACAAGCATGAAGTCTGCGTAACACAGCAAGGATTCTGTGACTAGGACTGGGATATCTCTCCCTCAGCAGACCTTTCTGGTGACTATCTGGTGCCTCAGGCTGACTGGACATGCTCACTGTCAGGCTGGCATGGCTGGTGGTATCCCTCCTTCAGCCTTGCAGGCAGAGGCACTTAACCTCTGGCATTGCTCAGGCAGAAAGGAATTCAGGGAGTGGTTGGTATCCATTTCACACTTCATGGGGCAGTAAACACAGGAGGCAGCATGAAGAGCTCTAAGTTCCTAAGGAGGACTGTGCTGCATTTATATTTATGCTATTGTTTGATGTCAGACTAAAACTGTATCTCATTTCTAAAGTGAAGCACCCACTTATGGGTGGAATAATTGGAGGTTTATTAGTGACAGCAGGAGATAGATTGATGTACCGGCAATTCAACTCTGCCCACATGTCTCATATTCCTGTGCTGGACTTCCAAATTTTATGGAAGTCTCTCAGCAGCAGAGACTGTGAGGCAGTGAAAAATATGAGGTTTTGTTTTGGGGCTTTTTTTGTCTGAAAAGGTAAGACTTTTAATGTTGTGTTTAATATAATTCCCTCAGGACTATCAATAGCTACTCATTAGCTTTTCATGTTGCCAGAGGAAGGACATGATTCAGTGCCTGGAGCCATGAGCCTGTGGCTGGATGTCTCATGTGCACTTTACAAAGACTGTGACTTGCCACGGGAAATCTCCAGGTATTTCCTGGCAGCTGGCCATTCATGAAGGCCTTGAGCTCGATAGCTTAGAAGCTTGAACTGGAATTAAATTGGACGAATCTGGGCCCTAATCCCCATTTACCTCAGTGTTTTCATCTGTGGTTAACAGCAGTAGTTACTGTGCACGCGAAGGCTGAGGTCTTGGTCATTAGTACTGAAAGAGATTGAAGACTCTATTAATTTCCATGCATGGTCTTCCAGAAGTTCTGTTCTATCTGAAGACTAAAGGACTCCTGGTGCTCTTGCTGGGGTCGTGGATCTCCATGTTGGGTTCAGTCTGCGCCGAAAGGAGGTTCTGTCACTCTTACTGGTTGTGTTGTATGACCTTGGTTGGTGGGAGGTATAAACCCAGCTAAAGTTGTGCAACCTGTCCTGTGACACTTATTAGGAACAGAAGTAGAGCTGTAACTTAGTGGAGCCCATGTTTGGAGTGAAATCTATTCCGTCTGTGGCTGAGAACATATGGAATGTTCTGCCCTCGGAGTGTACTCATCATACAGACATCTGTTCTGGGAAAGAAAGAATGCTCCCTTGTGTTCATACTCATGCTTTGTTTGAGATGATGGGCTGCCTGGGCTTAGCCCTGGGCTGAGAGAGGGACAGGCAAACAGTCTGTAAGGGGTTCTTGGTCATTCTTGAATGGGCACCAGCACTTTTGTTGCAAATGGGATTTTTGTCTCTAACCAAGAACAACAGTCTTTGGTGCCTCTTTTTTTAGATGCCAGCTGCTCTTGAATAATTCTGTGCAGTTTTGCTTTCAGGGGAATAGGAATGTTTAATGATAATGACTCTTACCTGAGGAACTGAATTTAGAGCATCTCTAAAATCTTAGCTTGACGCCTAATATGGAATGCAGGAAAGGGCTGTAATTCCTGAACCCAGAGCAGAGATAAAAGAAGTTGAAAGCATTAGCCTCCTAAGCCTGTGTGACAGCTTCTTCTATTTTATTAATGTTTACTTTAGAAACAAAGATGTACTTGCTCAGTTTGCTCATTTTCTGAGATTAATTTATGTTCTGAGTTCAACCATATTATTATTTTCCTTACTGCTATGGAATTTAGTTATATTAACAATGAAAGAAAAATTCAGAGGGTTGATCTAGAGACAGGATTAATTTATGGAAGGTGGGATATCTTATTGCTCCAGTTTTCAGTAATAGAAGGAAACTACTCAGCTCTTTTTGTCCAGATTTTACAGTGGAAGGAGCTCCAGAACTCTGGCTGCAACAGTTGCAGAAAACAGAGTTAATCACTTTGGCACCTGGCAAGCTAATTTACTACTTGACTCTGAAAAATAAGGAACATGGGAATCTTTATGCAAGGTATAATTAGGAAGAAATAACTATAGTAAAATAAAAATCAATCAGATAACTCAAAACATGAATTAAACGAATATTTTTGAGGGAATACTACAGACCAAATTAATTGTTTAAAGGTTTCAGGAAGTGTATTATAAATCCAAGGTTCTTACTTGAAGGAAATTTTATTACTGCATACAAAACCCATGTAACCCAAGGTGACAAATACCACTTCTGCTTTCCCCACTTCTTCGAAGAAGCTGTTCCCTATGAAAGCACTTCAGTTTTTGTTAGATTGTTGTTGTACTGTGACCTAAGAAGAGTTAAGGGCACAAGAACATGAGAAGTTCCGGACTCAGTTTGTACATCTCAGAGGGAGATACTTTAAATTTAGAATCAGACAAGCTGTGTAAATGTCTTCTGCATTTTTGGTTTTGGTTATTTGGTAGGTTTGCTTGGATTGCACAAAACTTGTTCCAAGTTCTGTCCTGCTCCCATCTGTTCTTGGCTCTTGTCAGCTTCACTGGGAGCAGTGAAATGTGTACTTAGATTCTGTTTGTGCAGAACACAGTGCAACAGTAAACTTAAGGTTGGTTCTAAACTGAAATATCTTTAAATAAAAAGACAAGATTCTCCAGTTTTTATTTTACCCAAGAGTCTCTATGCCTCAAATACCTCTCAGTGCCATGTTTTAAGATAAAGGACAATGTCCCTCTGCCTTGGGTCAGTGACTACCTAGTTTTTATTCCTGGCATGGATGGCTAACTGGAAGAAGAAAGCACTGCACTTGATTTTAGGTTAAAGCACTACCTTAGCTGATTGTGTTTTACAATCACTGAACATAACTGTAAAACTTCTAATATATCAGGGCATTGTAACATTACCACTGACCAAAATGAAGAGACCTGAATTAAGACTGGGGGAATTCAATGCTTGTGGTTTTGCAGCAAGATTTCAAAACATGATTAAACAAAGACGCTTCCAATGTTTGAGGTGGCAATAAAGATTTGGAATGTGACCATCAGTCGAAAACATTAGTGGCTTTCTTGGTATGTAATACATCTTAATCAGCAACATATCACCTTCCAATGACAGTGTTAGGTCTGTAAAGTTAGCAGGGAGAGTATTATTTTTTAATTAAAAAAGATCAGACCTTTCTTACTGAAAGGTGTGATCAAATGTGCTTACCAGACCTTTCTAAAAGGATTCCTACTGTTGGATCATCCTTCCCCTCTTAATTAAAAAATGCAACTCAAGGCTTCAAATAATTGATCTAAAAGCATGCACCTCCTATAGGAAGGTGTTTTTGTTCCGTGTGACTCCTGTAGGGTCTGGTACCATTCATGGAAGAGCTCAGTTGGGTCAGTTTTCCAGGTGGATAGGAAAGCTTTATTTAGCCATGTTATGCAGAGCCTGCTCAGTGTCTCAGCCCTGTCCTCAGGAACAAGTGTCCACATCGTGATAAGCACAAATGGGGGTTTCTTGTCAGGCTCTGGAGCAGGTTTGTTAATTCATCCCAAGAGGTTCCTTCCTAAACAGGACTAAAGAGCTGTGAGCTCCTGTAGACAGCTCAGATGGCCTCTGCCTTTGCTCCACCTGCTCTCCAAATAGATGATGAACACTTTCAAGGATTTGGCAGCCTATGAATGTTTCTCAAGTGCTTACTTCCCATCAGAGCTGAAGGTGCTATTTGGGGACATGCCCTTGCTGACCTTGAAATGAAGTGATCACAGCAGGAACATGAACTAATTGCTTTTACTTCTTCGTGTTCTGTATGACTTCCCCGTGCCTACAGCCAGACAGCAGCTTGTTGGCTCTGTTTTCTGTCTTTTCTTTTATCTTTTCATCCAGATTCACCCTCTTTCATGTTTAGGTGTTTAAGTTTTGATTTTTGAAAGAGAAAGAAAAGAATCTCCGATGAAAGAGGTAGGCACGACCATTCTTGTAAGAAAAGAGAGAAAGAAAAAGTGAAGTATTGTGTAGCATGAGTGTTTGCTGAGGAACAGACTATTCATGGTTTGATTGTGAAGCAGAATGAAATTCCCAGTGGTCAGAGTTCAGAGTCAGAGGAGTTGGCTGTAGCAATAGGCAACAGCAGCCCTGCTAGGGAAGTGGTTTTTTTCAGAGATTTTTCTACACGAATAAATTCAGTTTGCATAATGGAGTGAGGAATACCTCTTTTTTTAGCTGACCTCTTTTTGGCTTCTCAGCTTCTTTCACTGTCTAATAGCCAGAGACAAGCTCTATCTGAAATTCCCACAGTTCTTTGTCCCTTTCATTCTCCGGCCACCTAGAAACCACTTGCTATTTCTGGATCAGTGCTGGCAAGAAGTTATCTGGGCAATTTGAGAGTAAGGGAGTGCATTTCAAACTCACCTCTGGATCACTAGAGCTGCATCATGCTGTGTATTGTCCAAAACTACCAAATCTGTTCTCATATCCCAGGTAATACGCAGAGAGCAGAAGCAGTGTTGGCAATATAGTATAACCAAAATATAATCAGATTTACAGCGATTCTACTGTGATTCTGGGGCAGAATAAGAACTTTAACATATGCAGATGTACTAGAATGTGTGTTTCAGAATGAAAGCATCCGGCCTTTGTAAGCTGGATTCTGATTCCTGCATTAATTCCTGAAGCCTTAAAGAATCTCTGTAAATAATGAGGGAGGAGTTGATAGAACAATGTAGTGACCCCTTCTCTACCACTGGTGTCATGCCCTGTCTGTGTTCCCCCACTTTGATTTTTGGTGAAGCACAGAAACAGAGAGATTATGAAATTTGCAGCCATACCTTTTTTTCTGAGCATTCAATGAATGTTTAGTTTTGTTGCTTTGTGCTTTTCTTCCCTATAAAAGCTGGTTATTTGATCATGTTTGAGCCCATTTGCCAAGGCCAGTTCATTGGCACATTTCAGGTGCACTAAAGAAAAATACATTGTCTGATCAGTCTGTGCTTTGTACAAATGTTATTTAATTGTGCCCTTAAATTTGGGGAGCAGCCCTTTACTATACAGTATTTTCCATAAGATGGTAATTTACTTCTTGAGTAATTTATTTTTTTTTTCTTGTAGAGTATGCTTTGGCTCTTATCTTTGATAGATTCAATCTGCTGTGTTGTTATGCCCCCAGAATATTTTCATCCTGTGCTGGGTGACTGGTGGTTCTTATAGAGAGTTTCTTGAGAGAATTGCTTTAGAACCCAAGTTCACCACTGCATGTGGTGACCCAGGCACTGTCTGTGCCTCCTGCTGCAAGCTGGTCAGCAAGTACAGTACAAATCCATGGTGCTGCTTAACGTGTTTTTCTTTGGATTTACCAGATGAGGTGGCTCTGTAAGGCATAGAATCAGATCTCAGGAAGATTTATATTGAGGATTTGAGGTATTTTTATTACTCTGGAAATTACACATATAATGTAGGTCATGATTTCACAGGGAAGAAAAATGGGTCAAAAATCTTCCTGAAACAATGATGGTCCCCTGGCACTGTAGGTAAGCAGAACTGCTGTATCCTGTACATGCTCAGTGTACATGCCTATCATGGGATCTGCAGCTCTCATCTGCACCAAGTGTGAGGAGATTGGGGTTTATAATTGGAAGTCCTAACCCTGTGCTGTCCACATTTAACACACTTGATGGCCTTAGGGGAAGTCTGTGATGCACAGGGAATGTGGGTTTGCTGCCAAGTGTTATAAAATGCAGAGGTGACAGCTCTGTTCCACAGACCACAGGCTAGAAAGATGCAGAGACATCTTTTACACAATGCTGGTGTGCTCCTTTTGGGCAAAAAGACAACACAGACTAGGAAATCCAGTGGTAAAGGTGGCTGAAGGGTTTTATTGCTGTAAATATAAACTTGTATCTTGCCTTAAAAAAGGCAATTCTGGAGTGTTTGTGTAGTTTTCTGGTGGTTTGTTTCTGTCTTGGTGACTGAGACTTTTTGCTAAATGGCATTGGTGACTTTAATTTATCAGAAGTCAATTAACATGATGCATGAGTTTCCTAGCTCCCATCCATTACCTATGAGCACTCTTACTGTTTCCACTCCTAAGTAATGTGTGCTTCTGACTGCAGATCTGGTTAAATTGATTAGGCTGTTAATCAGTGATTTTGAGCTGGAGTAATTTAAACCAGTTTCACAGATATACTACTTCATCACCAAGTCTTGGCCAAACATCCATTAATAACATAGCCCCTGGTAAAGCAAGGACAATGCCCTTCCTTGCAAGTTCTCTCTTATGAGGATAAAAGATGTGTACAATGGTTGTCAGTGGTAAATAAAATAGTGAGAGGGGTCTCACATAGCAGTGATATTTCAGGTAGTTGTTGTAGGCTGTTCAAACCAGTGCTGACTTTCAGCTGAAACAGAGATCTTGGAAACACTGGGGCTAAAATCACTGGTTTTATCTTGGAAGAGAAGTCTAGGAACACTCTCGTGTCTGTCTAGATATTTGTGAACTTTGAGTTCTGGATTTCTCAGTGACTACTGAAGCAGCAGATACAGTTTTCCAGAGGACTTATTCTGCAAAACCAAGCTTGGGTCTGGTATCCATCTTTCAACAAGGTCCTTCTAGTGGTGGAAGCACTTCTGCTCGCCGTTGCCACGAATGCCCTGAGCAGTTCCAGTTGGAGGCTGGATGCTGAACAGGCAGATTTAGTGCTGCTTTTGGTAAAGTATGTCTATGTGTGCTTCTCTCCATGCCCAGCAGAATCAGCCTAAGCCAGCGTGTCAAGTGTTTTCCTGCACACATCACTAATGACGCGGCTCCAGGAGCCGACTGCACATCCCTTGTTTGCCTGTCAGACGCTACAGGGAATTTGTGGAATATGAGCTTCCTTTGGGACAGACCTTCAGGCTGAGCATGCTAATTAGTACTGCAGAAAAGGGAAGTCTGAGGGGAGCTGCTCAGAAGGAGACTTTTGAACTAGGCTGGCTTTATGTTTTGATTCTCTGGAAAAGAACAGCTTTTCCATTTTATAGTAGTGTCAGTAGAGAGAAGTCATGCTTGTGCAAATGGCTGCTGTGACACTGTTGGCAGTGATGCCTCTGCTCTACTTCAAACAAATCCACTTTTTTAAAAGTGGTGTCTGACCCCCTGCAGCATGTTAATAAGACTGAAGTTGGGAATGGAAAATGTTCTGTTGTGTATACAGGCTAAAAGATGGAAGGGGTCTGAAGTCAAACTGACTCTTTCTTTGCACTAGAGAACAGCCCAGCTTCACTAGCTGATTCCCACACGTTGGTCATGAATCTGTCATCCTCTGTGCTGACCTCAGAGCAAAAATTTGGTTTGGGGTTGCCTTAGAGGTTAAAAATTAATTTAAACTTTCTCAAGTAAATACTTTAAATTTAAACTTTCTCTTGTGGCTGCTCTCCCACACTTTCGCCTGCATCACAGCCACACACTACTTCAGTAACTGGTGAAATTCCTTGCTTTATGAGACTGAAATGCTATTCCAGGTTGATCTCTTTGGCCAGGTGATGTGTGTGTATGAGTAACTGGCAATTAGAAGTTCTGCATCACTGCTTATGCTGGCTTGATGGCTTATCTCTGTGTCACTCCAGCAGTGTAGAATCCAGAGTCTCTTGGAAAGGCTGTACACAGTTCATGGAGTGAGGGGGAGAGGTACCCCTCTTCTGTTTCAGAATACCTCTGTGCTGACTGACTTATTTTAGGGAACTAACAAGTCTCGTGACATGTAACTGAAAATTTGTTAGCAGCCTTTCAGCTCAGTTGAGCACCTGTTACCTTAAAATAGAAAGAAGAAAGAAAAAAAAAGAAAGAAGGAATTAAAACAAGAAATTATGTCAAACTCTGCAAGACAATGTAAAGTCTTGCCTCATAAAAACAGATTTGGATTATTCAAATTAAAAAAAAAAAAATTAAGAGAAACTTGCTTTAAGGTATCAGTAGTTACAGTTGAGAGCCAACTCACAATATGAAGACAAGCCCTGTGCCAGACAGCTAAAATTGGGCTTTATTCTTTCAGTATGTCCCAGATACCTCACCCTGGAATTCATCATCTGAAAAGGGAAGCTGGATATGGTCTGGCCCTGGGCCAGATTGCATTTCTTCCTCAACTAACCAAGGATCCTTATGCTACATGATCAAGTTAGACCTTGGCTTTCAGTTTTGACACTGGTATACCTTTGATTCCTGAGTTATGAATCCAATCAAAAACCTGTTGGTTTCAGGAGGAGCAGGATAGGACCCCACAAAGCATATCAGTGCAGTAGCTAGTGGGGAGATAAACACTTCCCACAGGGAACTATTTGTGAACCAAGCCTATTTCCTCTTCTCCTAGATGGTGGTATCCAAGATGTCCAGAGGGAACAATTTAGTGGTTCATCTGTAACTGACATGAACATTTTGGGCAAATAAGATGCCTAATCTGATAGCAGGTTGGCAAAACACACTTGTAGAGCAGGTTGGTCAGCAGGCAGAAATGAATACCAAATATTTTCCTTGCTGCCTCTCATATTTTTGGAAACCGTTTAGAAGCCAGAAATGTTCATTAAAATGATTCCCAAAGTGGATTAGTCAGCTAGTTCTGGAAGAACACTGCAAATTCTCTTCTGTTGTGCTGTTGGCCTCCTTGCATCACTATTAATTATGAAACTTAGCTCTTTAGCAGACTGCTAATTAAATTGAGGGGCAGTGCTACAACAAGTGTAGGACCTCTTTCTATTCTGTGCCGAGATAGTCATATATCCCGGGGTTGTCATGAGGAAAAGCCAGCCAAGCTGCCAGTTTCCCTTCCTCTAGGGATGACGTGTCACCTTTCATTTGACTACTTGTCTGTTAGAGTGAATCTCTCCCTCCTTTTCTTTTAATTTTAGAATTGTTTATCTCATCCTTTTTCAAGGCGAGAGTTCAGCATCGACAGTGCCTTTTTGCCTTGGTTTGTGGGCTCTCAGTCAGTCAAGGATGTGATTCGGGTCTGTCCCGGAGGCAGTGTTGGCCACTGTGGGAACTGAAGGCAAGGACAAGGAGTTACCAGGAGTAGCATTTTTGTAATCACAAACACTATCTCAGTTCTATAAATCTACTGAACTCTGATGTTTTTCTCTTGTGGAACTTATTTAAGCTACAGGTGCCTCACAAACTGCTTCACTCCCTCCAGATGCAGCCTGAGTTCTCTGACCTCACTTGGGAGAGGGTTTACTGCACTGTATCACCTGATGGGTTGTTTGCTTTAGCTAAAGAAACATGATGGAGAAGTAGTTTTGTTCTGTAAATTCACTCTGTCCTCTTTGATGGTAAAAGGATTCTGAAGGAGAAGAGCTGCCAGAGGAGCAGTTTTGTGTCATCTTGGTGAAGTGAGCTACTAACTGCTGGCTGAGGTGTAGTGGGCAATTATTTGCACCCTGTTGTAGTGCTCTTAGTAGCTTTCAGCTGGGAAGTCCCTTCCATATTCCTTGCTGGCCTATTACTAGGAACTATGGCATAGATATTTGTATATCACTGCTTTTTCAGTCTATTCTCTGTATGAAAGAGAATGTTTGAAGCAGATAAACACCAGCTTTTCTCAGAGAGAGTAAGGCTTTTGTTGTGTGATTTACTGCTGCTATACCCTCCTGAGCATTAGTGGAAGGCTGTTCTGGGGAAGTGAGAAGACAAATGCAGTGCTGTTGTGAGCAATGAGTTAACTTTCATTTCCCACCTTCTGAGTATTGAATTCCAAAGCCCTGTTGAACAGAAACTGCACCACCATTACGTTTTTGCTTGCTATGCTGTTCAGATATTGATCAAAGTCTGCCTTTGCATTCACCATCTTACCTTAAGAGCTGATGTGCTATCTCTGAGATGCTAATCTTTTCTACCAAAAAAAAATCCCCACAAACCCCTAAACTTTTCATGTTCTCGTGTTTTGATCTAGATATATTCTTCCCAGAAATTCAGAACTCGTCTAGCAAGTTTTGTGGATAGAATTTTCCAGCTGAAGAATATAAAGGGCACCATGTGCATGTAGCCTCCTGGTCCAAATTACAATTTAAAGCATACCAGAGGGATTTGGAATTTGGTTAGTAAAAAAGGATTCCCATAGATTCATGGCCTACCCTGTTAGAGCTCTTATATTTGCATCATATTTACCATCAGTATATGAGAAGGGTATATATTAAAATGGTTTTCATTTAAAAATTTAGATTAAATTTAATTTCATCTCTTCTGTCCAAAATTCCTTATTTGAGTTTTCTTGTAATGTTTTTCTTTTAACTTGGGATTTTCTGTTGTGTTTTCTTGTTTGACTTTTAGTCTCTGGGAAGTATTGATATCTTTCCTTAACAGACTGAAATACGTAACTGAGATTGTTAGAAACAACTAATCAGACAGTGGAATTCTTCATAGTATAAGAGGCCTTGGTCACAACACTAATTTGTGCATTCTTGTTACAAGATTTACTGAGATATGAAAATGCCTACAATGGGCTATTGAAACTAAATGGAGTATGGTTTAAAAATACTGTGAATTAAAATCCCCTGTTAAAAAAAAAAAAAAGGAAAAAAAGAAGTCTTAAAATGCTTAGCTCAAGGAGACTGCATAGTTGTCTTTAGAGAAATGCATACCTGCAGTGATTTTATTATAGCAGGATCACAAGGTTAGGCAGTGTTGAACACGTGCAAGTTAAAAAAACAAGCTGACTGAAGAAAATTCAACATAGGGTTTGCAATAAACTCAGAATTGCCAGCCTAAAAATCTGTGAATTTTATTGCAAATCTGGGACAAAATTTTCCTGTGAACAAGGACATGGATTAACAAAGGCTATATGATACCTAAAGAAGTAATGCATAATAATATTTTTTCCAAGCAAGTTTCAAATCTTTTCAGGCACAATGTTTAGTCTTTAATCAACTCCATTAATGCAGTAGGTGGTCACCCTGTTCAAACAGGGAAACCTCAGCTCCTTGAAAAATAGGTTAGTGTTTCCAGTCCAGCCTCTACCATGGCTGCTTTGTTTTTACAGGAAGGATTCTGGCCTCGAAAACCTCTCTACATTTCATATGCATGAGAAGGTTTTGTAAAACATCTTCTCACCAGCCTTGTTCCACGTTGTAAGTCCATTCATGAGTGCTGCAGGATAATCCTGGCAAATAGGTGATGATTGTCCTGAGACAGGAAGAGAAGCAAGAAGCTGTTTCACAGGACTAATCTTTAGGTGAACAGAAGGATTTTTCCTCTGGTACCAAAGCTGGGCTGTTTATCATCCATATTGATGGGGCAGAATGATCTCTTCAGCTGTTTCCTAACAACATCTGTGTAAGTTTGGAGGTTCAATTGCAAGAGGGAAAATTCTGAATAGATTTTTTTTTTCCCCACAGTTCTCTCATCTCACTGCCTACTGTTGTCACACTGGTAGGGGGAGAAAAGTAGCTTTAGACTACAGACATTCAATCTGTAGTAGCCACTTCTTTGTGTGTCTGGCTTTCCTGCTTCCTTCTGTCCTCCCTGTTGAAACTGCAGAGTGCTGCTGTTGCCTGTGGGCTGTAGTTGACTGCTCTAAAGTTCTGGGGATCACTTTGTGCACCACCAAAACTCAGCGTTACACAGGTTGGCTATTCAAGGTAGCATGGTGGATAGAAAGATAAAAAGTACCCTTGACCAAATGATGCATAGCAGAACTCTTCAGTTCAGTGGCCCAAATCTAAGCTTTGTCTTTCTTATATATTTATATTGTCAGTTCTTTCTCTGGTGTTTCTTCACAGTTCTTGCTGTAATCTATCACACTCTGCTGTGCTCATCTGAATTCGTTACTTGATGTATACGTGAAGCTCTAGTCTTTAGCTCTGTGTTCTGTTTGTGTTGCACGTTTTTGAATACCATATTTGGCCACTTTTCAGCCTGCCTGAAGTAGGCTGGGTGTGTTTGGGACAGACTTTGGTTAGCTCTGTGACAGACTGCAGACAGTCTGTTCATCAGTCCATTATCTTGCTGCTTATCAGCCACACTCTCAAAGTGCAGCCCTTGTTTCGGCTGCCCAGCTGCAGTAATTGAGACTCCATTGTTTCCATGCTCACAGAGCATTGCTGCAGCCCACGAGTGGGAGGCCACAGCAGCCTAAACGTGCTTCTCTTTGCCAGTGCCTCCTACACAGAGTTGGAAGAGGCAGCAGGCAAGTTAAGCCTCTTCTATAGTTTGGGAAACGTCTCTTTGCTTTCTGCTCTGCTTACTAGGGCAGGCTCTGATCCTTAGCCAGGAGTCTTGCAGCAAAAGGCCACTTACCAGAAAGTAGTCTTCAGGTAGGGTTGAGAAAGCCTCACGTGAGGGACAAAGCAATGGGAGTAGGACAGAGAGATGAGTTGTCCCGCTCCCCTCTGCGCTGGTGCGGCCTCACCTCAAGTGCTGTGTGCAGTTCTGGGTGCCACAATGTAAGGAAGATATAAAGCTGTTAAACAGCATCCAAGGGGTCTGGAAAGGAAGCCATACAAGGAAGGGCTGAGGTCACTTGGTCTGTTCAGCCTAGAGGAGACTGAGGGGAGACCTCATTGAAGTTGCAACTTCCTTGGGAGAGACATGGAGGGGCAGGCCCTGATCTCTCCTCTGTGGGGACCAGTGACAGGACCCAGGGAATGGCCTGGAGTTGTGTCAGGTGAGGTTTAGGTTGGATATTAGAAAAAGGTTCTTCCCTCAGAGGGTGGTTGGGCACTGAACAGGCTCCCCAGGGCAGTGGGCACAGCACCAAGGCTGACAGAGCTCCAGGAGCATTTAGATGATACTCTGAGGCACAGGGGGTGACTCCTGGGGATGGTTCTGTGCAGGCCCAGGAGTTGGACTCGATGATCCTTGTGGGTGCCTTCCAACTCTGTGATATTCTGTGATTCTATGACAGTAGAAGATTGGCACTTTTTCCCCTCCTACCCTTATCCTTCACAAGGTCAAACTCATCGGAAAGCTGAAAAAGATTCCAGTCTTACATCTCATGCCAGCCAGAAATATTGCACCCTGAGGCATGTTAAAGGATAGAACTGTGCAGACAGGAGTTATAGCCCTTCCTGTTACTTCCTATTGGAGGGGGAAAGAGCTCTGCAGAAAGGAAATTTGATCAATTCAATTTAGACTAGAGAAATAAAATGACAAGAGGATCTTATTTCTTTTATCTTTATTAAATTCTAGGGTACATTTCCTTACAAGACTTATGTGATTGTAGCATTTTATTGATTTTAACACTGTATGCAAAGTAGTTAAAAATACTGCTTTTAAACAAATTGGAGCTATACCCTGGCATTTAGAAGTATCCAGGTTCCCTTATAGTTTAATGAACCTTTTCTGTACACTGCCCAATAACCCTTGATTCATAAGGAGGTTTATGTGCCTGTTATTTGAGGGTGCCAAGACAGGGATTTGAATGTCTTGCATGTGGTCAGAAGGGCAGCCCAGGTACAGCTGACCATGAAGTGCTGGACAGAGCACTCTTGGAATCCCCTGCCTGTACCCTTGACTCCTCAACACTTCTTCCTGTGCATGTGGAGTTAGCATCCTCACAGGGGTATGGAATGGCTTGGAACATCCAGCAGAACCCATGTCCTTACATTTAGTAGTGTTCAGCACAGGTTTCCAATGTGGGTGCTTTGCTTATGAGGGTTTTCTTGTTTTGTTTAGTTTTTTCAGTAGTGAGTGATCCTTAATTTCTCATCTTTAGTTAATTTTAAAAGAAAATACAGGACCATCAGGGACTTGCTGAGTCACTATCTTGTAGTGTCCAATAAGAACAGTCATTTTTCTCTAGTTGCCAGCTCTGTTCTGGGTTACTTCTATAACTTATTTTCCAGCAATGTCTCTAAATTAACTAGATTGTCCTGCCCTTATCACTGCTGTTTAGGAGGCTGTTTCATGACTTTACTGCTCTGGAAGTTACAAACCTTCTGCAGCCAAAATGTCTCCCCAGCCTTAAATTCCCTTACAGCAAGTTTGTACGTGTTTCTCCGTGTGCCAGGGCTGTCCTCCCAGTTGAATAGCTTCTCCCTCCCCACCCTCAAACTGTGTAGGCATTTCTCTTCCAAGAAGCCCCTATTGCTCCACTTGTCACAGGGACAAGTCTCTGTGCCAGGAGAACTGGGCTTTGGCATTAAAGGTTATTTCCTCAAACAAGGATACTTTGTGCTTTGTGAATTTTATGCCAACAACTGAAAAGAACCTCAGCTCTCTCTGACCCATGGGAGTTCTTCTCTACAGCATATGTCCTTCTTAAGGAAAAATCCACCATGTGGGAATTCCCAGACTCCTGCTAGCTTTTGTGCTCAGGTAACCCAAGAGCCAGATGCTTCTAAGCAAAAAAGGCTTGAGTGCCAGGGGCTTGGGGATGTCACAGTCAAGCAATAATTAGAACTACCATCATTTGGTGATCTTTTTGCCCTGAAGAGACTCTTACCATTGCATTTGCACTATAAGCACAAATTTCTTCCACAAACACTGTGCAGAAATGTTTGGGTTAAAGCATCTGGAATCCTCTATCTTGCATGCTTTTCTGACAATTAATGTCAAATTGAAGATTTGGAGCTCTAGGCCCTGTATTAATGGCCCTGTCCAATTCTTTACATTCCTGGAGAGTTGTTTATGTCTATGGAGGCTAAACAGATTTGATGATTAAAGAGACTATATGTTAGCTTAAGCTGTGCAAAGAGAGAGAACTGAACTCCACCCTTCCTGAGCAGGTCTTTGGTTACTTGTGCTGAGATCAGCATGGGACTAACCTTGCCTAGGAAGAGCAATTCTTACTGAGTGGTTGAGATTTTGCTTACTCTTCTTTAAGCCATCATGTTCGGTTGATTTATTTGAACACTTGGATATAATTTTTGCTTTGATATCTGAAAAAGACTAATTAATTTCTGTATCATGACTGAAGCAAGAAATCTCCATTAGCAAGAATGGGAGGCTGGTCTAATTGTTGGTTGATACGTTTGCATTCCTATCCAAAATCAGCTAGATTTACAGGGTCATAGGTTCTGGGGATGGATTCCTCTCTGGTTGAGACACAAACCATGACTTGCATGTTACCAATAAATTTGAGGTTTTAGCCAGATTTCCTGTTCAGCTGAAATGTAAAGCAAGTCTTTTGCATCTGCCAAGATAACAGGACATTAACTGTGCCATACACGTTATAGGCTCTATAAAGTAACAGTGTTTGATGTACTTTGTTTTGGATTTCCTTAGTGTGTGTATGCTCTTGAAGGAACCCTCTCTCTTTGTTCTTACTCCCATGCTACTCCTAAGAGGAATGTTTTTATAGCCGGGATACTGAAAATCTGGAGCAATGTCAGAAAAAGAGAAAGCACAGGCTAAGAATCATCCTGACCTCAGTAATGGCCTCAGCCTGGAGCTATCTGCCACTGTTTCTCTCAAATGCCTGCTTCTGTTTCTGATTTTAAAGCTCTTTTCTGGATCCTTGGTTTGCAGGAGAGGCAAAGTCAGGATGGTGTCTCTTGATGTGTGCAATAAAGATACATATCCACAATGGGTATAAGGTTTCTGGTTTATTTACACCAAGGATTGCCACAGGAAAAACAGTTTGTTAAATTGTCTTGGAGTCTTCCGTTGTGAGCCCAAACCTTTGCACATCTAGAGTGAGGCAGCTCTAAGAACAGGCTTTCTAAGATAAATTGTGGGTTTCTTTCATCGCCTCTCCTTCCCCCAAAAAAACACAGGTGAGACTTGCAGTCTGGTTTAAACTATTTGTTCTGAATGAGGATATCAATTCCTTTAAAGTAAAACCTCCACACTTTTCTGTTACTCCGAACGTGAATGGTTCCCCAGTCTCTTGATGCATTTACTGAGTCTAGAAAAGGCTTCTCCAGAATTATTTTTTCTCTTTTATGTTTTTTTTCCTGGTTCATCCAAAGTTGCCTAAATAGTGGGGAATGGAGACAGCATAAACTCAGGGGTGCTTGAAAGCATTTTGAGTTCCCACACAATCCGTATGTAGCTGAGCACGGGATCACCAGGCCACAGAGTGCCAGTTGTGGTTTGTGCAAGTCTGACGCTTGCTCAGCACCTGTGATACCTCTGGAATGGAGGGATTCAAAAACAGGGAAGTACGAGATTCCAGCTTTGAGAGCTTTCTGTGGGTTCGGGTGGAGAGAGGACTTCTTGCCAGCATGAGTCCATGAGAACAATAACATCCTGGCCTGCTGCTAGCAAACAGCATGCTGTGTGCATTAGGAAGCTTGTGATGCTCGTCCTGAACGTGACTGTTGGCAAGGCACTCGTATTCCCAAGCAAAATCAGAGGACTGTCCTGGTATGAGTATGGGTTGAAGGAATAATGTGCAGAATGAATTACAGAGAGCTGATTCTGTGGATATTTTGAAGCACAGAAGTGTGTTCTCCTGTCATCCCACCACTTGATTTGGGGTATTGTCTTTTTCCCTGCTATTTTCTTTCTCCATTGTAATTACTGCTGGGAATGTGACCCAGGCTCGCTGGCTTTGGTGTCATGCCCATTTCCTGTGCAGATAGTGGAGCAGTCAGGCATTCTGGATGGCTGCTGCTGCCTAATGAGAAAGCAAAGCTGAGAGATGCACAGCAGTGGAAGGACCATCAAATGCTGCAAACATAGCTTTTGCTTCTTTCTGCAAAGCATAAATCCAGGGGTTTGCTGCACTCTATCCTTCAGGCAAACCACATATATGGCCATTCTGCCACATGGGCTTCCTTCTGCAGCTTGAAAAAGTGCAGCCAAAATAGCAAATTTTAGTCCATTGCAAATGTATTGCAGTAGCAGTGGAGTCCTGCCAATCCCAGCCTATGCAGTGCAGGCAAGTCTGCCTTAAGAGGACAAATCCCTAAATGGCTGGGCTTTATAGCATGAATGTGAGTCCTGCTGCTGACCTACTGCTGACCTGATCAGACAATAACCAGATCAATAATAATGTAATCCTTCTGGCCAGACTTCTTGCACAGTTGCCTTTTCATTTAATCTATAGCAATAAAGCCAAGTCTTTGCTTAGGTATTTTTATTAATAGTTTTACAAGCTGTAGAAGAGTAGCCTTAGGCAAGTCTTTCCTATCTGCATGTCTCAGGACATTATAATCTGAAAGGATGCTGTCATGGCTGATAGCAGTTGTATAAGATGATTACAAAACCAAGAGAGCTTTCAGGCCTGTTTACAAAAGCCATGATATTGTGTCTTCCTCCCAGTGGTAAGAGCTCCAGGAGCTATTCTACTGGGAAGTACAGCAGGGGAATTGGCAGAAATTAATATTTAGTCCTGTCTGATTGTGTTTGCAGGTAATGGCACAGGTGAGTTAGTGGTGCAACAAAACCTACAAAAGTAAGAATGAGGAGATCTTGCTTCATTTTCAAAGCAAATGGCTTTGTCTGTCTCTGCTTTCTACTGTCAGCCTTGTATGGCAGCTTGTTCCCTTGTGTACTCCCACCTAGCAGAGGGTCTGTGTCCTTAAATTGCCTGGGAGAGTGGTGGTGTGATAAGTCTCTCTGGATGCTAGTAACACAAGGACCTATTCCAAGCTTTTTTGGGAAAAAAAATCCTGTTTCAATTTTGGAACATGCTCATACTGAGCAAAACTTGTGCAGCAAAAAGTAATTGTTATTCTTGGGGTAAGTGGACAGCACAATTGTTTCCAAGGGCAGATTATAGACCATGACTAAGATGTGACTTCTGTAGAGCTTTGTTTTAATGACAGCATATTGCTATATATAAAACACATACATTGAGGTAAATTCATAGCCCTTGGCACTGGCATCTGAGAGGTTATTGCATGTTCATGTAACCAGGCAGGCACAACAATAATTTTTGAGTTGGCCTGTAAGCAGCTTTGGGATTATACTGCAAAAAGCCCTGTGATGCCTGGATTTTAAACATTTGAATTAAACCGCAACAATTCCAGGAAGCATCTGAGTTCTTATGCTGCTGATCACTTGTCTTTCTCCTCACTAAAGACTATGTGGAAGAGAGGAAAGCTGCACTTATGGCCTGAATGGTATGAACAAGTAGAGGATTAAATTATTTTTAAAATTAGTCTGCATCTTGAGCACCCTTTTCTGGCACATAACTCCTGTTCTTTCAAAATACTACTTGCTTAAGCAAGAGAAGAAAACTGTAAACTCTTTTGAGCTCACAGTCTTCACTTGCTGTGCTTGATTATAAGGCTATACTGAAAAAGGGAATAAAGTTCAGGATATAGGGCAAAAGAGGGCAGCTGAGGTTGTGTTTCTAGGAGCTGGGGCTGGCAGGCAGTGCTGGATTTTGCTCTGGACTGTACTGCAGCACAGTGTGAATTGGGAGCCACTTACCTGGGCTGCTGAGCTCGTGCTCACTTGTGACATGTCACTGGTTTACAAGGCACAGCTGCAAAGAAGTTTTATATGCTAAGCTGAGCAAAGGATTCACAGTTTAGCCTTTGATATTCAGTTTTGGTTTGTTGTGGACCCTGTTTTACCAGAACTTTAAATGCAATTTGGTAGTTCTTTCCTGGAAAGATCTGTGGATAGAAAGCTCGAAAGTTAGTTTCTACCTGTTAAAACCCAGCACTGTGAAAGACTTCCAAGGTAGTTACACATGAGCAGATATGTCTGTGTGTGTTAGATCTTCATAGCCAAGTTGTGACAGTGACCTGTCACAACCTGGCTAATCAACTTGGCCAAAGCAGTGAATTGATGAATCCATGCTCCTTCTGGAGCTAGGTCATTCTGGGCTAACTGGGGTATTGATCCTTCCAGTCTTGAATTAAAATTTTTAAATCACCTTGTTATTCCTCATACACATGCTGTACAGCAAGGTGAGCCACTCCCTTGAATTAACAGCTTCATTCCTGACCCCAGCACAGCCTTGCTGTTCTGCTGGCTGCAAGATACCAGGTGGGATGGAGTCCAGAAAGCTGTTGTGTTTGCTGCCTGGGTGCCCTGCCCACCCTAGGATTTAGGAGAGCATTAAAATGCTGGTGCATGCCTTACTGGACTCTTAGCTGGTCCTAATTACCAGCATCAGCTGAGTGGCTCCTATTGCAGTGGCTTCAGGCCCTTGGATTCTCTGGTCTCCACAGCACAGGCATGGTACTGTCAGAACAAAGTCAACAGGCAGGTTTATTGAGAGATTAAAATAAAAACTGCAAATTGGCCAGAGCAATTTCCTATTGGTGCTTGAAGTGAGGCTGGAAGTCATGGTCCCACTGCAAGCTGCTGCTCTCGGGACAGTCGGCTGGTGAGAGGCCATGAGCTAATTGGAGCAAGACAGCATTTCCCAGGGCAGCTGCTCTGCCATTGTTTGCACAGATGAAAACCCCTCCGAACAAACCCTGCTGGTTACAGTCTTTCAAAATCCAGTGAGAGCAGTAGGCTTGAGAATGTGTTGTTCTGCTCCCTCTGACTGCGCTGCTCCCCGTTCCCCTTGGCTGGAGTCAGGCTGAGTGGGAGTATTCTGCTCAGCATGACTTACTGCCCTGAGCATTCCTTCCTCCCTGCTGTGCCCCAGTGATGCTGCACTGCAGCAGATTGTCCTAATCCCCTTCTTCCCATGTCCTCTTCCCTTTGGGGGCTGGGGGATCCAGCGTGTACCGAGGCAGCTCCCCTGACCTCAGCCTCTGCTGCAGCTTAACCCAGTGCATTAGTGCTCCTGTGATGGTATTGGACAGGGCTTGTGTTTTATCTAGAGGAGGAACTTTAACCAACACAAATAATAATATCTGATATTTTGTTGCTCATGACTGAGGGCAATTAAAAGCTAAATGTCACCCAGCAGTGTAGGCCACACTTTCCTAGTGGAAATATTACATGGTGATTTGATGGCAGCAGTTAATTAGTTTGGGCAAATGATCTCTTGCTGTGGATGTTTATCAGTGCAATCACATTTATAGTCAGGCTAACTGGGTAGAAAAAAAGGGAAGGGAAGACTCTGTCCTTTTGCATTAGGGAGAACAGATCAATGAGTGGTGTGACTCTTGCAAGACAGGGACCTGGCTCTGTGCTTTTCTTCTCGGTTCTTCGCTAAACAAAATGCTCAACAGCAAGGCCGTTGTCTCCTGAAGGTCACTGAGCTGCACACAATAAGAACTGACAGGTCTCTTTCCAGGATCTGCCTGAGCTGCAGTAAGTAAGTGAAAATGAGAGACATCCAGGTTCAGCAGAGCTCTCGGGAGGGGCGTTGAAAGTTCAGGCCAAAGTGGGCACCAGAGACTGTGCTCTCTGTGCTCAGTGCACATCAAGAGGCACAGTAAGAGATTTTCCAAATCGGAGTGTGACTGTGCCAGGACATGTTGTGCTGGGTTTAAAGAGCAGGTGTGTAGCTGTCTGGCACCTTTCTCAAGGAATAGCACTGAACTTCTGTGAAGAGAGCAACAGCTACTGGTGCCCAGAAACACAGTACCCTTAATTTAACTACACTGGAGCCAGTTCACGGCAGATATATTCTTGTTGCCCAATCTAGTCTAAAATCACTACATCACTCTTCTCTGTAATTTAAAATAAAGCTGACCTGAACTCCTAATGCTGTCATTTGGGTGTGCTTAGCTTTACATATGAAACAGTGTGTAGGCTGACTTGTTAAGTGTATGTGTAGTGGCTTAAAGGAAATACAGTGCATATTTTTGGGCACCACAATAAGAATGCTGTGGGATGAGTTGGAGAGGATCCAGAAGGAAGTAATGAGAGTAATCTGGGGAACACAATCAACAGAAGTTTGGATAATTTTAGGGGTGTGCAGTAGAGGAGAATGGAGGAATCTGTGAATCTTGAAATGCCTTAAAAAGGTGTTGTGAAGTGAATAATTTGTTTCTTATGTGGTGGAGAGAATTGGGGGGTAGATGGGGCTGGGAAATCTGTGGCAAACTCAGAATGGATGCTAGGAGAAGCCCTGGGAAGATTAGCTGGAGAGACTGTGAAGTCTCAATCAGTGAAGGTCTTCAGAAGGAGGTTGGGAAAGCCTTTCTCAAAAACCACTGTGGCTGTTCATTCAGTTTTGGAGCAGATGGGTGGTCAAGAGGACTTCGTGAGGGTCCCTTCCAGTCTTGCCTTGTTAAGAAAAGGTCAGAATGAACACTGGGCCACCACCTACGCTTTGAGGTGCAATACAAGAAATTGGCTTCAGTGACCTCTTTATTACTGCACAGTAAATAAATTTAGTTATATTCCTGTACTCTGGAAAAAGTTGGGTTAAATAATTTCTGCACAGTTAGGAGCACAGCTATGTTTTCAATATATTTATTTCCTGCTAACTTGTTATGTATTTGTAAAGGATGAAGATGACTTCACAGGTCCCCCTTTTCCACTTTCAGTGGCATGTTGTGTAAGTATTTGAGTTGTGACTGTTTGTAGACTTATTAGGGTACCTGGATGGTCCCACAGGTATTTCAAACTATGTGAGTCATGTAGGGAGGAAGTACGAGATAAAGTTTAGGTTCTAGGCAGCTTAGTACCCCCCCTCCTATAGAACTTATCTGTGGTGAGTCTCCATTCTGTTTCAAAAATGAACAAAAATCATTGCTTGTGACTAATTTAGATCTGATGGTGTTTAACTTTTTTACTGACATGATCAGTTCCTAGTATGTGGGACACAGAATGCAGAAGCCAAACATTCTCAGGGGATATTTTCAGCAGCAGTGTGCTGCTCACAGTTGATGGTACGTGCAGTTTTTGGTGGGCTGTCTCACTCACTGTAGTCCAGCAATGCTGTGCTACGTCTGTGTTTTCTTGCCTTCCTGACCCCATTCCTTCTCTAACACAGGTCAGCAACTCCTAAAAATGGTATTGCATGCCCATTGGGAATGAGAGCTCTAGATTCTGCCGAAATGCCTCCAGGCCATCTCGGCGTTGTCGTTATCTCTACGTAGCTGCATTCAGCTGCACACTTGGTCATCTGGCAGCAGGGGAAGGATTGAAGGAGATCTAAATCAAATGCTGGACCGAGAGAAAACTGAAGCAGACTCTCAACATCCTTCTCAATAGAACCCAGATTAAGATGTTTGTGGGGCCTGGGAATACAATTCACAAGTTGTTCTCTCAAGCCAAAATTTGCCTGTTGCTTCTCACTGGATAAATGCAATCCATTAGTCAGAGATTTAAGAGGCTTTTTCCAGTAGTTGAATTGTTTCAAACTATTTCTGGAACATATTTATGTGGCTTCATATGTTGTTTCCAAGGCCCAAATCCTCTCTTATTGCTACAGTGGAGATTAATATATATTGAGTGGCAGCAAGAAGGAATCTGCCCCTTCTACAGCATTTTAATTGTGGCTGTGGGGCTGGTATCATCCTGTAAAAGCCTACAGATGATGTACGGGTAAAGAGTATGTGGATTTGGTCAAAGATCTTGCCTTCCTTGCAGTGTTGTGGCAGTTTGAGCCACATTAGAAATCCAAAATCCAATTTCCAGGCTTCCCCCCACCCCTTCCCACAATTTATCCTAACACCGGAGAGAAACCTTCAGACCAGAGGCTTCTGAAGAGGAAGGGGGAAGTATATACATTTATTTACACAAATAAATATACTGTACAAACTAAAAGCAACTATACATATATATATTTACATTTTTGTCAGTCAGTCCTTTCAAGCCCCTCCTTTTAACTACTTTAGTCCAGAAGCAGCTTTTCAAGGCTGATACTTTACACAGTCTTTGCCGTGGGAGTGTTCTGGGCTCCTGAACACTCCCCCCTCACCAAGTTCCAGTTGTTTGTTGCAGTCTCTCTCCTCACGAAGTCCAAGAAGATAGCTTTGAGCCCTTGCTCCTCTGCTGCTGTGTGATCTCTCCCTCTCGTACCTCGGTTCTGTGGCTGCTGCAGTGCAGTTCAGCTTATCAAGTGTCCTGGACTGTTGATTTCTCCTCGGGTTTTCGGCTGTCCTGTGTTTTAGATCACGGCGCAGACATCCCCCGGGCCCCTCTCTCTCTCTGGGGTCCGTCTCCAGTTCTTGCCTGGGATTTCCTCCCCAGCAATGGAGCCTCCTCGGCCCGTCCTGGCTCTGCTGCAGTGCTGAGCCCTCACATCCACTCTCTAAAGAGCGAGAGGGAAAACCAGCCCTGCTCTGCGGCCTGGCTGCACAGTGCTGAGCCCTCACATCCACTCTCTAAAGAGCCAGAGGGAAAACCAGCCCTGCTCTGCGGCCTGGCTGCACAGGGGGGGAGGAGAAGAGGGCCTGGCCGCAGGGCCTGCCTCTCTCTCCCACTTACCATTGTTTGTGAGTCTCATCCCTCACAAACATGCTCTCATTCCAGTGCTGTCTCCAGCTCTGGCCTAGGCAGAGTTAGGGGGCTGCAGGGCTCCCCTCTTCCCCCTGGAAGGGGAGAGAAGGAGCCCAGCCACCCCCTGGCCTTCAACACCTACACCCAGCAGACACCAACAGCAAAACAACCCAGACAGAGCTGCCAACAGCTTCTGGGGCTGTGATATGTGATTTTGAGCAGAAGCGAACAACGTGGACAGTGACTGGCTCTCCAGGGAACACTGTCCTGGCACCCAGTCACCTCTGAGCCCCCCAGCCTCTTGAGGGGGGGCAATTTCAAATTATGACAAGTGTTTAACCAGTGATTCTGAGAAGGAAAGGTGGCAGATTAGGAGAAATTTTAGAATATCCTGAGTTCAGATATAGTATTTGTACTTTTAGGAGTTGGGTTTTTTTTTCTTAATAAATTGAGTAAATGGAATAGAAAGATGAGGAGTGGCACATTCAAAGGTTTGTACTGTGCTGCACTGCACTAACAATGTATTTAGAAAATATTCTGCCCTGACAGTATGCTGGAAGATGGATCCTTCCTCATCAGGAGGGAAAGGAACTTTGAATCATGAGGGTATTAGAGAGGGACAATCATGGATGGAAGGGGTATAGGCTGAGTACAAATTTTAAAGCTCCTTCTTAAAAGCAGAAGATAATTTTCTGTTTGTAGATGTGCCTTAGTGTGGGAAAGGAAAATGATGTAACTCTAGTGATTTGGAGTAAACCAGTACTGTGATACTCAGGGCTCTTTCTTTGCTTGCCTTCCTATTCAACTTGGTCTAGCTCTGCTTTTTCCATATAACACAGAGAAAAGTGAGATCACTGAGGGTATGAGTAATAACAGCCTCACTCACTGATGCTGTATGTATAAATTAGTAACTGGGGGGAAAAATGTTTTGCATTATGGGTCCTTTTTGGGCAAGAAAAATCTGTTCAGGATATGAAGCAGCCCAATCCCTCCCTCCCCTTTGCTTGCTAATATTTGATAAAGTTGCTGCTGCTGCTCTCTTTCTGCTGGAAGACAGGGTGGTCAGCTGTGAGCCCACTGAGCAGTCCTGCATGATTCCTTCTCTTGCTGTTGACTCCTGGTGTGATCTCACCTTTATGGTGCCTTAGGGATAGTGTCTGCTCTGGGCTCTCTTTGCACACTGTGTGATTCTGGCTTTTGTTGTTGACTGTGGAAATATCTGGAATTTTAATGTGAGAATTTTTTTTACCTAAAACTCCTATTTTCAGGTAATCAATTCTGTGACCGTGCTGAAGATGTTGATTTTTGTGCCTAGCAAAATATTGACAGGAGACTGAATTAGATGCAGATTTCTCCTTTCCCTGCAGTTGTTTTCCAAAGGGAGATCTAATTGTGATTATTCTGAGGAACAAACTGAGGAACTAGCATCAATTGTGAGATTGAGTTCACACTATTTCCATTCCCCAAAAGGGAAAGGAAAATAGTTGTCAAGCCAAGAATTCATCCTCACACAGACCAAACTCATCTCTCCTGGCTTTGGCAGATTTCACTGGTTCTGGCAATAGCCAGGGACAGGAGAATCAAATATGTTCTGTACACAGCCATGCCTCAGCACTGTCACCAGCAGCATAGAAGCCTTCTCCTCACAATGTCCAGGTCAGTTCTTCAGCTGCCATCATTTTGGACCTGAGAAAACCTACCAATTTCTTCATCAACCCCAGTTTCTTTTACCGGTCTCAGAACCCATTTTTCAAAACAGTATCATCTTGATAATATGCTTCTCTGCCTCCTAAAAGGCTAGATTAAACTGAAGTTGGCTAAAAAGTGATGCTGCAGATTTAGAGGTGGAGCCATTGGAACTGTGATGATCCATGACTACAGTATTTGGGTGCCAGAAGTTCCTGGATTTTGGGTTTTAGTACCCAAGCCCACTCTGAAGTGACAATTCACACCTTTGGTGATTCCAACCACTGCAGAATGTGATGAGAAATGATGGGGACAAGTGAAATATTCACAGATTGTGCCAACAATATTGCTTTCACCTCAGCCAACATCTGGGAGGGCCAACATCAAAGGACGCTATTTTGTTGCTTTAGAGTACTAATTAGAATAGAGGTACTAATTATACTTTTCATCATCTCTCTGTTACTACCTTGTCTAGTTGTGAATTCATCTGTTCTTGTTTTCTTGTTCAATCTGTTCACCATTGAAAGAGAGATGTGCACATGGGGAGCGTTTTTCTTTCCCCTCTCAGAGAGCTCTCTAAGCTTTATCAGGCTGGAAATGCCACACTATATTGAAATCAGGCAAGTGCCGTCGTGTCTGTTCTGACTGGTTTGCTGTTGACATTTTTGAGATTATGCAGCAAAGGATCTGTGCAGTTTGTTGTAGAGAAAGAGCTCAAACCTTTAAGGTTACTGTGAGGTTAGTAATGAAAACTCAGACAGCTCAGAAAATGTGTCCTGGGATCGATTGGAGGCAGTGCTGTGTACAGAGCAATTATTCCCAAGAACGGCAATTTCCAGTTCAAACAAGCTCAGCCTGTATTTACAGCAAAGGGGTACTGGAGTCAAGGGGATTGTTTAACTTCTGATACACTTTGATGACATTTGCTACGTTTTCAGCAGGAAAGATAAGCAGACGCCAGGAACAGAGTCTAGAAATGGCAGTTTCCTGCCCTCAGTGGAATTGCACCTGCTGAGTTCAGAAAGGGACTCCAAAGGGGAAAAACGTCCCATTTTCGGAGGCTGTCCTTTACATTTGTGTTTGAAAGGAAAGAAGGCAGACAGAAATGTAATTAATCAAGGTGTGAGGAAACAGGATTGTGAAGAGATTTATATACATCACCTGCACGTATAATGGCTCTGCCAGCTGCAGGATGGCCTCCTTGGAGGGGCTGCTGGCTAACACAGTGGGATTTAGAGCTCTACAAAGCTGAGGCCAGTGAAGGTGGGGAGGTTGCAACAGGGTGATGTGGGTCCCTATTTCCCTCATCTTTTGGTTTTGTTCAGAAGAAAGAAGGGGAGAACCGAGGATCAACACATTTTGTTGATAATAACAAAAAACCAGTTTGTAAAGATCTGTGAGTTTGCTTTGGGCTAGTTTGTGAGTAGAAGGGGCAACACCGGAATGGCTGAAGAGTATCCTCTGCACTTGTCTGCCAGGTCCTGTGGAGGCCTGCAGTTGCCAGCAGAGCTGGCCATCCCCAGCCGGGGTAGGGGCTGAGGTGTGTTAATCACGTTGCTCTCCCAGGCGCTCACAAAGGCGCTGCATTGCGGCATCCCCCCAAGTCAGGCTGACACGGAGCGCTGCAGTTCAGCCACACGCTGGGAATGCAGCATGCCCAGCACCAAAGGGATGTGCCTGGAATATCTGCCAGGGCTGCACCCAAATGGCCCTCTGGACTCAAAATGCATCCTAAATTTTGTCATGAATTTTAACAGCATGCTAAACTTCCATGATCCCCAGCATGTGCTATCTGCTTCACTCTGTGATTTTAATCACTAGAATAATTCTCTTTTAAATCTCCTTTAGAATAAATCAACAAGACTCTCACTATTCTCATCTGTCCTTGAACTCTGGATTTTGCAGAAACTGAGAAGCACTAGACCAATGTTTCCCATGGCTGCTTTTGGGGAGAAATCAGTGCCTGTTAAGATGAGGCACTGCAGACCTGGCTAGTGTGCAGAGCAGTCCCACGCCGTGTGTGCCTTGCCCTGCTGGGGTTTCCCTCCTCTTGGTCTCTCCAGGTCGCTCTTTACACACCCCGTACTTGTCAAGTAAAACAAATGGTTTTGGTGCTGAGAGCACTGGCCACTGTCAAAGCAAAGATGGATGGCTTTCCAGGCTGGACAGGCATCTTCTGGGAATTCGTTTTAGAGGTGGTTTGTTTTTTTGTTTTCATATTGGAGGAAGAAATTTATATCTTTTGACAGTAGTCTCCTGGGGGCCTCTTTCCTTTATTGATACTTCAGTGTTGCCCTTTGATGTAATAATCCTGCATTACATAGGCTGTCACTCAGAAATGATGAAGTTGGGCTTCTGGTGCAGGGGAATACCACCAAAGCTGAAAATAGTTATTTAAATTTACAAGACAGAGACAAGAGCTATACCTTAACTTAAAAGATGTTCCTGCACAGAACCAATCACAATGAATATGAAAATAAGCCGGGAGCTTGGTTTCACAGAAATATAATCTAAAGTGACAGATTTTGTGTTTACATTTCATCCAGTCAACTTAAAATGCACAGATACTTACACGTAGCCTTTTCATTGCAATTTTAAATATACCTCAACCACATCATGCTCTGTAGCAGTTTTCTGTTTGGGGAAAATAATATTTTTATAAATGTGGGAAGATTGTTTTTGTTTTCCTTGAAACTTCATTTTGAAATGGAATAAGGATACTAAGATACCAGAACATGGGAATTTTGTGTTGCTTTGTTCAAAACATAAAATTTTGATCTATGAGAGTAAAGCTCAGGCAAAAACTCGGCTGCAAAAATAGAGAAATCAGCTTGGTTAAATCGTCAGGCAAAGGAGAAACTGGATGCCTAGATTGGTCATCCTAAATGAACATGCATCAGGCATAAGACCTTTGGAAAATAAGGTTAATTTAAATTTGACTTCTAAATTAGCAAGTTGTTGCTGGAAGAATTCCTTCACCATTTGCTTTAGTTCTGAGGCACAGTGATTTTTTTTTAGACACTGAAGGACGAAGTCACTGTGTAACCAGTAAACCACAGCACTCCCTCCAGTGTATCTGAGACTTAAGGTAATCCTGTACACTGAGCACTCCTAAAGCTTGGTGGCAAGGGGCTTGGGTTCCTTGTTTCTTTTCCCTGCCCCTCAGTCAGACCTCTCCAGTGTCACTGGAGAGAAGTCTGGAAAATTGGACCATGTTTCTGAAATTGTGAATCTGGAGCAAGTTATTTTATTTTATTTTTTAGCTGCTTTGGAAAAGCTGAGGGTTGACAAATGATAAATGTACAGTTTCTGTTCAAAAACAAAGTATTGTCCTATCAAAACTGGTGGCATATGGGATCTACATAAGAATCAATTAGTAAATGGAAACAGTAACAGTGGCACTGTGGAATTAAATGTTTTAAATTTGGGCTAAACACACTAAAGATCATATTTGACATACCTGCCTTTAAGTGAAAAGATTATTGTGCTTGTTTCATGAGCTCGAACAAATGATAAAGAATTGAAGGTTTGTTGACCAGTGCAATGCACTAAAACACACAGAGACTTGCTCTGGAAAGGACTGGCCTTGTTTTAGCCTGGGTTGATTTTGCAAACAAGTTACACCACTGCTGTAAAATTTGCAACAATGATTTTGAGTGCTGCAGCCATTCCTCTGGAAGAGTGTCCTTTTCTGATATGAGCCTTAGGTACAGCTGCATTTGGCTGAATGCTGTATGTCCTGGCCAAAAGAAGGATGGACTTGCTTTAGGTAATTTCACTTCTGAAAAGATTTCTTCTTCTCTTACCTTTCTAAGAGACCTTGTTCAGCTTTTGTTAATTAATATTGAGATTATATTTGCCACCTAATTTTGCCATCTCCAACTGGGGATGGGTTCAACTTTTACATTAGTTTTCAAAGCTTCCAAAATGTTCTGTGTTGCTTCCAGTGATCTGTAAGTGGTAACGTGTCATTTGGCATTCATAGTTCAAAATGCACACTTAGCATCTCAGGCTCACAGTTTGCTGAAATGCTGATCTTATCAATTCTGCTTTTCTGATTTCCTTGTTGAAGCCCACAGGAAACATCCTAAGTGATGAATTTAACTATTAAAGGCACCCTGACCAATGTGACCTTGACAGAATGCTTTCTCTATTTAAAAGGTTGATTAATAATGGCTTTGAATTGAATACTTGATATATTTCAAGAAGAATAATGTTTTCCTTGGAGGAGTTTTTTTGCTGTAGGGTGAGATTGCATCGGTCACATCCAGCAACAATTCAGACCTGGAGCTGAAGGTTGTGAAAACACTCTGAAATAAGGTACCTTCTCACACCAGTTCACATTTTATTGAACATGAAGTCTCCTTTTGTCCCTGTGATATTTGAAAATTTATTGAGTGGCATCAATCAATAGGTCCAGTATCTTGAGCATAATTCCTTACATTTGATTTGCAGTAATATATCCTATTTGCACCCTCAGGGAGCAAACACTTCACACGGGACAGCTCTGTTCCTGCTCCAGTAAGAACAGTGTCAAATGTATAAAGCTGTAAGGCCTGTCCTTCTGTATAGTTCCTATGAATATTGCCATCCATTCCCAATCTGAAGTTATTTTGGTGCAAAGTCTTTCACATATATGACATATATCAGGGAAGTCTGGAGTCCCTGAGGAGGAGGGGTAGTGAGGGCTGACTGGTGTGGGGCCTGCAGCTGGATCTGGTGTGAAGCACACTCCAGCCAAGCAATGAGGGCAGGAGACTCTCATCCAGGTCACCCCTGTGTTCCAACCTTCTTTCATTGCTTTGTAGAGCTGGTCTTCAACACAGCCACTGAATATTAAAGCCAGTCAGTCCTGGACTCCAGCAGCAAAGTTTACACTGACAAAACAGTAAATATGCAATGTCTGAGTGGGTTTGAAATGTCCACCTTGTCTCTGTCCCTGAGGTCCCTCTAAACTGAGCTGACCTGGTGCCCTGCTGTTGTGCACCCATCTTCCAGTGGAGATGCTCCTGTGTCTTTGTCTATTCACAATATAAAGACTGGATTACACTTGCCCATGTCCTGTAGCTTGCTCAGAGCTGATCTCTCAAATCTGTTCTGAATAACACCAAAGAATCCCCCTGACTAACTCAGAGCCTGATTTTGACTCCTTTGTTTGTACAGTATTGCGTGATTCAAACGTATGCTCAAAGAGCCTCATCCCTTAGCTATTGTGGCTGTTGTAGTTAAATAATATTAATCCTTGATTTTCTGTTTTCCCTTCAGAAATATATGGTAGTTTGATCTCAGGGATTTTCTTAGAACTCAGATTAAAAAATAAACTGGGACAGAGGGATTTCCTAAAGGTAAAGCAGTTTTAGCAGTATTTTTAATGAAAAGACTGCATCCCCATCATGAAACTAGAAGATGTGTTGTGTGTTACATGAAGACTGGTCATTCAAAATAATGTCAACAAAACAATCTTGCTGCCCCTTGAGACTTGCACTTGATAATGCACAAGAGCAATTGAAAGTCTTCTCGTGGCATTCATTTTTAATTACTTCTGTGGTCCAAGGTCACAGATATAAGCCACTTGTCAGCCTGGATAGCTTCACAAAGATAAAGACTAGATTTATGGCATTATGCAGAATTCTGGGAAAAAAACAAAGGTCACATTTTTCAAATTTAAGTGTTCGAAGTTAGCCTCTTAAATCCATCTTCAGACACTTAGATAAACAGGCTGCTTTTCACAAGTGCCAGGCAGTGGCTCTTTGTGCTGACTGTGCTGGAAACAGCCTGTGCCCAGTGCATCTGTGTCACCAATCAGCCTGGTTAAACTGGCTTTGGGCTTGCAGGCCTCCTTTAGGCTCTGGAGTTAGTTTTGCTCTAACCAAAGGTGGCTGCATTGTCAAGGCTTTAAATTATTATGAAAGCAATTCTTCATTTTTAGTCATTCCAGTTATAAAGTGGATTATGCTGCTATAAGAAAGACTCATGTCTGTCTTTTTCCATGCAAAGTTGGCATGACCGAGTGCAACATTTTATAGACTTTCGTGATATGAATTGTTTTACATCCTAGTGACAATTCTTCATAAAAATGATCTTAACCATTCTTTACAGTGTGGTCTTTTCCAGGCCAGTAGCTAAAGCTTAGAGTATAGGGGAATTTTCTTGTTTCTAGACTGTGACTTAAGACTGAAGAAAACTATTTGCTTTTTTGCAACAAAATCTTTAGCAAAGACTCAGCTTCAGAGCTGTTGGTCTTCTGAGGGTGAGCTTGAATGTAAAGACATATTAAAAGCACAGAATCTTTGGAAATATAAATCAACTGGAATTTCCTACAATGTGTTTGAATTCTTTCCTTTGTTTAATAAAGTAACAGGTACAAGAAAGGAGGCTCTGTGAGAGCCCACCAGAACTTGGGTTTCTAACACTCTTCAGGGAGTGTTCTTAGGAAGTTGTTTCAGAGGTGAAAAAAACATCATGGCTAAATCAATATAATTAAAACAGACAAGGGCAGCGTGAGATCTGGGACACAACCACACTTGCATTAAGAAAACTCCATTTAAATCCTTGGAAAGTAGCTGCAGAAGTAGGAGGAATAACAATTCCTCAGAGAATGGCGGAATGTTTTCCATTCAAAGTCTTCTTTTGAGGACTGGTGATGACTAGAAGTATTGGTTTTGTCTGAAGTCTTTGAGGCTCTTTTGTATTTTTTTTTTCTGGAGGAGAAAAACAAGATTCAAACACAGACTTTGGGGGATGCTTGAGGATGCACCAGGGCTTTGGTTCAGATGAACCTCAGATTAAGTGAAGGCAGAGCAGTAAGACAGTGGCTCTTTTGTTTGTGTGTTCCCACAGGCAAGTTTCATACATTTGTGCAAGGAAAAGATGAGAGAAACCCAAAGGAAACTTTAGGAGGGATGCCACATGTAACCATGCACTGAAGTAGTGGCAGGTGGTGTGATCGTATAGGGGAACCCGTGGGAATAATCTTTAAAGAAAACAGTGTGTCTCTTTTTGCCAGGTTGCTGATCTTCCAACCTGTGGGATATGCCTACAAGGTTTTGAAAATCTGGAGCATTCATCTGAAGCAGATGCTCTCCTAAAAACAAACAGATAAAACAAATAAATGCCTGAAATGTTATTGACAAAATCTTGTCCAATCCATGTTTGTCAGGGTTGTCAGCTGCACTAACACTGTTTGATGTTGCTTTACCTCCTATGTTTGCTGAAGTAGGTGTTGCCCACTGTAAATAACTATTGTTCTGGTTTCCTGGCTCATTTGCTTGAATTTCCTCAGTTTTTGTTGCACTTCTGGGTAAGAATGAGTGGATGTGGACACATGGCTGTGGTATTTTCATCTTTGCAGGTGAGCTAAAAGCTCCCCTGAGGACACTGCTGATCTGAATGGACTCTGAGCACGCCCTCCAGGCAGTGTCAGATGTGTTGTGCCCAAACCAGCAGCCTGTCAGTATTTTGGGACTCAGTTGTCTGATGAAGGGGCAGCTTTGCTGTTGGTGGTGCTGGTGTTTGCTTCAAGGAGGGCAGTTTGTTCTGGGTTTGATTTTTACTTCCAGACATAGCAGGCACAGGGCTAAGCTGCAGAGCTAAATGGACAGGTGAAAATTCAACATGAGTTTGGAATGTCAGTGTTTGTTACCTGTTACAAACAGGAAAAGCAACCATTTTAGTATTCCACAGAGGAAACGTTCAAAAAATTATGATGGATGGTTTCATCTAGACAACCCCTAACTCCCCCCTCCTCCAACTCCTTTAAATAGCAGCTACTTCAATGAATAAGGCTACTTGTTGGGACAGTAAATGATGTGCCAGGTATTCCAACCTGTTTATCCTACCAAGGATATGGTAAAGAACGTGCCTGGACACCAGAAGGGATTTGTGTGCTAGTTTTGATTGCTAAGATTGATTTAATGTTTAGATTGTGATAGGGCTTAAAGGACTGAACTAGAAGTGGTCCCCATGTCCAGACATAAAGTAAACAGCATTTCCAGAGACATTCACCTGAAAAATGAGAGCAAACACGTCAGTATGGATGAGTAATCAAACATGAGTAAATAAACAACAAATAGGTGGAGCAGGAGGACGTGCCTGCTGTTTTCCAAGTCAGTAGCTGTGATGGGAATGTGGCCAGTGAATTAATAGTTTGTGTGCAGTACAACAGAAGGATTTTTAAACAAAGGATTAGGCTTTAGATCAAAAAAGTATATTTATGTGACTTCCTATCTGTTTTCCCCGTTATTTCCACTCTTCTTCCAAACTATTTAAATTGCTCCCCCTCTCCCAGTTGTACCATCATTCCACCAGCCAGGAAGGGGCTGGGGGCAGCTCTGCCCCGTGCCTGCCAGGGCAAAGCGGGCCAAGCTGCCAGAGCAGCAAGTGGTGACGTGGGAGTCGGAGCTGCAGAGCCGTTCATAATCCACATCTCTCTTCCCCATAATTATCTCTGCTACCCGAGAGAACTGAGAACTCCCTTAAGCCTCCCTGCAAGTCATTTAGATTCTAATTGGGATTTAAAAACTCTTGAAACCTGAGTGGGTGGCTCAGTGCATTATTGCTGATGAATGTTACCCTGGGTGATGTGCCCAGCAGACCCACAGAGGACCTGTGCTCAGCTTTCCAGTGAAGAGCTGTCCTTTTTGTTTTCAAGAACAGATTTGCTCTTTACCTCAGCTAATTAGGAACTGGTTTCATTCACAACAGCAATTCTGTTTGTGGCATTATACCAAAATGTTAATTTAATTTTGTTATGTAGAATGTTTTCTCTTCTTAATGTTCCTTTAAAATGGAGGTGGTGAAGCTTGCTTTCTCCCCTGAAATATTTTCTGTCTCTCCTTCCTGGGCTGTGATTTCTTCCTCAGAGTTTAATTTAACACAGTTTCATTACCTTCTCAGAAATGTCATCGTGAGGACCTTAGCTTGCTTTTGAAGGACCATATCTGCGGTTATTTTTTGATTTATTTTGTTGGGGTTTTGTCTCCTCATGAAGCTCATCCTAACTGGTCATTGTTCCCATGTTGCTAATTCCTTGTCAGACTTCCCTCTTCCTGTTAAACTGGCCCACAACCATAAGCAGAGTGATGAGAGAGGGTCCATCAGCACAGTAAGAGCTGGAGAATTGCACTGCTGGGGCAGAAGTGGGATGACATCACTCTGATGGATTTTACTGTGGCAGCTGCATAGGGACCTCTGTATATCTGATAAATGAAGTACATAATTGAGAACAGGACTTGATGGAGACTGCAGCACTTTTGTGGCAGCTATTTCTAAGGGAGACAAGGGTTTAGCAGTCCAGGATGGGTGAAGAGGAGGGTAGAGGGGCCCTTTTCACATGGCAGTGTAGTCTGGGTTTGGTTCCCCACCCCACACACTCCCTTTACTTGTTTATCATCTTCAGTCTCCTGAAGTACTTCCTTCAGCAGCTGCACTGCGCTTTCCTGTGGGCGCTGCACACAACCACAGCAATCTGTGCTCAGTGAGGCAGAGGGGATGATGTTGTTAGCTCTGAATTAATTTGCTCTGTGAGTGTAAATCAGGCTTCCACTATTATTTTGCTGAATTATTTTAAATGTAAATGCTACAGAGACAAATGAAATGGGTGGATGTGGTACTGAAAAAAACACACTTGAAAGAGATAATTCAAATACACAAAAGTTGTTCCTCTTGTCAATATAATGTGCTTTTAATAAACTACAAATGCTCTTGGCTTTTCAAGCTGTCCCTAATCATCAGGGGTTCCTTACCCCTAAAAGCTGTAAACTGTAAGTCAAATGAAAACAGATAAGCAACATTTTAGGAAAATGCCTCTAGCCCATTTTCCTTCAGTCCTGGGTCAGGCTTCTGACCCAGACACGTCTGGAGCTCCTCGCCAGCGGGGAGCTGCCGGGGTTTATTCCAGCTGAGACAGAAACCTCTGTGACTTTGAGAGAGCTCTGTTAAAAGTCTGGGACTGTAGTGTCCAGCTCCTCTGAGGAAACTGGTCCAGAAATTTATTCTGTGCTTCTGCAGAACACTTTTCTTTAACTTTTTTTTTTGGTGGAGGTAGCTGTATGGGGGGTTTGGAGGTTATTTTGGTTTGGTTTGTTGGTTGGTTTTTTTTCAACAACAACTTGTGTTCACTAATTCCTGGCATTTGGAATGTATGAAGCAGGTCCATCCTTTGACAGAGGAGCACAGACATATCAAACCTGTAGTAGGTGACACTAGTCTTAACTGAACTCTGGACTATGGTTAACACTTGTTTTCTGAGACCTTCAGTAGAACATCTAATCCCAACTTCTTTTGGCTTCCCACCAGTTTGACGAACAACACAAAACCTCTTCTCCCTTCTTTCCCCTCCCTGCCATCTCTGTTGGTCATGAAGATCGAGGCTGTCCAGCATAGCCCAGATGTTTTGCTCCCCAGTGTCAGAGAGGCTTTATTGTGGCTCCCGAGAGTAAAAATCCTACTGTACAGGCAGCTGCCTTTGAATTATCCCAGCGTACCTCTAAGCAGGGAGCAGCTGCAGGCCACTGGCTGGGGTGGCAATGAGTTGTACAGCTGTGGCTTGTCCCTCACTGCAGGCACAGAGTGCTGTTCTGTGTGAAGCCAGGGCTGGTAACAGCTCCAGTGGCTTTCTGATGGGATGGAGAGCTCTGTAACTGTTCTTTTAGAGTTGCTTGGCACCACCTTTCAGCAAGATGGGGGCACAAGCTGAGCCCCGCCAGGAACCTTCCCACTGCTGCCTGCTTATACCTGCATCCCAAAGCCTGCAGGAAGGTGTCAGGGGGAACCCATACACCTCCTTCTCCTGGACACCTTGATCAAGCTTCATTAAATTTGTATAGAGCTCTTCCCTTTTGTTTTTGTGACTGTCCTTGCACGTAGCCTAAGTGCTGTCTACTCAGGCACTTGGACTCAGACCACCAGGGCTAGGTGCTGGTTTCAGTGCTATGTTTTGTATGAGTTTTGCTGCTTCATACTTCAAGATATTTCTTCATGGAGTCAGTTCTTGACACCTTATTATCTGTATGGATGCATAAAAAAGGGTTCATGTGTCATTCTTTCAGGGGCCGCTATTGCTAGAATTATCCATCTGCTTTTGTAGTGTAATGACATAAATCCCTGAGCTTGGGCTTGGACTAACAATAGTATAAAGCAGAGTTTTAATACTTGTACAGAAGGTTGTTGTACTAAATGTTAGTGATGTGCCTTCCTTCTGCTCCTGTCTATGGAATTTGTTGCCACAATTAGTGAAATCTATCAGGACAGAGGTATGAAATGTGGAGAAGTCTGCCTGAGCTAATTGATACATGGCTTTAGTTTTTGACAGAACATTGTTCCTTGGTGTTGCCTGATTGGCAGGGACAGGTCAGAGCAGTTTCAGAGGGACATGGAGAGGCCAGACGTGACTGTACCAATGGATTTCAGTGTTAAACAGAGATGGGGAAGGAATGAGGCATCAGGGTCAGCTGCTGTGCAGTTTAATAGCAGCCTGTCCACCCAGTGCTGTGCTCTTGAGGAAGCTGATAGACTATTTCAGAAATCTCTGCTAACTTGTCTTTTGAGATTTTTGTATAGTGCTTGCTTCTCTTCTACTTGACCTAGTTTATGCTGTGCATGTTAAGTCAGTACCTATGTTAAAAGCCTTCATTCTCCTACTTCCTTGATGGTTTTCTAGTGCATTGGGTCACCATTCCAGACTACTGTTTTATTTATTTATATCTCTGTGGTCATGTCTTTCATGTCAGCTGCTACAGGACAAATTCTTATTTTTCACTAGTTTAATTCTTCCCTGCAGCATTAGTTAGTTTGGGAAAATGTGTAATGGCTACCTCGGGCCACTCTGCTTCAAGGTTTGAGAGCTTCCTCCTGCCTGTGAACTGTGTTTTTGGTGCAGTATGTTCATCAGGACTTTTCTGTCAGGAAAACTAATCCTAAATGCAGTAGCAGGTTTTGAGACTGCAGAGAATTGATGAGCTTGGTAAGATCAGAGAAGAAAAACAGATCTCTAGTAAAAGCAGGCACAGCTTTCAAGGCACTTAGCAGAGGTACACAGCATTTTAAGTAACACAGATAAATATCTCCCTGGAGCTTTTGCTTTTTCATCTAAGCACTGACCAGAGAACAAATAGGAAAATGTGGGGGCAAAAAAACAAAAAAAGCTTTAAAGATGTCAATGAACATTTTTCAAGCTGAAAATTACTGTTAGCAGTGAAAATAGCAAAAGATGCATAAGGCAAAAGTAATGAAGCCATGTGTAAAATAAGGGAAAAGCATAAGACCAAAGATTGCAAAGGAAGTTTTGAATTAAGTGACTGCTGACTTCCTTCTTATAAATGATTTATTTTTATTTGTTTTTGAAAAACATTTCTCATTTGTTTCTCTTGCTGCACTAACACACTGAAATTTGTTCATTACTATCAGACAAATGTTTTTTAGACAGTGTATGAGGAAAAAGTGATACTTCAATGGTCTTTAAAAACATAAATTTAAGTGCAAACCATGGTAACTCTGCGTAAAATTATAATATCAGTGGCATTTCAGCTGGTTTTGAGTTTTATATTAATGGACCTGGTCTTAGCCCCAGAACTGCTTTATATGCAATCTATACTACTGGCACATATTCAGTACAGAACTTCTGTATAATGAATGATGTGATGTGTCAGAGCAAAGCTAGGAGAATGCTTCATTTTTTGTGTGAAATGTCACTTAAAGTTGAATGGTTGGGTAGTTCCACACTTGCACAGAAAATTCTGCTTTAATCATAAGCTCATATGCACCTCCGTGTCCTGAATTGCCATCAACAGTGAGTGGAGTTCCAGGTTTAGACAATGAATCCATCTTTGCTGTGTTGTGTGTATTTACTGAATTCAAAACATAAATAGGCAAGTATTTAGTTTAAAAATAGCTCATACTCATCATTTTGATGTCAAGTTACTGCACTGAACTGAGAGCTGCTACACTGAATTTACACCTCACTGTTTTACAAGTAGTCGGATGGCACAGCCTTAGCAACCCATCCCATGTATTGAAAGCTTTGATGAGAATGAGCTTAGCAGGTCTGGCTGTAACCTCTGAGAGCAGTTTATTCTGTATTACTGAGGAGCTTTGCTTTCAGATAATAATAAGCTAATGAATCATTAGCCCCTTTTTTTTGGCCCATTGGCACAATTAGGTTCAAGAGATGCACTTGCACTGTGGAACGAAATTAGGGCTCAAGAGCAGGTTTGTGTGTCCCCAGACTCTGACTAGTGCTTTTCCTATCCAAGCTCTACAAGGTCAAGCTCAAAGTGTTTTTTTCCACCTGTTCTGCAAGAATTTTGGGTGTGACATAGTGTGTAACTTGGACAGCAAAGACTGTCATCAGGAGTGCTGATAACAACATCTGTTTTCACTTCATCTTCAATCTTTGTCATGAAAACTGTTGCCCCAGCAGTTCCTAATCCAGATGAATGTCAGCAAATGTTTTCTTTAATCACTGACATTTTTCAGATTTTGAGAACAGAAAGTTTATGCTCAGTTACCTGCCCAGGGATGGGAAGAATGATTGGTCTACATAACACTGAAGGGTATTTGCTAATACCTTGAGGAGACTTCAGGAAAAAGTTCCTGGCTGTGCAACAGATGAAGTGCCATTTTCTTCTGTTCAAGGAGCATAAATGCCATAATTTTACATCTCTCAGGCTTGTACTTATATCTTGAGACTTCAGTGCTTGTTCTAGCTACAGATCGTGAACCCTCCATTACCTGTAGCTTGTTCGGGGCTGTGCTGAGCAGAATGGCCCTCCTGTGGTAACAATGGATAATTCTGGAGCAAACACCCTTTAGGCAACAGAAATGCATGAATATTTTTCCCACAGGGTGAGAGCTTCTTTGGCCTGATGAGATTTGGTAAATCATAATCCTCACAGTGGCAGACATGAGTTTGTTACCTAGTCAAGTTTCCTGTCAACACGCCAGTGTCCTAATGAAATCACATTTGTGTCATCATTGCCCTGTGCCTTTTTTCAGACCCTGTTTTCTTAGTCTTCCTCAATCTTTTCTTTGCAACACGCAACAGTTGTTGAATTATTTTAAATCACACTCTCCACTCTACAAAAAGACGCAACCGTTTATGGTAACAAAACACGAATGGAGAAAAATTCTTGGGAAAAAAGGGGAATGCACGGGGCTGGAATTGTGCCCTGAAATCATTGATGTGGTTTCCTTGTCTTTTTCCCCCCTGTGCTGTGTCACAGTGCCCCTCACCCCAATAAGCTCACACCTTTGGGGCAGTGCTGCTGGGGGTCTGGTGCTCCACCCCAACGTGTCCGTGTTGTTGTTGCAGTGATCGCTGACGGGGCCCTGGATAAGACGGCTCTGACGGACGATGTGGGAAGCGAGGAGGACCTGTACGAGGATTTCCGGAGCTCCAACCACCGCTACGGCCACCCCGGGGGCGGCGGGGAGCAGCTGGCCATCAACGAGGTACGGGGCTGCGGGGCTTCTCCCGGGCAGGACAAGGATGGATGCCGGTTCTGGGTGTTAACCACAGGACAGGTCAACAGCCTGACTGGTAATGGCAAAGTGGACGGGGCTTCCAGGGCCATTTACTGTGGGAACCACTTACATCTGGGTAGCAGCAGGGTCTGTGCCTTCCATCGAGGTGCTCTTCCTGAAGGAAAGGAGGGTCACAGGTGACTCTCCTCTTGGGTGTTTTTGGATGAGAAGTTTTAAACCACTGATGAGCAGCCCAGCCAGGGCTGGTGTGACACTTGGAATGTGGTGCACTGAAGGCATAAGGGAAATGTTGAAAAAAACCCTGGTCTACGTTGTTCTTTACTGGTTGGTAAGAAGGGTGCCAAGTTTAATATAGGCTTGGTCTTCACTGCTTTTTCCTGTTCCCCAGTAAATTCACTCCAGGGATGTGAAAGACCTGCCTTTTTAGTTGCTGCTTTTAGCTATTTTCTTTTGTAGTGCTGACAATGATTCACTTGACATCAGCAATTTAAAAATGAGCTACTTGGTTTAACTGATGCAATGAGCAACATACTAACAGGATCTAAGATTTTTTTTCTGCAAAAATACCCTTTTTTTTTCGTATGCATTAGAACTGGCAGCCCCTTATACACAGAATGGTTTTTCAGTGAGCTGAATTTGCATTGAAAGAGTGGAGCATGTTCACCATATGAGTGATCTCTTGCACTCTTACACCTTCTTTCTCTCTGTTACCTTTGCACAACCTTCCCAAGGTAAGAAGGCAAGAATAAAAGATGTATTATATTGTCTTGTGGCTAAACTACAACAGAAATTATGTGGACTGAGGCTCTGTGTATATGTTCGATGCACCCAGTGATGATTTTGGGTGCAGCTTCTGGGGGCTGGAAAAAGCTCCAGAAAGCTGCACAGTGAGGATAACAGCTTTTCTTCAAAAACAGCAAAAGCAAATACTCTTCCAGCAGTTTTCCAGCTCCTAGTGCTCAGAATCCCTGCCTACAGCCCTGGGTGCCTGGGGTAAGGAAGGGAGTTAAACTTTATTTTCTTCCCCTATTGCTTATATCCATGGCAAAGCTTTTTGATTTAACCTTAACTGTCTTGGACTGTTGTCCCTGTCAAGCAAACATGAGTAGAACACCAGAAAATCTTGAGCTGCTTCCTCCCACATTTGCCTGGTGTGTTTGTGAGAGAGTGCCAGGTACCACAGGAGTCAGTCCCATCGTGCACACTGAGGGTGTGGGAAGAGGATTCTGCATCCCTCCCATTCAAGTGCTTGCCTTGGTGAGTCTTGTCACTGTGTGTCAGCAAATGGAATATCCTCTAGGTTTTTGTATTGTTTTCTTTTAAAGGAAAAGGCAAAACATCTTACTTTCTTTGAAGAAAATCTTCACAACTCTTTAAAATCAGGAAAAAAATAAGCTTGTCAGCAGGTCTGTATATCCATCATGCATGTGGGTGCTTTTCTGTTTCATTATTCATCATTATTGAGAACAATTTTTTCTTTCTTTTCTTGGAAGTTCATTTTATTAGAGTAAAATTCCATCACTTTTAATCAGGAAGGCAAATGGATGTGTCCAAAGCAGGTGTAATTTGTATAATCTTTGAAGCATATGTGGGGTTTTATTGGCCAGTTGACTGAAAGAAAAAGGATTATTTTTGGCTTGTTCCCTAGAATCTTGCCTGTTCAGGAGCCAACAAAACTATAAGAACAAACAGTACATTATTTACTTTGCTGACTGGTTCCTATGGGTAATTAATCCATCACTTAACTTCAGTGAGCCTTGGCAAAGTGCTGTCTACACAGTTGCTTCCAGAACAAGAGATTACAGTAAAATACAAAAACTCTGCAGCAAAACACTAAATCTGTGAGGCAGGAATTTTACAGGAACAGACATCTTAAGTGTTGGAATTGAAATATCTCAAATAGCTGTTAGTCAGACAGGCTTATCCTCATCTTCCCTGCTGGACCAAAAGCTGGGTATTGATGAGTCTCGAGTATTTTCTGTAGTGCTGGGAGTGATGGGGGGTGAAGATTTTGGTGTTCAGTCATTCACTCACATCTTGAGTAGTCTTGTCTTTGTTTTATTGTATTCCAGGTTGCATTTTATTGGTGGTGGATAAGGAAACTATGGTAACCACATTATTCTTAGCCTTCTTGGAAGAAGCAGCTTTCGAATAAACAGAGAAGCTGAAATACATTTTTAAGGCGTTTGGCAGACCAAGTGTTGCATTAAAAAACAAAGCACCCAACCACTGAGTTATAGTTCATTTTGGATCAAGAGAAAATGGCTATGAAATAAAAAAGAAATCTTTCATAAAAGTAGAGTAATTTATTGGCAGGAAGACTAGAGGGATAAAAGAAAGCTGGGAAGGTTGTATAGAGCCCACCTAAGAAGATCAGCATGAGAGAGTGTAAGAGCCAAGAAAAATCAATCAAAAAGTAATAATAAGGGTTTGGGATGAGAAAAGAGGCAGGGGAAGTAATTTTCTTGGGGCATCTGTTTGACATTCTTTCAAACACATTCTTGATGATTGTGAAAAGAGATTTTTGTGTTTAGATTGTACTTGGTGGAGTTTACTTTGTGTTTGGTCCAGATAAAGACCCTATCCTCATGTTTTATTGCTTCCAATTAGGTAAAAATGCAGCAAGAGGAAAATCTGTACTGCAAATACATTGTGATTCTGTCCTTCCAGTGCTATATAAATGTTACATATAGAACAGATACAGCTTCAAGCTTCATTAAATGTGTTATACGTGTTCTGAAGTTGAGCACAGGAGGGATTAGGCACATGAAAAGCCTGCCTGGCTCTCAAGGGACCATGGTGATGATAAGCTGTGTAGTTTTCATTAAGTAATTGGCCTGGCTAAGGAAGCTTAGGCCTGTTTGCCTGGAATTGTCACATGTGTACCGAGGGTTTGGGATGTCCTGCTGTGCAAAGGGCCCCTCTGGCTCTGTGCTTTGGAAGAAAAGCCACTGCAGTTCAACACATGGAGGGTTTAGCTCCTCACAGCCCTCCACCAACAGCACCATCCCATCTGGTGAAAGCAAAGCCCCAAGGATTTGGAAAATTACTGCAGGACTCCCTATTTTTCCCTTATCTCTTATGGCTCTATGCCTGATAAGTTTGGAATTTGGTATGTGAAGTCTCGTTCCTGAGAAATGCACAACTCATTGACTTCAGCAGGCTAGGATTTTATCTAAGACATGTTTTAAAATGGCAATACTGTAGTGTGTTACAGATGTTTGTGCTAACCAGTGCTTGCTGACAAGATACAATTAAGCTAATTGGTTCCAACATATATGTTTCTGATTTCACGAAGCAATTCATACAGAAAAACCTTCAGGAAGTGACACAAACAACATATCTGCCACATACCAAGGGCAGCAGATATTGTACCAGTACTCTCTCTGTCTTACTGGGTCTCTAAAGCATTAATTCTCGTGCTAAACTCTTTGATCACACACTGTGAAGTTGTTCTGGGCTCACCCAGTACTCCTCCAAGCACAGTCAATTTAAACAAGACAGAGTTGTGGACTGGGGTTTTTTTTGTTTGATTGGGGTTTTTTTGTGTTTGGTTGGTTTTTTTTAACCCCCAAAATAGCAAAACCAAACCAAACCCCAAAACTCATAAAATGTTAATACAGATGAAATCAGAACAACAGATTTTAATTTTGTTAAACATGAGTAATATCCTTCATAGCCCTTTTCACTTCATTTATCTTCATTCTAATTAACAGAAATCTCTTTTGTACTATGTGAGGACAAACTTGAAAAGACAGAAACATTTTAAAATAGTGCCACAAAATGTTGTCATCTCTTTTCTTTTTTCAAAAGAGTACAGAATAGGTTGCAAAAGCTGTGGTCACAACAGATTTCCAGACTGGAAGCTTAATTAGAATCACTGATCGTATGGAAGCAATATATAACATTCCTGTGTAATCTGGGAGAAGAGATTTATTACCTTTTTTTTTTTATCTTAATGTGAGTATATCGTTCTCCCAACTGATGCTGAAGCAAATAGAAACCAGTTAACAAACACCACCACCACCCCCTGCTCTGGTTTTTTTTCTTCCAGGGGCTTAATTCCTGCTTTTGTGTCCTGCCTATTCCTGCAGCCAAGGTTGACAACTGTGGTCCAGAAGTAGCACATATGATTTATTTGTGGAATACTGTATAAAGCTCAGTACTGTCAAGGACCAGAAATAATGTTTCCCTGTGGACATAAATCTTTACTGGATCCTTGTTTTTGATCCCCAGTGCTTGCATAAGTTTGTGTAGGGCTCAGATGGGAATGTTCAGGATATGGAGTCAGAATTGTAATTTCTTCTACTGCCTGACGGATTTAGTTTTTACAGTTTTCTGGTCTGCAAACTTCTAAGGTTGTTTCAGAGGGCTTTTTGCAATGGATTTAAAGCAAATTGGTATATTCAAATACTCTATGGCAATTATGTCTCACCAAACATCAGGATCAGGAAATAAGTGGTCCCAGGGGTTGCCAGAGCCATATTTCTGCTTTCTACCATGGGCAGCTGGGGCTGCTCTGAGACACTTTCTCATGTCCTCGATAGCACTGGGACTTGGCCATCCCCTGCTTGTTCTTACACACACGTGGGAGGTGAGGGTAGGTAGCTCCCACACCACGTGTGTATGGTCTGCAGCATACACACCACAGCAGAGTTCAATCCACACTGAAGCATTTCTATAAAATATATTAGGTTTTGCTAGATCCATGTTTCCTCTAAATACTCTGATTAACCTGATACTCATTAGGAACAAACAATTAACTTAGTTCTTGGGGCAAGAATAACACATGGGGGGCTGTCAGAGTTCTAACTCCCAAACAGAAACACGGAGGTGTGACAGTGGAAGGAGTGCTGCAGGCGTGTAAGGGAATGAGTGGGTTGTGGGCTCGGCCTCTGAGGGGACCTAACTCCTTGCAGGAGCCAAACTGAAGCAGCAGAACAGGAGTTGTAGCCTCTGTGTTCCCCCTCTCTGTGGGCATGGGTGTGTCCACACCCACATACAGACACGTTTAAAGAAGGGCAGGTATTGCCCAAACTTTGTGGCTGTAAAACAGACCCAGATACCTCACTCAAAGGAAATGACTGGAGACAGTGTGATGGCTTTGGAGTTCTCACATCAGCCCTGCCAGCTGCTAAATTGTAGAGACTAACAGCTTCTGTTAACACTTGTTAATGATAATGTGACTATTAGGGGACTCAATAAAATGTCTGTTGTTTGCTGGCATTAAATGTGTTCCCAGTTACCGGGGTGTAGAGAGAGGCTTGGCTCCACAGTGTTCCCCTTGGAAAAAAAATGATCCAACAATGTTTTAACTTCTGAAGTTACTTGTGCCAAGTCATCTCAAAGTCTGCCTGTATTTTATCCAGTGTATCCATGGGTTTCCAGAACTCTGCCTGATGCTTCCCACTGCTTGAAGGAAACATAGTGTGTTTACTGATGCTGCTCACAAGAAGTGGTTGTCTCTTTTAAGGTGAAGGCTGCAACCGACTTTCAGTACTTTGGCATCCCAGTAAAAGGGCTCTTTTAACCCCTAGTAGTGGCATTGTATCCTGTAGGGATAAGGGTTACATTCCAGAAGGTCTTGGCTTCCTGCCTGTCACTTGTAGCACATGAGAGCCATCTACCATGGCGTCACGAAGACCTTCAAATCCTTGCTCTGGGGCACTTGAGATAGTGTGGCAGGCAGGCACTAACCCTCCAAGGTCCTCAGGGCTCTCACATGCACCTCATCAGGTTCTGTGCAAGGACATCCAAGGAAATGTGCAGGTGAAGGTCAGTGATTTCACCATTCACGTGTAAAGTGGGAGCCTTTCAAACCTGCCCTCTCTCTAATGTAAAGAAGGAACTTACCCTGTCCTCAGAAGCTCCTTGTTTGGCTTTCAGGGATCCTTGGTTTGGTACCTAACTCTCTGCCTCTGTTTTGTGGGAGGAAGAGCACTGGAAGCACTATTTGCAATATTTGCACTCCCATGAAGATTTTACTTCAGAAGCGTTGCATAAATTAAACTGCAGTTATCCCTGCTCGAAATGGGAACCTGATGATGTGCAAAGACAAGTCTATTTTGCAGAATCTTGATGTTACAATTTACTTCTGCCAAAATCTTTATTTTAAAAATAGGTTTTGGGATGTCCATGGCCCAGTTTGCTAGTTCAAGAAACACCTGTGATGGATAACAGCACAATAACAAAGTGGGTATTGCAGTATGAAGATTTACTGAGAGAAGGGGATAAAGAAGGAATGTGACAGAATAGGAATGCTGGGTAAATGTTAGTTTAGAGGTTATTCCAGATTTAAATGTTTGCACAGAGAGAGAGGAGTGAATATATCTGGGTTTATACCATACTTGTACTTCAGGTTCCTCTCAGCATGGTTTTGATATCAGAACATTTTTGGATTTGTTCTTCTCTCTCCAAACCGTGATTTAGGGCAGCTCCTCTCTGCAAAGTTTTCTTTTTTCCCTAATCCTCAGAAGACATTTCACCCCTGGGGTGGAAAAATAAAATCGCTCCTGACTCTTCTGGCCCTTCAGAAAGCATTGTTAATCCTCAAAAGATCTTCCCCGTCAGCTTCAGCCCTGTCCTGTGACCAAGGCCCCTTGTCCTACACTTGGTAAACTGGGGGCAGAGTTACCATCAAGTTCATCCGTGGCTTAATACAGTGAAAGCACTGTCATATTCCTTGCAGTTTTATCTTATCACTCTGATAAGAGCAGCATGACTGTGGGAGCTGCAGAGGGAAGACAGATCAAGAAGAACGATGAAGCTGCTGAAGAGCCAACCCTGCTTCTCCTGAGGCTCATGAAAAGACTCTCCCTCCCTCTGGGGCCCTTGGGGCCAGCCCTCGGTGCCCTCAGCTTGCCCTGGGAGAGCCCCTGTTCCAGGCAGGGCAGGCATGCCCTGCTCCTTGCAGCAGAATGAGGAAATGTTGCTTGCATTAAGCCCACTCCCCACGGGAACCCATGGGAGCTCCATGGGCAGGGGACCAGAGCAGCCTTTGTCCCCGGTCCCCGTGCCTGGCACACCTCCACGTGCCACGCACTTGTCAGGGGCTCTGCGTGGAGCTGGGCAGTGATTAGGGCCTCAGAGGACAGGAGTGGAGCTGCTCTGCAGCACTTGAACATCAGGTTCAGCTTCTTTCTTGAAGTGACCTAGGAAGGTGTTGATGGGAGTTATTTTTTTTTCCAGTCCTACTTCTAACTGGTTTTATCTATGATCTTTAAAATGATCCTGCTTCTGTCTGTTCCACTGACTTGCCACTGGCAAGTCTTCGTGTCAACAGGTTTTATGAAATGAAAGCAGGATGTATAAGCTACCCACTATGGACCAAATGTCCTGTTTTTTCCACATTCCTCTGTCCCTAATGGATGCTTTGTTAGTAAAGCAGTGGGGCACCTTGTTCCTTTGCTGTCGGGACTATCAGTTTCTCATCCTTGCCTTCCTGATCATCTCAACAGCCACTTACAAGTTTGCTTCTGAGCTGTAGCTTAAATTGTTACTAATTTCTTGGTTGATGGGGCAGCTTTTGGAGAACAGCCCATCAAAATCCATTCTGGAAGGTGTATTGCTCTTCTGCATTTTTCCAGCCTGCTGGATAAAATAGAGGTATCAGGGAAAACGTGGCCTCGGGAGGCTGCTTGACCCTGTAAAATTTCTGCCCTGCTTTTCTGTCACGTAGGACATAGAAATGTTTAGCCTGTTTCTTATACACAGCTTATGTGTGTCTTTTACCCTCCTATGGCTTTTCTCATTCTCATACTCCATGGAGACTGTTGTTCTCCCTAGCCCTCCTGTGGCTCCCTTCGTTGCATCAGGAGACAACGAAGGAGCACTCCCAAATTAACCTTACTACAAGCCAGCCTGGAAGAACTCTTGCTTGGAAGCAGCTTTCCTGTTTTCTGCCTCCACAAGGCTGGTATATTCTGTAAGAGGTGAGGACGCTGAGTAGTCAGAGAAGTGTCATAACACATTATTTTGCAGATGACATCTAAAGGAATCCTGTACTCATATTTTATAATGTATGGGCTCAACAGAATATCTGAGACAGCCCAAAACTACATGGCTTTCTTGCAAACTTCTGTATAGTCAGAAATAAAGGAGACTTATGGTCTAGAAACAACCAAAAAACAAAGCTTGCCCCTGTTCCATCTCCAGTCACCTCTTGTACAAACTCTTAAAGGGTTTATCTGTTAATGTTTTTTCAGCTTCATACATTAGGCATCTTCCTCTATCCCATGTTTGTCACCACATTTCACCTCGTCCCTCACCTTGTACTATTGTTATTCATCCCCTTCTTCTCACCCACTTTATCTGTTTTCACTGGCTTCATTGCAGCTTCCTCTGACCTCACCTGCTTCAGGCCCCATAACTCTACCCATGCCTGTTCCCTCTCTTCTTTCCCTGACTTTTCTCACAGTATTTCTATACCTCTGATTCTCCTTTATATCTCTGCTCCAGCCCACATGACCATTCCTTGTTATCCATGTTATCCATTCTGTGTTATCCATTACTGTCAAATTTTCAACTCAAAAACAGGATATCCCAAACAGAAAAAGCATTAAAATAATTTTTAGGACCCTGAACACCTCCTGTCTCAGTCACTAAGGATGTCATTGCCAGCCTCTGTTCCTTCTGTCTGTTCCTCAGCCCTGTAACCAGAGCATCATCTATTCTGACCCCTTCCCAGCCATTGCATTCAGGCTGTGTTAATCTTGCTGGGTCTCCAAGACGCGGAATTTCCTTCCCTATCCATCTGTCTTCCTGTAAATCCTGTTCAGCCTATCTTTAATTCAGAGCATCATTATTAAGCATTTTTTGTTCTGCCTGTGTCCAGTCTTGTACTGAAAAGATACATTTTCCTAGGCCATTGCATGGACCATGCCTGCCTGTCTTTGCTGCTCTCTGCTTGTCCCTTGCTCTGCCACATCTATCATAACATGCTTTGTTTTGTTGCCTAGGCCATTCCTGCCTGTACCGCTCCCCTGTCATCTGTCACTCAACACTGAGAGAGAATTTTCCACCTTCAGTCAACCCCCAGAGCAGGCCCAGCCCTAGCCCAGCCCATGGGAAATGTGTGGTGCCATGTGTGTGATGCTGGAAGCTCCCTGGCCTCGGCTCACAGGAGCGCGTGGGATGTGTTGTGTCGGCACGTGGCTCGCGGCAGCAACACCTTCCTCTGGCCCCGGAGCTCCAGGCCAGGAGAATAATTCCCAGATGCTTCAAACATGTTAGTAGTTATTGTTGCTATTCTTGAAAATAAAACCTGCTTTAGGAGAATTTCGAAGATTTTCTAGCTTTAGTAGAGTCTGAAAGCAAAAGACTGGTTGCTAAGCAGATTATGGGTTTTGGTTTTTTCTTTTAATTAATTATAGTCAGAGGTGGCCAATCTGCAGTGTCCCAGTGTGCCCATGCCTTAATCTCTGCACTGCCCCAGGAAATGGTCAGGCCAATTTTCTTTCCATTGATAATTATCTCGTGAATCTTAGTACTCCAGCATGAGAACAGCTTGCAACGTTTTGGCAGGATGACATGAGTAATCCATCCAGGGAAGTACTGGCTGTAAAAACTGTGTGGGCTTGAACCATGCAGTACGAGCTAGGAGAAGATGCAGTGGGAGTAACTGTGCTCTAGTAACACAGTGTTACACACTGTAAAAATTCAAAGCAAATTGTGATTCTCTGACAGACTGTTCTCCATTGCAGAAATACACAATCATATGCAGCTGAAGAAGTTGTACTTGTTCTGAGGTTTTCTGGCCGTGGCTCAGTAGGAATGATATCCTTTTGGGAGGTGGTAGCTGCAGTTGTTACTGGGAGTTAATTCAGTGCATAGCAGGGTTGATAGTTGCTTCATTTGGATGCTGGATAAAGTGTGAGAGTGGGATATTTGGGAGTTCAGGAAACTCAGTTTCCATGGATTGATTTGCAGGTAGTAATGCTCTCCCCTCTCACTATTTCATTGTCATGCTTTCTTGTTTTCAGTTGCTGAGCTGAAAACTGAGTAAAAATTTGTCCATTGAACATCCAGTCAGCCTGAATTCTTTTTTGAAAGATGCATTTGAAGTGCTTTGTCACCCTGGTGTTATTAGATAGAAGTATTTTTATCACCTAATTAAAAAAATAAAAATCAATAGAAGCTTCTTCCCCAAGAAGATCTGCAACAGCTGTTTTATGAAAAGAGCAAGAATAATTTGGTGATTTTTATGTCAAAATATGGTTAAAAGGGGAAAAAACCCCAGTCATACAGACCCAGGTGAAATCTGTTACTCTGGCTGTTAAACTGTTGGAGGTTTTTGCAAATACTGAACACACTCTCTTCCTCTGTAGTTCTTCATGCTCAGCATCTGAACACCCAGCAATGCCAAGCAGAGGACAGGGAAGTTCATGTTTGTGTCTGTGGCTTCACTGGTGCAAAACCAGACAGTAATGCTGCCTCAGAAGGTATCCTATTTAGCAACACCTTTGGAAAACTTGTAAAGAAGTTCATATTTGTGTGCTCTGTGCTGTGTTTGCATGGTATGCAAAGCTCTGCACAGAGCCAGCAAACAGCACGGAGCTGCTGCCTGGTTTGTCCATGTGCTCTGCCCTGAGCAGGCAGTGAGGCAGCACAGCTGGGGCAGAAGGTACCTGTCTGTGTGTCAGATGGGCCCCATCCAGGCTCAGTTCTGGCATTTCTGCCTCTGTTGCTTGTTAATATTTTGATATATTTTTCACCTTGTTGGAGAGAGGGTATTGATAAATGACCCAACAAGAGTGTTCTTTTTTCCTCCAGGGGTTTTTAGGGCAGTGTTTATTTGTGCCTACAGTACTAATGCATCCTTGGCTTTAAGAGGAGTTGAACTGTGCTGTGTCTTGTACCTGTAGCAAGCACATCCCTGTTTGTGATAAGTCGAGGATAGGAAGTCCTCAAGTGTGCTCCAGCATGGTAGGTAGTGTGCTACTGGGAGCTTTGCTTTCCAAGTTTGCTCTCTTGAGAGAGGGGAAAGGTGCTGTTGGCAGGGCTGATCCCCTTGTATGACTGCCCTTGGTGGCCTCACTCTGGGAAATGGGCTCTTTGGCTTCCCAGCGTGATGGGAACTTCACTGCTTGTCTCCTCAGTTATTTATTTGCCTGTCCTACTGACCCACCTGTGCTTCCTATTACAGTTATTATTTTTTCACATTCATGTACATGTGCCTTTCAGTTCCCCATTCAGCTGCAGAGTATTGAAATGCTCTTTTCATTGACCAGCAGTGGGTTTGTCTGTACACTCCTGGCCTCCTAAAACTGACAACTAAACCAGTCTTCAAAAGCTTAGGCCCCGTTTGCTGCACATACAAGCACAGTGACGAGTAAGGACTGGGCAATATTTAGTATCATATTGATGAAAAGTGAAGGCTTGTCTTTCTGTTTTTATTTTATCTAGTATTAGACCGGGAGTTCTTGAATAACTCATTCTCTGAAGGCTTGGTCACTGGCCATCTTCTGGGACTGCAGCTTGGCTTTGTGTGTGCCCAGGCCTTCGAGGCTGTGCTGTGCTCACCACTTGCTCTGTTGGAGTGGCAGCTTTATTCCCCTGGTGCAGTCCTGGCTGAGGATGGCTCTTAGAGGAAGAATTGGAAGGAAATTATCACAATTGCAAATTAGATTCCAGTGGAGATTGTGCAACAATTATTTGAAATATGCTCCCTCAGTGATAGTTATACAAAGTAAGTCCCACTGTATTACAAGCCACGAGGTAAAACTTTCAGCTATTTCATCTCTTGCTGATGCCACCTACCACAGAAGCATGTCTGATCAGTTAGGAATAAGAATGAGGCTTTATTTCCATCATGGAAAGATGCCACATGGTGTTTAGAGAGTGCAGCAGGAGCTGGAGAGCCCCCCCCACTGCAAACACTTTGAGTTACCATGGAAGTAACTCCCCCGTGCACAGTCTCTGCCAAGGACCTGTGAGGGGTTTCACTGCGTGGGGGTGAAAACAAAAGCCAGGTCACAGCTAGAGTCACTCTGCAGCTTTTGTCCTTGTCAAGACCAGTTTCTATTCACTGTGGGGTCAGAAGGGTGACTGCAACTTATCATTAATTGTGCGATTCTACAAGATGTACACAAGGTAAACATGTTATTTGTGCCTGGGCAGTGTAGTGCAGAAGGGCACTTGGGTCTGCACATCAGAAGAGAAAAGGAACATAGGTGTGGCTTAGGCTGTTTCTTAGAGACAACAAAATTAGATGTAAATGTGACCTTCATTACTATTTTGTATCTTTTATTTTTTTTTCTGCAATTTCATCTTAATATGAGTTTCCCCTGAAGTTCTCCTTTCAGGCAGGCTCAGAGTAGTGTCAAGAAGTGCCCTTTCAGATGTCTTTATAGACATTCAGGCAAACTTTCTGTGCTTATACACAGGAAGTTCACTTTTCTGTGCTTCAAATGCTCAAGCATGTTCGTGAGTGGCAAAGATTTTAGGAAACTATTGGAGATCACAATGGATTTTAGAAACTTCTCAGTATCCTGTGACACCAACAGCGTAGCTCTGTCTAGTTGAATCACTGGAGTTTATTTCTTTTCAGTGTAACTAAGTGCCCAGAGAAGACGGTAGTTGTTGTGCAGCTTTCAGAAGAGCAAGTGTGATCATGCTTCCCATTCACCATGATTAGCTTCTCCTGAAGATCCTCCCAAATACTGCTCAGTGGCTTATGTCCAAACTCAGTCAGTCATGAAAACCCTTCAAAGCCAGACAAGATTTGCAGAATGCCCAGGAGTTGAACAGTGCAATGATGTGAGAACTGTGGACCTGAGGAACATTCATTAAATGGAAGCCTGCAAGCTTAGGGATTGGACTGTTATGCCATGGTGCATTTGGCAGGGAGAAATAGTTTTTTAAAGCCATTAAGCAAATGCAGGCAAAAAACTCAAACACTGTGAGCTTGAGCAGCTTGTGGATCCCAGTAGTTTGCAGCGTATGTGAAGGTTTTTTTACCAGGTCTTGAAGCTGCACCAAAAGCACAAGCTCTTGTCCTACACATTATTCTCCTTGTTCCATATTTAAGTTAGAGACAAGGAGATTTGCAGGATCTTTACATTCAGAAAACAGAAACTGGCATAATTCTAGACTTGATTTTATGATGCCTAAGAAAGACAGCTATCTGAAACAGTGCAGAAGCATAAGGAGACAGTGGACGTTTTGACTGCTTAGCCCTTTCTCTATAGCCCCTGCTGAGGTCAGCACAATTTGGGGAAAAACTCCAAAATCAAAGAAAACTCTTAAACATTTCCCCTTTTAAATCTCTCACCTGCTGTGTTCCAGGATACCTACAGGAACTGTACAGATCCCCAAGAAACATTATGGGCATTGATGTGCTAACACCTGAAAAAAGGCATCTTTTTTTAATGTATTCTCTGCATTGTGAGAGCAGCTGAGAGCATTCTGTCCATACCCACATCGTGTGGCTGCTCCCTCATTGCCCTTCCCAGAGACGGATGCTACCGTGTTTAGGGGGAGAACCATGACTTCTGGTTCCTTCTCCCAGGAATGTGTGTGTCTATATAGACACATGTTGGGTTTGGGGATTTTTTTTTTCATGTTTGAAACTGCTGTGTAAAATGCAGAGTCATCCTGTTGGATAGTTGCATCCTCTGTGGAGCATCTGCAGCTCCATGCATTATCTGCACTATTGTCTAGCCCTAACTCCAGGTGCTGGACTGCTGGATTCAGATTTCTCAGTTTCATGTGTGGGGTAAGCACCTGAGAACTGGAAGATGTGAAATTACCTCCTGTCAATGAAGAACTTAAATACTGGGTCCTTCTTTTCCTCTCCTGTGGAGTGCTATTACTGCTGGCTGTTGAGTAAGAGGTGGGCTCTGCTTTGCTGGCTAGAGGAGAAAAGGCTATAGTCAAAGAGCTCTCTAAGGTCTATCCCTGCCTTTCCAAGGAGGAGTGCCTTTTCATCCTGTCCCTGATCCGACATGGGTGGGAGCTATGCTTAGCTGGGGCATCTTTGAGTGTACCCCAGGCAGATTGATGCTTGGTGAACTTTGCAGTCCAGCAGCAAAAGTTAAGTTCACAAAAGGGCTCTGTAGAGCTGAATAGAGGTTTTCTGGTTGCAGAGATTTGAGGTTTAAGTGGCTCAGGCCTACGGAGGTGTTGGCAGAGGGAGCCAAGTCCTTTAGACATTCTGGCTCCAGGATCCCGCGAGGAGGTGGATGGTGGAGTCCAACAGGAGCCGCTTCTCCCGGGCCCCCGGTCACAGGGCTGCTCCTTCCCGTCCTCCTGCGAACAGCCCGCACTTGTTGCTCCCTCAGGTGTGTGGGAAGCCGTGTGTGCCCTGCCCGAGCCCGGCCCTGTCCCACGGCCGGCTATTCCCAGCCCCACCGGCCCTGGGGATTTGCTTCTGGCAGGGCTGGTCTCTGTTGCTGGCACATCTTAGCGCGGGTGGAAGGATTTAAAAAAGCAGCCGCCTAATCCAGCCCTGACCCTCCTTAAGAGCCTCCCCTGCGCACCCCACGGCTGCGCTCGGCGTTGCTAAGGCCTCGTGTATCCTGGAGACGGCGCCCAGCAAATCGCGGAGCCGCTCTCTGGGAAGCCGATATCGCAGCCGGATTGCGGTGCTCCGGCACGTCCTGCCAGAAGGAATTCAGTGTCTTCCTGCTGCCAGAGCCATGGCGACGGCTCCCTCGGCAGAGGATTCGCGGAGCCCCAAGGATGCGGTGAGCGGCTCCCCCTGAGCCGGGGGGCGTTGGGCACATGTGCTGTGCGGGACCGGCCATGGCCGTGCCGAGCATTTAGACTCCTGCCACTGAGAGCTGCAGGCAGCTTCTGTTCACAGCCCTCTGCCCCATCCGTGCCCCGGCTGTACAGCTGGCACTTAAGCTTTTCTGGCTTTTTTTTCTCCTGGGGGCTGAAGCCATGGCAAAGGTCCCCGACCGAAGCAGACACAAATGGAGTGCGCTTCACACTTTCCTCCGCTGCAACATGAACCCGGAGACCCAGCGGGTAGTGGTCTTTGTCATCCTGCTCTTCCTCATCATCGTCAACGTGGTGCTGATGTTTCTTTTGGCATTTCACTGAAGGAGGACTGCCGGTAGTGGTGTGGTGCATGGGGGTTTCCAGGACTGGGCAACAAATCAGCAGGTCAGCTTGTCGTTGTCTGCCTCTGGTCTGCTTGTCTGCTGTTACGGTAACTGTGTGTCTCAGAGTATTCCTTCCTTGTTTTTTAATCATCACCCCCTTCCCCACCCTGCTCCCCTCACTCTCCTCCTGTCATCACTTGTGCCTTGCGGTTTGGATCACAGTTAAACAAGAGAAAGGGAAAGAGGTAACACAGCCAACCTGCTTAATTGTACCCGTGACACTAATCAGCCTTGATTCCTTATGATGATGACGATACTGTGCCTGTACGTAGCACTTCCCAGCCCTGGAGAAGCCCAAAGTGCTGCTGCTTTGTTTGCAGACGGACTGTCATCCTATAAGGAGCCCTTACACAAGGACCTGCTACATGTAAACACCTGCTGTAAAAAGCTGAAGCCCGTAATGCCTCTGTTGCTCTGTCACTGTGAACATTATGCTGTGCAGTGGCCTGAGTAATGCCCAATTAGCCAAAGAGATTGATTAATAGAGTTCATCAGGAATTCTGGCTGAATAAACACTGCAGCAGTGTGGAAGGAGTGTTTTGTTGGCTTTAATCCCATTTCCTTTATTATACCTCAGTGCTTATCAGCTGTGTGTATCAAGATGGCTGGCAGAGCCACAGCACAGGACACTGCTTGCAGGCCACTCGTTTCTCACAGGCCAGTGGCAGCGGGGGAGCGACTCAAGGACCACTCTTGTAGACTGTGAGGAGGGAAGGGCAGCAAAGCAGCATGTCCCCTCTGGGCCTGTTCACCTCCATGATGTGTTACCAGCAGCCCTGTCCAGCACAGCACTTCCAGACTTGGCATTGGCACCTCAATGGAGCAACCCTCTACTTGATGGCACTGAAGGAGACCAATTCCCAGAGGAAGACAGACTGGGAAGGAAGCCACGGTGCACTGTTCTTAATGATGCTGCTTGCATTTGTGCTGGAGACTGCAAAATATCCAAGCCTTTAAAATTCAGCAGGATCCTTCATTTTGTGTGTTAGGTAATCTGCAATTAAAGTACAGCTTTCACAAGGGCAGTGCATTTGCTGGCACTAATGGTTGAAGCTACTGCAGTCCTTTCAGACCGGAATATTTATGGCTCCTGGAGTCTGGTCTGGTGTTGAGAAAGGCTAGATGGTGATGTTGTCTCTGTCATCATGAGTGATGTACTCTGTACCAGTTATTTATGTGATTGTGTAATACATTAGTGTTGTACAAAACCACGTCACTTTTGCACACAAAGAATTTGTACTTGCTGAGCTCTTTTCTGTTACACCTGAGCTACAGAACATCCTTTTCCCTAAGAGAGGAGACTCTCCTGCAGTGCTGGGTGTGGGGCAGCTGTAGGCCCCATCTCCCTGCAGTTCTCTGAGAATCTCTTACCTACATGAACAGTTTTGAATTACTAAAAATCTCAAACTATTATCTAGCCATTGTGATAAACAGCCACTGAAATCATCCAGTCTATGTGGTTTTCTGAAGTTACCATTAAACAAAAACCAAAACCAAAGCTGCAGCACATAACACTGGCTTTCAAACGAATCTGATTTCTCTCACCTCTAAACTTTACCTGTGGTCTTAGTTGCAGCTGGAATCAGAACTTAATGGCATAAGGCAGAAAAAAAGATTGTTTATTGGAAAGGACAAGTGAATGATGTGAATGTATACCTCAGTCTTCAAGTGACAGATGAGGGACCAAAGTATGGCTTTGGGGTTGTACATGTCAGTGACAGAAAGCTTTTGGCTGCTGCTTGTGAGGGCAGATCTTGCATAAGGTTTGAGCAGGCTCTGAAAGTGCTTGAGGTTCAGAAGCTCTTGCCCCCTGTCTAGTAGGAGCAGTAAGAGGCCTCAACATCGTGGCAACCCCTGCACTGTGTTTGAATTCTCAGTTGTTGCTGTCTTGCCTGTTCCGTATCTTGAAATAGTGCAAAAAAATCTGATGTTAGATGAGAACTGCAGTTACTCACAGGGCTGCACACACACACACACACACACACACACACACACACACAGCTCTGAAGAGCATCTGGTAGATTGGCTCCATTCATAATCCCAGTGTTTGGCTCAACATGTAGGAGCCATGTGGGGCAGCTGGTAAGCTAAGCACAAATGTCTGCCAGCCCAGACTGATCCTGGATCACAAAGTGACTCATGTTCTTGTTTAGCTCAGTGCCATGTCACTGAAGTGCTCCTTGGGTGGCTTTTGTCACTGTACTGGAGACTGTACCTCTCTTTTACACTCCGCATAAGAAGGTACTTCAGGGAAGTTTTCCAGAAACTTCTTTTTATTTAGTGTCCTGCAAAATTGATTAGCTGGAGCTGGTCGTGGTGATGAAGTCGTTCACCCCTTGCTGCCTGCTCAGTTCGGGGGTGCCCTGTTCCTGCTGGTCGCTGAAGGGCTCTGCTGGTTTGGAAGGGATTGAATACCAAACCTGGTGATGTCTGTACCCCAGGGCAGGCACAGCTCCCACAACACTGCAACCTCCTCCTCCCCTTCTGTCTCTGGTCCACTTTTACCACACCTACACAACAACTGTTACAGTGTCCTTGTTCCCAAAAAACTCCCTCTGCTCTGCCCAACTGCAGGGGCTGTGTCTGTGGGAGCCAGAGCTGTTTGCCTTTGCTGCTGTGACACATCAAAGCTTGTGCAGCAGCAGCCAGTGCCTGTAATGGCAGAGGGAGGAGTGTCCTGTAACAGCTGATCCAGAGCCCCAAAATGCTCACTGCTGATACTGGGAAGAAAATGGAAGTCTCGGGAATGATTTGAGTTTGATGCTTCTGAGGTGCAGAGCTGCCACACTGCTTCCTGCAGGGCAGCTCTCCTCTCTGGGAAGTGTTGTAGTTGTTGATGGAAAGGGCTGGAGCCTTTCCCAGCTGCCTGCTGCTAGAGAACTAAAACAAAGAACTGTTTTCTTCAAGGCCTGTGGGGAGTCTAGGACAATGAGGAAGAAAAGTATGTTATAGGAAAAAATAATGGGACCTCTGGTAAAATTGCCTCCCCCTTCCCTGCTTGGGGAAATTTCACCAGATTGTTCATACCAGAACAGCTGGGAGCAAAAGCAGTAGGATTGTTCTTGCATTTAAGAACTCTGATCAGAAAAATAGCAAGATTAGAGAGTACCCTTTGGAAATATGTGTTACAACACTGCCTGCCACAGGTGTTAACGCTGGTTGCTAAGAGCCTGGTAATACTTTTCCTCTTGATATTTAATGTTGGGCGAATTTTAATTTTCTCTTTCTAATACTTGTCTAGGTTCTTGATACATGACTATTCCTGAAGTATCTGTGTCGAGTTTTGTCATGGGGAACCCAGTGTTTGTCCCCATCCTGAGCTTCCCCTACTGCTGTACACATTCAGCTGGAAGCTGCAGTTGACATGTAAGTGTTAATCAGTCTGATATTAGTTGTGACTCACTCAAGTCTGCCTCTCATCTTGGCTGAAGAAGCTGTGATGGCCGATAAAGCCCAGGAAAAAAAGAGCTGATGAAGGATCCCTGAGCCATGTGCAGGAGCTGTAGATGGTGATAGAGGAATGGTGGGGAAGGAGAGGCCTCTGACATTTCTGTTGTGTTTTTCAGTTTGCTCTCAGAGCACTTGTTTGACACGAGCTGGGTGCTCTGCAGGGGGGCTGTGATTGCCTTCCCTGCAATCATCTGAACATCAGACTCTGCCATAGCACTGGGGACACAGCCCCGGGGGGGAGCAGCACAGTCCCTGCCTCCCTGCAAAGCAGTCGTGGTGCCTGGTGCCTGCTGTGCTCTGCTCCTGCTGCAGAGCAGGTCATGGCAGCCGGGCCCTTGTGTGGGCACGGGACAAGTCCTGCTCGTCCTCCCTGGGTGCTGGGTGGGCTGTGCCTCCCCCCTTCCCCGCTGCCCCTGCAGTGCTGCTGTGCCCCAGCGGGGTGAGGAGGGACCGTGCAGGGACAGGGCAGGTGCTGCTGCCCTGAGCCCCCGTGGGGAGTCTGTGTTGCCCTTGGGTGGGGCAAGTTCACCAGAAGGTTTAAAAGCTTTGCTCTGCTGCTGCTTTGCTTTGAGTGCAAAGAGCATCTTTGAACAGGAGTGAGACCAAGACATCATTTCCGAAGGGAGATCTGGGCTTTAGATTTTATCTTTGCTTAATTTGTTCTCCCAGGCTAAACTCATTTCTGTGGTGATATGTGGTATCTGCTGTCTTTGTGATTTATTCTTGGAATCCAAGGCATGAGCTGGCCAGATAAGAAACACAGTAAGCACTTAGGATGATACCATCAACAATTACTTTTAATTAATGCTTCCAGTGTTTTTATTTAAAGGAAAAAAAAAGCAACAAAAGAAGTCCCATTACGCAGGTTAAAGAAAGATCTCAAGGGGGGAATACTTGTTATTGATGCTGTGTCACTGGCCTTGTTAACTACAGAATGTGCTGGAAACTGTGGAATAAAATTATGTCTTATATGAGTCTTTATATTTGTTCTTTGGCTGGTATTACTCCAGGCATGAGTGTGGTTGTCACATATAGAGCACCCACTCTGTGTCTGCTTTTGGCAGTGGAGAAATGGGACTCAAAGAGGTGGGGTGGACCTGCCTCACACCACAGTGGCTTTCTCTGTCCTATCATGTGCATGCAGGCTTTCTGCATTTGTAGTTGATAAGTGTGATAGCTCAGCTGTGCTGGAGGTGCTACAAGAAATACGTCTCCCCAAGTACCAAAAGGATGTTGATCAGCCTTTCAGCAGAGGAGTCAGTCAGGTGTGAAGGACCTCAGAGAGGGAAACTGAGGAGTTTGCTCTCCCTTGCAGCTGCCCAGCAGATCTGACCCCTCTGGAACAGGGGTCTGGTGTCGGGCTCTGGTCCCCCACATGTCACTGCAGCACCAAGGTCCCCATGTCTTCCCCTTCTCCTTCCAGGGAGAGGGACCCTAGCGCAGCCACTTCCAGCACGCTTTCCCCTCCAAAGAGCACCAGCTTCACACTGGGCACCTGAATCTCTGCTGTCCCTTGGTGGCAGAGCAAGTAGAGCCTCCAGCACCTGGGGAACAGCAGCTGCCTTCAGCCCTCTCCATCCTACCCACAGCAATTCCTATCCAGAGCAGTCTGCTGGACAAAGCCAAGGTGACACAGGGCATGGAGCAAACCCCCATGGCACTCACACTTTAGAATCTTGTGCCCTGTTCAGCATTGCATCCATTAGGGATATCAACACAAGAATGGAATTAGCATGTTATCTTCTGCTAAACTGTCCTGATTTGTAGTGACCACTGTGCAGGGGCAGGACCTCAGTGTTATTTATAGCCCCAGTGTCTATAGCCTTCCTGGTAATGTGGCTCTGAACAGCACAGTAGAGCAGGGTTTGACTGCTTGTGGTTGTTTTGAACTTGTGATCTTGTCCAGTCTTGGCATGTTGAGTATCTGCAGAGTTGTGGCAAACTTTGTATGAAAATACAAACGCTGTGTATGGGCATCATGCGGGAATCCAAAGAGGCACACCAGGATCTCTCAGCAGCAGCCTAACACAGCTTTCCTCACCTCACCAAATGAAATAGTTGCAGCAGAAGATTAAGAAAAGACAGGCTCCTAAGGAGTCACGACTTAGTATTTTTAGCACCCCGGTTCTCACCTGTAGTGCCCAGGAGTCAAGACTTGTTATAGTAACATTATCTAATTACGTGGTGAGAAGATTTGCACTGGCTGCCAAGAGAGGAGTACTGGGAATGGCAATATCCCATTACTGCCTGACCTACCAGAACATGCTCTGCACTGAGAAGCCTCAGTGCTTTGTCTGCTGAAAAGCCTGTGGCCAGTATGGGAGGGTTGTGCAGGGAGTCAGGGCAACTGAAAGGAGAGCCTGTGCAGAACAGGAGATGTGTGATCTTGTCCTCCTTGGGCTAGAGAAGCCACGTCCTGCAGGAAGAGCAGCAGGTGCTTTGGTCTTCCACAGTTAGAGGGCTTGTTTACAAAGTGGTCTTGGAAACAGGAATGTGGTTCTGATTGGAGGCCTTAGCTTTGTTTGGGCCATTAAGTCTCTTCATCCAGATGTTGTGGATGTGAGACAAATTAATAAAGTCGATATATTTAAAAGCATGATAGTACAGGGTCTCAGAAGATCCCAGGAACCTGCTGCTTCCTCAACCAATCTTCTTTACCTAGCACAGGACACTTGCAATAGGAAAAGGTTTGTGGCTTTTTTTTCATAAGTGTACATAGCTTGAAGAACCTTCTGTAGGGACTACAAAAGAAATGACTCATTTTTATATTTACAGATGCTAACCAAAAACAAAAGCTTAGGAAGCTTCCCTTGCCTGACAGTGAGACATTATCAAGGGTTTTTTTTTCTTTTCTCTATCTGTTATTCAGATTTCCCTCTGCCCCATTTTCAAAGACAGCAATTCTTAGTTCAGTGAAGAAAGGATCCAACCCACTGTGTGAGCACTGGGAAAGAGATCACCAGAAAGGGGCAAAGGGGATGGAAATCATAAGTTTTGGGTCACCAAAAAACCCTGCGGGGTTTCTCTTTCAGGAGGAGGTGAGGAAAAGAAATGGATACTGAACTGTGCGTGGGTCTTTTGAGGCAGAGAGACCATCTCTGAGCCACGCCATGGAAATGATAAACAATCTCTGTTGGCCCAGCATGTCTGCCAGCACCTACCAGTGATGTACAGACTTGGGCAGTTTAATCGAAGGGAGATGTTTTCACAGGAGATAGGAGCAATAAAAATAATTTCAGTATGTTCCATTAAAATTAAATCATGCACACACATGAAAAGGAAAGCCATGCTCAATGTTTCTGGCTTCCTGCCCACTGGGAGCCCAAAGAGATGCTGACCTTTTGATGATTCGGAGAGGTTTGCTGGCAATGCAGTTTGTATCTGCTTTAAAATGTTTTCTTTAACCTTATTTGTAAAACAAATTTAGATTAATTTACCTTCAAGCTGTAACTTGCTGTATCTTTTGGGGGAAGGGCATAGCAACAGTCAGTCAGTGGGCAGAGAGCTCTGGGACCTGCATGGTTCCTTTTCCTTTCCTTCTGCAAGAAGTAAGGATGCAGCATTTATCCTCAATAAATCCCTGTGTCATATGAGTTGCAGCTGAGCTGGTTTGGATGCATTGTCCTGAGGGATCTGTAAAGTATAATTCTCATTTGTCCAAAGAAATAATGGTGAAAGAGAAAGCAAAAAGGAGGTAGAAAGGAAAAATTGCAAAATTAAGTCATGGGAGAGGCCGTGGAATTGGGAACTATCCTGTAGAGAGGGAAAGGGATGGGAAATGTCCCAAGGGGATGTGCTGGTGGGAGTGTGGAGAGGAGGGGTGACGTTGCAGCAGCAGCAAGAGAAGAGTGGGGAAAGCATAAATGACATAGAAATGTGTTAATGTAGCATTAAATAAATTTTTCTGAAGAATATAGTTTCTATTTGGGAGTCTGAGAAGTGGTAGTGTAAAAAAGATGCAACAGCAATCACTCAAATGTGAGAACAGCCACACAGAAACATCCTGGGCTGTTTCTATTCCCAAGTTTTATGTTTAAAATCAGGGCATCAGAAAATGCAAAAATATGTTAACCAGGTTTGCTTCATCCTCTGCAGTGACTGTGGACTTCAGTGCTCTTGGTGAGGTGAAGAGGGGAATCAAGCAGTCTGACGTGGTTTTTATCCACAGCCAAGCTGGAACCAGAAGCTACAAACTTTGTAGATATGAGAGCCCTAGGTCAGAGTCTTGTTCAAACGTGAGAATTCAATCCCAGACTCCTTTCCAGTCTTTGAAACCAAAGAAAGTAGGAGAAGAGTATGTGGATAATTTCCAGATGCTGTTACAGCTGCATCTGGGCTGTTTGGGGTGAATGGGACTGTGGCACTTGGATGCTGCCTTAACCCTGGAGTGCCACAACTGGGGGAGGTATGAGGAGGGGGTTAGCCAAAAGTTAGAGATTCTTAAACCACTTTTAAACCTTGGAGTATTTCAAGCTCCTTAAGCCACTTTAAGGCTTTAGATGGGTTTAAAATGATTAAAACACTGTAGGGCCTTCGATGAGTTTAAGCTTTTTAAGCTGATTTAGAGCTTTGGAATGACTTAAGTTCTCTGGCTTTAAGGAGGTTTTGAGGTCCTTCGAGCTCTTGGTTGTAAAGGTCTTTCTGAATGTTTTGAGTGAGGATGTAGCACATACCCACTCCTGTGACCTGTGTTTAGGGACTTTTTCTCCCAGGCAGTGTCTGAACAGCCAGGTTTCCCTGGGTAAACTTTCATCCTCCCTTTCACATAAAAACCTTCACATACGCTGCAAACTACCGAGATCCACAAGCTGCTCAAGCTCACGGTGTTTGAGTTTTTGGCCTGCATTTGCTTAATGGCTTTAAAAAACTATTTCTTCCTGCCAAATGCACCATAACAGTTTCCACCTGAACGAGGATGTTGCTGTACCTCACTGAATGTATCTGTTAACATTTTCATTAGTCAACATTTCTTTCCTTTTGTGTTTTTTACTACACTAATGTCCTAAGGCCAGGTCTGCAGGCCAGCAGAAACACTTTTACCTATGACTTGGGGAACTGCTCAGGGAATAGAGGCAAGTGTGGCCTGGCTCTTTCCCTTGTATGCCTTCCCACGTGTGTTTAAGGTCCTTGATGGGCTGTATCCAGATAGGATGTGTTTAAATGGCCCTGAAGGATGTACATTTGCTTAATCTCTTTTTAAATCATCTCTGTGTTTGGCTGTGGGGGCTCCCTGTGGCACAGCTTAATTATGCACCACAGGGAAAAGGTAGTGCTTTTGTACCAAACTTCTTGCCCAGTGATTTCCCTGGGCTCCCAGGAGCCTTGCCTTAGGAATAACCTCTTTGTAAGCCTTCAGCTCATGGCCATCTTCCATCCACCTGTCTCTGTTGCAGCTTCAAGGCCTGTTCAGCTTGTACTAGCCTAGAAACTCTTCCCACATTTGATTTGTGATGCTCTTTGTGCCTTGCCTAGTTCTCCTCTGCCTTTCTGAGTCATTCCTGACATTTGGACTTTCTGACCCTGTTTTCTTAAATGGCTCTACAGAGACATTCCTGAGGAGCAGCTCATTTAGTCAGTCACTTGTGGTAGTTATTGCTTGTCACAGAGAGTTTCATTTGCCATTTTGTCACCCTGCCATTCAGCACTCTATCTGCTTGTTTAGAAAGAGAGCAAATGTATTTCACTTATACTAGAAAATAAATGTCTTATGGAAGTTTAAACAAGTGACCTCTGGAAACTTGTATGACAGGTTAAAGTGGAAGCTACTTCACAACTTACTTACTGCTCGTGCTGCCAGCAACTGCAACTATAAAATGTGATACAAAGACAACCTGTCACAGAGTACTGAGAGCTTTGAGAAGGGCTTTGCTCCTGTTGTTTCCTTATGCCAAAACTTAAGGATGTTAGTTCCCCAAGTTACCAGGTTCTCTTGTTATACAGGTCATGGGAGAGTGATGGTTGGAGTACTGAGGGCACTGACAGGATCTAGAGGACTTAGGTGTCCTCAGCCACAGGTAACTATCCCCACCCTTTGGTAAGAACTTTCCTGGCTATTTCAGCAAAAGTAAAATGGTTGAAAGCAATTTCAGTTGATTTGTTTTGCATTATAATAATCAGTTCCCACATCTTAGGTGAGGAACTGAGAACTTCTTATGCCACTCTGGAGTTTGAAGAATCCCATTTAGTGGGACTCAGGTGGCCGTGCCCCTGGCAAGGCTCCCTCAGGCTGTGGGTCCAGATAACACGAGGCACAGCTCTGCCTCCTCCACCTTCCACCAGGGCTGCTTCCCTCCTCCTGGGGCACTCCATAAAGGCAGCTTTCAAAGCTTCTCCTTCTCCTGTGGGGGACCCTCCTCCGCTTCCCAGCTGTTTAAGCCACTTCTGAGGGGGGAATAAGGGCTCAGATTATATAAATAAAAGGGAATAATGTAATTAATGTCAGTCAGAATGGTTTTGTGGAAAATAGTTCTTACCAAATAAATGTGATGACAAATTTTGAATGTTTGGTAAATGGAGGCAGCTGTACTAGATGTCACATGAGGAGTTTAACTACAGGCACTGATTAAAAAACCAGCCCTGTGGAGTATCAGTGGAGCACACTTAGCTGGATTAAGATCTTCATTGACTGGCATCTCAGATTTGCTAAGGAGAATCACTGTCAAATTAAAATATTTTGAATGGAGATCTGCAGTGTTTGGTAAATGCCTGAGAGTCCTCCACTATTTTTAATCAGTCTCAAAAATCTGTGCTGAAAAATATGCAGCTGACACTGTAGGCAAAAGGGCAACAAATGCCGAGGGCACGGCTTGAGTGGGGGCACAGTGGGTGGGTCTGTGCCTCTGAAGCCATGGATGTGACCCTCTGCCCACGTGGGGACACGTGCCTGCTGTCACATTGGCAGGGAGGGCTTGTGTTCCCCTGAAACATGTAGGCAGAGGAGCAGCGAGGCGCAAGGAAGTGTTTGCAGTGGCTGCAGAGTCATGTCAGTGGTTCTGGCACCCTGGAGCCAGGCAGCAAGTCTAGTCTAGCACAGCTAGCCCAAATTCCTGCCTGGCAGTGAGGGGAGACAGGAACCCCAGGGGCTTGGTTATCTCATCATGCTGAGATAGATGCTGAAGATGAACCCTCCCTGGGGTGCCTGTCTCTCCCCACAGAGGGGAGATGCTCCAAAAAGACAACCAAGATAACTTGTTCAGACTCAGTGCCTGCTGCTCAGATGACAGAAGCTCTACAAGATAAATTTAATCTCTGTTGTCCATCATTAGACAAGGAAGCTGGAAGTTTTGAGAGGAAGCAAGAGGAAGCTGTCAGGACAATTTGAAAACTATCCTGTGGGTTCAGTTCAAGGCAGAGGCCAGCTGGCTTCTGCCCACTTTCAGAGCAAATAAGTATTTGTGTGAATGAAGCACTACTTTGGGGCCAGTGCATAACTCCTCTACTTTGCATGAGAGAGGCAGAGGAGAAACTCTGGAAGCAGAGTGACTAGTGAAGGAGCTGGAGCTGAGAGGGAGTGCTTTGCCTCTGGGGTCAGAACTGCTGCAGGGCTTAAATGTTTGATGTGCTGACCCAGTTCAGCTTCAGTCTGTAACACACAAGTTCTAGGGTGGTCAGGCAAGGAACACAGGCTTCATGGCAACCATTTTAGCTCACCAGGAAGGGCTTGGGTTCAGGTGCTCTTCATGGAATGTGTCTGTTTTAGGGTCACAGAGCTGAAAAATAAATGCCATTTTATTGAAATTCTTGAACTTCCCTTTTCCCAGTTCTTTTGATGCTCCTGGGTTTATTTTTTAGCTCTGTATGATCCAGTGTACTTGGCATTGTCAAGAGAAAGCTATTCAAATTTTATTCAAATAGAAACCAGTAGCTCAAAGATAAATATTTCCTAAAGGCATCTTCATCCCTCCTTCTGTAAGTTGTTGAGATCTTTTATCTCTGTTAATACTGCCTGGAGCTCCTGTCAGAACAAGACCAGGACATACAAGGTAATTAAGTCAAGGTGTCCAGCCTGAGACAGACAGGGACTGAGTAGCTGGAATGCAAACAAGCCCACAGATGTGGGCCTTGACATGCCAGGTCTGTTTGCCCACATGTAATGCACTTAATTTGGGGCAGCTACGTGCAGCAGCCCTGGCTGTGTCTGCTCCTTGGCACCCTCTCTGCAGACATTGCTCGGAGGAGAGATAATTCAATCCTCCTCCTCCATCTGTCTGTGGCACGTGGAGGAACCTGGCTCAGCACCTTCACCAGCACCTGCCCTCAGCACGTGCCTGCTCTGTGAGGGAGTGGGAGGCTGGAGCTGCACAGGCAGTGGGGAAAGCAGCTGGGAATGCACAGAATTCCAGAGCAGTAGCAGAGCTGGCATCGGTGTTGAAAGCATTGGTATTAGTACTGCCTTTGGGTTGCAAACGCTGTTGTCTACAAACTTAAATGTTGTCAAACAAAGAAAAAAGCCAATTTCTGTTTGTTTTCCCTTCTGCCAGCTGCGGGAGCTAAAGCAGCTGTGGGGTGGCTGGTTTGCATTCTCCGTCTCCTAATGTTTCTCTTCTAGACACTGGTTTGGGGCTCTTCAAGAACATGTACTGAGTTGTCCTCGATCTTACAAAGCCAGCACATGAATGTTGTTTCATATGGAAATGAATGGTTGCTTTTCAAACCTTGCTTTAATTGCAAAGATCAAAACCTGTGCTGAGTGGAGCCGAGGAGCTGCCCTGCTTGGCAATGGTGAGCATTCCCTGGAATACGTGCTCCTCTGGAAGCTAAGCAGCTCTTGCAGTATGGCTGGTTGATTGTGCCACACTCTGACACATTTTGCAGAAAATCTTTTATCTGTTGTTGTTTTATCCTTCCTGGGATAGGGAGAGTCCTGACCCTTTTCCCTCAGTAGCAGCAGCCCCTGGGACAGGAAGCTGCAGTGCCCAGCCGGGAGCAGCTCTGCTGCTGCACCTACTGTGGCACTGTAGGTGCTCCTGTGCCATGGAAATTAGTGCCTGCTCTGGGAAAGGGGCTCTTTGCCTGGAGGTGTTTGGTATTTCTGTACAGCCTAGGAATTGGACTGGGTACAATGGAAAGTAATAGTATAAGGTACAGCCTGCATTGGGGGCTGACAGAAACATGAGCCTTGCCCACAGAGGTGACTGAGCACTGCTCAGCAGCCAGGGCTGCCCTGCCCATCCTGGTGGACAGGCACAGACAGGAGCAGGGCAGGGAGGGGACCGGGCAGAGCCTGTCAGCCTGAACACATGGAGGTGTGTCAAGTGCTGCCATACTAAATGAAACGAGACAATCTCAAGCACAGATGGAATATTTTTTTGCTCTTTATTTCATGCTTTATTCCATATGGATCATTCCTCCCTACAAACATGGTGTTTGGTGTCAGTTAAGCAGACCCTGGCCTATATTTCACGTGTATTTTATTTACTCCTTTGCACAAGAACTATCTGATGATGTCTCACCTGCTTGCCTATGGCTGTGTGGCCAGGCTGGTGATTCTGCAGTTTGTGACTTTCTGTACTTTTGAAATCATATCCTCAGTATGGCTGTTGTTGAATAGAGAAAATTTCAGATATTAATATTAATGAATGGATTAAAATACCAGCTGAGGGTTCTCCAGTCATCCCCATGGCTTTCAGTGGCTCTGAGTAGAACCATGTGGCTCTGTCCCCTTGTGAGCTGGGTGTATCAGCCCTACATGCTGTTAGTGCTATGTCAGGCCTGGTCTCTCATCTTGTCATCAAGATACCAAGATGTGACAGCTTGGTACTGTGAGGTATTAATGCCTTCACATCATCAGTGCTCTGGCTGTATGATCTTCAGAATGCTAGAGGAAGTCCACTGAATCTCTGGTCATGGTTGTGGCATGTGTGCCAGCTACCACATCATACTCAGAGCACTGATCCAGAGTGGCATATCTAAGCACACTGCAAGGGTATTTTATCTCAGAAGGAGCCATGTTCTCTATGTGCTGGTCACAGTTTGTATGTTGAAAAGCCTCCTGAATGCCACTCTTCCCAAAGGTCTATTGGCTGAAGCCTGTTTCCTGAGCAACAGCCATTTCTTACCCCCAGGGATGTGTAACTCAGCATGGCATGGTGCAGCTGCAGCCTGAGCTGGTGGTAAGGCTCACCTAAGTGCAGGGGACTGCCCAGCACTCAGCTCATTTAATCAGCTCCCCTCCATAGGGGTGGCCAAGTGCTGGGCTCCAGTCACCCCCTCACCCTGTCACTGCTCTCCCCCTCCTGCAGCAGGGAGGAGCTGAGCTCAGCTCGGGGTCTGCACAGGCACAGGTCACTGCAGTTGGACTCCAGAGTAAATGGATGGGTTGTGCACAGGTGGATTGCTCAAACAGCAGCACAGCTCTTTTCTGGCAGTAACCAACACCCACTGTCACCCACAGCCTAGCTGCTGCTCTGGGCTGAACTCTGATAGCCCAGTTTGGGAAAATACACACTTTTACATCCACTCTCTTCCCTCCTCTAGTCATCACAGCTTTATGTTAAAAAGCTAAAACCTCTAGATTACTGAGGGTGCACCCAATCCCTTCATCCAGATCATGGGTAAATATATTCATAAAATCACAGAATATCCTGAGTTGGAAGGGACCCACAGGGATCGAGTCCAACTCCTGGCCCTGCACAGGACCCTCCCCAAAAGTCATACCCTGTGCCTGAGAGCACTGTCCAAACCCTCCTGGAGCTCTGTCAGCCTTGGTGCTGTGTCCACTGCCCTGGGGAGCCTGTTCAGTGTCCAACCACTCTCTGGGGGAAGAACATTTTCCTAATATCCAACCTCAGCCTCTCCTGAGACAACTCCAGGCCGTTCCCTTGGGTTCTGTCACTGAGGAGAGACCAGTGCCTGCCCCTCTGCTACCCCTCATGAGAGGGGGGGAATACTCAACCCTATTGTCACCAACATCAAGCTCTTGGCAGTCAAAGCACTCCCTCACATACAGAGCCCCCCCATCACCTCTCCTTCCATGCCTGTCCCTTCTGAAGGCCATCCACTGCAGCACTCCAGTTGTGAGTCATCCCATCATGTTTCTGTGATGGCAGCTGTATCCTAGTTTTCCTGCTACACAGGGTTGTCCAGCTCCTCCTGTTTGTTGCCCGTCCTGTGCATTGGTGTAGATGCACTTCAGTTGGGTTGATCCTGCCATGTTTTTGTGGGGAGAAGCTCTAATTTTTACATGACCATTCTCAGGCACTTCTGTGGTTTCTAACACATCAGTAACCCTTTGTGTCTTTGCTGCCCCGTGGATCTCCATCCCCTGCCTCCAGGGAGATATATATAATATCATTCCACTGCATCCCACCTAGCTCTAGCTGCACACTGGCTGTGTAGACAAGTGGGAACCTCTCACCCTCTCCTTCCCCATCATCCTGTTATTTTTGTCAGAATGGAAACACTGCATTAAGCTGTTTCTGGTTCAGTGAAGGGCCATTTGCTATCCAAAGGCAGACTGCATTTGAATTTTCTTTCAAATGCCTCGTTAACTCTCTTCTGATTTACTCAGCGCACGATTATCCTGACGTTCTTTTACAACATGCTTCTGTCTCCTTTGTGGAGAGGCACAACCAGTAACCCAGATAACTGCGGGTGACTGAGCAGCCCAAGGTGTGGGGATAGTCCGTGTTTTATGTGCTGTGGTGACACTGCTCAGTGCTGGGAGGTATACCAGGGACAGTGGGGTTTGTACAGCTTTCCTCTTTCTCCCTTGAGCCTCATAGACTGTCTTTACATTGTCTTCCCGTAGTTCATCATTGCACCATTTTCCTGGAGAAAAACAGGGCTTCACTGCCACTCCACAACGGCCAAGTCCTTTTTAGCAGGACTGCCTTCCTGGGGAAATCCTTGGTGTTCAGACAGTCTCAGGCCCCAAGAATTCTGTGCATGTGCTCTGTAGTTGTTGAAATCCAAAGGGGACTGACCTGATACACTGGTGGCATCAGGCAGGCACTCCTGCTGTAGTGGCCAGCAGGACCAGCCCACAAATACACTCCTGTAACTTGGCTACACCAGAGCTGAGGTGTGAATGGTCAAGAACAGCATCAGGCACAGCAACACTGTGCTCAGGAGCCCCCTTTCAGCTTCTAGCCCTGGGAGGGTTGGTGTTGGTTTGTTTTTGTTAATTGTTGGGGGTCCTGGTTTTCCTAGAGTAGGGCCTTTGTGGGGCATGTAGTAAATAACGGTTTGTTCCTCAGTATAATTGCTTAAACTCTCCAGGAGACTCATTCTAACCAGCTTAACTGCTAAGTTTAACCACTTTAAATAAAGACTTCAGTCTCTATCCATCCCAGAGTAGCTCTGAGGCCTCAGAATGCTTTCTGCTCTGAAGTATGTCTCTAAATATTGGTGCTCAGGGTTTGATTTCAAGGCTTTCAAAAGCAGGGCTGTACTGGCAGCACCAGAGCATCTCCCACAAACGAGATACCACTGAGCCTTGTTTGCTGGCTGAGGCAAAGTCACCAGTATGAATTCCAGAGCATCAAACTTGTGTTTTTTATGATTATGTTTTTCCTGTGTCCAAGTGATTCTGAACAAATGCTGTTGAGAGCAGGGTCAGCCAAAGCACCTGCCAGACGAGCCCCAACTCCTTTCCATGCTGCTCATGGGGAGTACACAGATCCCAGCATGTGGCTGGTGGTGCCAAAGCTGCAGCCACTGGGCACACGGTGTTGCTTTCCTGGAGGGACTGACAGTGTGACTTGCTCTCCCCAGCTCATCAGCGATGGCAGCGTGGTGTACGCAGAAGCCCTGTGGGACCACGTCACCATGGATGACCAGGAGCTGGGATTCAAGGCCGGCGATGTCATTGAAGTGATGGATGCGACCAACAAGGAGTGGTGGTGGGGGAGGATCCTGGACAGTGAAGGCTGGTTTCCAGCCAGCTTTGTTCGGGTAAGAGCTTCATCTTTCTTTGTGCCTCTCCATTAGCATCAAGTGTTTTTTCTTTTTCTCGGTGTTTAATGTTCTGTGGTGACTCCTTGAGCACTTTCACTGCAAGAGACAATTGCTTCAACATTACTGTTACTATTCTGTTACTTCAGAGTTTGGATTGACAAGAAGCTGAACATGAGCCAGTGTGTGCCCAGGTGGCCAAGAAGGCCAATGGCATTGTGGCCTGTATCTGGAACAGGGTGGCCAACAGGTCCAAGGAAGTGATTGTCCCCCTGTACTCAGCGCTGGTGAGGCCACCCCTGGAGTGCTGTGTCCAGTTCTGG
>NW_021940687.1:1366556-1407591 GCF_001715985.3 Manacus vitellinus
TGCCAGGGTAGGTTTAGGCTGGATATTAAGAAGAAATTTTTTACAGAGAGAGTAATGAGGCATTGGAATGGGCTGCCCAGGGAAGGGGTGGATTCTCCTTCCCTGGAGGTTTTTAAGATGAGACTGGATGTGGCATCAGTGCCATGGTCTGGGAACCACAGCAGGGTTGGATCAAGGGTTGGACTCGATGATCTCGGAGGTCTTTTCCAACCTGGTTGATTCTCTGATTCTGTGATTCTGTTCCTTTACACGTGGCTGTGGTACATTGTGCCCTCCTGGCTGAGCTGCCTCCAGTGTGAGCTCACTCAGCATAAGTAAATCATGGCAAGGGTGGTTGAGCTCCAGACCAGAGCTAAGCTGAGCTGTGCCAGCTGGGGAGGGTGGTGGCAGCCTGGGCTCCTGCTTACGGGTATGTGTATTGCTTAGTATGTGTATTGCTTAGTTTTGGCCCAAGCATGTGGCATCCCCTGCCAGGAATGAGCAACACTCTCCTAAAGGAATCCCAGATGCAGCTGGCAGAGGTCTTCACTCCAGTGTCCACTTAGACAGTATGGATGAGCATGGCACCAAATTCAGCTTTCTCCATCTGGTGCTGGGGCCAGTGCAATGCCACATATGTGACCACCTGACTCACACGTGCACCTTCCCTTAGCCTGTCAGGCTGCTGGGCTATCACACAGCACTGTATTCCAGGCACTGAAACACATAAAATGTCTCGGAGGTCATGTAGGACAACTGATATAGGGCAATATGAGACATTCAGAGCTTTTGGGCCAAGGCTCTCCCTTGGTGCCAGCTATAAAGCCCACACAGAAATAGCTGTGCAGAGGAGCCCAGACAGTCCCAGCTGCACTCTGCAGAGGCTGAGTTCATTTCCAGCAGAGCTTCTGAAACATATCTGAACTCCCAGGGCAAATGGGGGGGAAACCAGGAGTGTGGTAACTGCTGTGCCCCCCTTTCCTGCTGTGAGGAGAAAGCCTTTTTTCCTTTCTCCAGGCTGTGACTGTGTGTGTGGGTGCCTCACTGCTTTCACCACCTCAGGGCAGCTCCTCAGTAGTGCAAAGGCAATCAGGTGCCTAAGGGCAGAGATTCTCAGCCCTTTAGCTCTTTATCCAGGTCACTTGAGATCACAAATGACCCAAAACCAGGTGAAGCATGAAAAGAGGTGACAGGAGGTGATCTGGTGTCCTTGGACACGTGGGGCAGATAGTGCTATGAAAGTTTTGAAATACTTTATTATGGGTTGCAGGAGAGGCTGTCAGCTGGATAATTACTACAAACGGTGAGGGTTTTTTGCAATTGCCAGGACTAAACTCTCAGCACTAGTGGGGACAGCACTTTTTTTCCCCCTTTTTTTCAGTCAAAACACGGGCCTTATTTTGTTTCATGTTATTGACAAGCTGAATTGTCCTGGCTGGCAAAACCTGCGATGATATCCTAAGGGAAAGCGGACTAGTACCAGCCATTAGGGATGCAGAGTAACAAATTCTTTTAGCAGAGTAATTACAATACTTATTCAAGCATCCAAACAGAGATTTCCTGCTAATTACCACGAGGTCTGAAGCTCCTGCGGGGAGGGATGGCTTGTCTGAGGACTTGGGTCGGTCTGCAGGTCTCTCAGTTACTCCACACAAGTTTCAGGCCAAGGTCTGAGTTTAAGACTTGCCAATGTTGCTCTGCTCACAGTGAAGGCAAACCAGGATTGCTCATCTTGAGGGCTTCAGCAGCTGCAAATAGTGAGTACATGTAATTTGGGCCTATGTTGACAAGGGAGGGAGTATGCACTCTTGTTGTATGTAGATGTATTTGTATCAAGGGGTAAGTAATCGTGCCTGGAAGAAGCTACATTAAAGGTTTAAAGCAGTTCTGTGTCATTGTACTAAACATTCCTATAGTTATGTGTGTTTCTACTTCACATCTCACTTTTCTCTGTGCTGAGATTGATCATTTGAGTCACGGTCAAAGTATTCTCGTGGGCACTTGGAGAGCTACAGTAGTGCCACAGAAAAGAAAGCTCCTGAGGGAAATGCAGCAACACTTGCCTGCTTTAGCTCGGGTCCTTTGCAGTTGTTGACCGAACAGACTCTGTGGGAGGTGTGGCTGCAAGGCTGTTTCCTCTGCTCGTGCTGTGCTGCCATCTGATGGGCACCGGGAAGGGACCGCGAGCCCACAAAGCCCTGGAATGTAGGACCGTTCTTCCCGCGTTATGTGCCCGCTGGGAGCTGTACCCGCTTTTAGATTAACAACGAACTCTCTTTAAATAATCTCGGGGAAGCAAAAACCAAGAGTCCATCTGTTATTGGTAGTATGACAACAGTAAAGCTAGATAAAAACCCAAGCATTTACTGGTTTCCCCGTCCCTAAGTGCCCTCTCATATACCTGAGAAATTTCACTTGATAAACCCTTTTTGTCCTGATTTTATACATAGTCTTCCTGGAAGACTTCTGTCCACAAGAAATGCCTGCTTAAAACCACCCATATCACACAGTGGGAGCAGCTGCCATGTGGATTGAAAGTACCCTCCCCAAACTGACTATCTGGCCACCATAGCTTCCCCAAGGGGAAAATACATCCAGAAGCAATATACAGGTAGCAGCCCTCTTCACACCCAATCCAGACTCAGTCTTAGTCTGCCATTCAAACAGTCTGACTGTCCCAAACTTCCTTAGAAGAGTTGTGTTTGGCAGTACAAACTGTGACCATCTTGTGTGTCTGTCACAGCTGCGGGTGAACCAGGATGAGCCCATGGAAGATTATCCCCTGAAGGTGGAGGGGGGCAGGGAGGACGAATCCCGACGCTTCGGGATGGGCCAGACCACCAAAGACCAAATGAGGACCAACGTCATCAACGAGATCATAAGCACAGAGAGAGACTACATCAAGCACCTGAAGGACATTTGTGAGGTAACAGAATAAAAGGGGAAGTGAATGTAAGAACTTGTCTGAAGGATAAGGGAGTATGTCCCACTCTTGCCCAGAAAGGGACCCTGAGCAGGTAATTTTCCTGAAAATGAGACTGTATTTCCCTCAGAGCCTGCTCTGCTGGCTGGTATTACACGCTCAGAAAACAGAAGACAATTCATTACAGCAATATCCCAAATGCAGAGGCATTTGGAGCACTCACTTGTGCTCTGATTAAATGGCATTAATTGAATTTCCCAAGCCAGAGAAAAGTAAATGTCTAAGCATTGCTGTCCTCTCTAATATGTGTTCTAAGCTAATATAATCAGCAGCTCCAGCCCTCAGGCAAGTCGTGCTCAGATCAAAACAACTGGGGGATGCTCAGCCAAATGGGTCCTTCACTTGCAAATATGCTGAGTATTGGGACACCTCTCCTAAAAGAGATGCACTGGTCCTAGGCAAGGTAACTGGGGAGAGTTCTGCAGGAACACAGTTCTTTACTGAAATGGTACAAAAGTGCAGTGGCTCCCAGGAGAGTAGCTGGGGCAAAGCAGCACCCACGTACAAACAAGCCTCTGCAGTGTCCTCATGTCCTATGTGCACTCCTCCTCCCTGAGTCAGCCCACACAAACATCCAAACCAGATCCACAGCTGGATTTAATTGGCCTGAATCTATCGGTGGGTCAGTGCTGGGCTCACAACATCCCATAGCCTGAAGCCACATAAAGGTCTTTTTAACAGGAGGAAAAGCAGCTCTGTGACTCCTTCAAGTGTGGGTGACAGGATCCTTCAGGGCAGTGATGTGTCTGTGGCTTGGCTTCTATTTCTACCATGTTTGGGGTGACATTAGAGGAAATAACAGCCTATGCAGGAAGGAGGTGCAGGAACCTGCTGTGCACCTGACTGCAGTCCCCGGGGTTTTCTGTTGGCCAGAGAGCACATGCCCAGGAAGGTTTACAGTTTGGTTTCCTCCCAGGGCTACATTAAGCAGTGCCGCAAGAGAGCTGACATGTTTACAGAGGAACAGCTGAAGACAATCTTTGGGAATATTGAGGACATCTACAGGTGCCAGAAGAAATTCGTTAAAGCACTAGAGAAGAAATTTAACAAAGACCACCCACATTTGAGTGAGGTTGGCTCATGTTTCTTGGAATATGTAAGTAAATTTTACTTCATGGGAAAGGGGTAGCTGAGCATGGATTAGGCCAGAGAATTTAGAAATTGATCCGACAGAACCAAAGCTTTCTTTAAAAAGACCCGCCCAACCAAACTAAATGCCACACCCCCTCCCTCCACCCTGTTCAACCACTCCCCCTGCTCGCAACTAAACATCCTGTAACTCTTGTGGCTGTGGAAAGAGTGTTTTCAGAGTGCTCCGTCTTCTGAACACTACACTCCCTGCCAGACCTTGGCAAAAATGTAGGAAGATTCCAAAATTTTGAGCTGGACTTGAGTTTACAGGATGGTATTTCCAGGCCAGTGCCAGATCGGCAGCAGCTGATCCACTCATTCAGAGCATTCAGCTGGACACAGCCCAGGATACGTGGGAATGTCCTGGTCTCTCAGAGAAGCTGCATGTGCTGTAACCTGTAACACACCTGCCCATCCCCAGCTCCAGGTCTCTGGGCTTCAGAGTCTGGAGAGGCTGCAAATCCCCAAACGGAGACGCAGGAGTAGGACCTACCCAGGGAACACACATGGGAGTCTGAGCCAGGCCATCCCCCTGAGGAACATGGCCAGTGAATCCCTCCGTTTCCCTTGCAGCAAACAGAGTTTCAGATCTACTCCGAGTACTGCAACAACCACCCCAACGCCTGCATGGAGCTGTCCCGCCTCACCAAGGTCAACAAGTACGTTTACTTCTTCGAGGCCTGCCGGCTGCTGCAGAAGATGATCGACATCTCCCTGGACGGGTTCCTGCTGACCCCCGTGCAGAAGATCTGCAAGTACCCCCTGCAGCTGGCTGAGCTGCTCAAGTACACCAACCCCCAGCACAGGTGGGTCAGCCAGGGGCAGGGAAGGAGCCGGGCTGGGCTCATGGAAATGGATTTGTGCGGAGCCCTGTATGGAGGGCAGTTACCAACAGCAGCCAACACCACAGTTCTTGGGGGTTACCTTGTGGAAACCAGGAAAAGAAGTATTTTTTTGTCAAATATGTATTTTTCCATTACAGTAGCACTGGGCTTTCCTGTCTATTACAGATCTGGAGTTACAAGGTCCACCTTGTAATGGCACTTTTCTGTTTTATTTGGCTCACTTGTCTGTGATACCAGCACATAGATACTCTGGAGTTACATGTTTCTGGTGGTGGTGGTGGTGAAAACTTTGTCTCCAAAAGCATTGGTTGAATATACCCCAAAATGTCCACATAGCTACATCTCACCAGTGGGAAGTCGTGGCCTGCAGCAGTCAGGCCACACACACTCAGTGCCCTGTCAGCACCAGCTCCAAAGCTTCCAAATCCATTGCTCAGTTTCAGGGTGAAGGCCCTGCCTTTCGATCAAATAATTGTCACTTAATCAAGCATCTGAAATAATCAGCTACAGAAATAAAACATGAAAAATCTGTATTAAAGTGTTGATATTGGTCCATTGTGGCTTGGCTTAATTTCACCTTCCTAATTGCAGCCCTGGCATTTCCCAGAATGATTTGAAGCATGTCTTGTTAAATCTCTAAGCATGTTTTCTGAAGCTGACCTCGGAGCAGAAAACTCCTTAATGCAGTGCACAGATGTTTTGAAAGTTGCCTTAGAGCCAAGTTGTGCAGCTCAGCTCCTTTCCCTTCTGAACTCAGCAGAAGTAGCTGGTGGCAGCAGATGGTGTGGGGGAGGGAAGATCAGCTTCTGTCTTACCCTTCCAGATAAGCCATCGGCTTCTATTTGAAATGAAGCCAGTTAATGCTGAACTGCCTCACCTCTGCATGACAGATCAGCCTCTGGGTGGAAACAGCGGCATAATGAATATGTTGTATTATGTTGCAGAAAGAAAATGAGGCTTGGAAAGCCCTGGAGAATCTTCCAGCAACTCATATTTACACCTCTGTGGCTAAACTTGATTACTTAACCCCTTCCCTTTCCCAAACCTGGCCTGTTTTTGTTACAAGCCCATAATCTGTGCCTCGAAACCAGCAGGGTCTGACAAGCTGTGCCTCCAACTTCCAGCACAGCACAGCTGGGACAGACTGCAAGTGGAACTGCTTCAGTCCCCAGCTCCAGGCCGTGCAAGGCTGCCCTCCTTTGCAGGGCAGGTACAACACACATGTACCATTTTGCCATGTCTGACACCTCTGCCCATCCCCAGGGATTTTAAAGATGTCGAGGCTGCCTTAAACGCCATGAAGAACGTCGCCCGGCTCATCAACGAGAGGAAGCGGCGGCTGGAGAACATCGACAAAATTGCTCAGTGGCAGAGTTCCATAGAGGACTGGGAGGTGAGAGGCTTCCCTTCCCTGGGAATCAGCTGTTCCATGTTGATCCTCTTCTGCCCTTCCAACAGCTTCTGCTAACAGGGAGATCTCACTATCCAGCCCTACCTCAGTTCTCTAACCTTCCTCGTGGCTTTTTTATTAAAACAGATGTGATCTTTTAGTACAACTGAACATGTCTAGCACCTAGACCAGCTGCCTTAGCATGTTCCCTGGGATTTCTGCTTTTTCCTTGCAGAATGAAATTAGCATGTAGGTTAGTGAAATTCTATTATTTTTCTCTTGCCCCCCATTTTATCTTGAGTGGTTTCAAACTCTCAAGATGAGAATTGTCACTTAATGCTTAATAAACCAGGTTATTGTTGCAGAAACGTAAGCTCTGATATAGTGACAGAGGAAGCCAAGGTTCCTGTAGACTCATTTTAAAAATTGCTAAACAAAAGAAACAAAATACTAATTTTCTAAATCCTAGACTCAATAAAACCACACTGCCTCCCTGCCCAAGGATGCCAGGCTAAATTCTCAGCTCTCTGCTTATGTGCTTCCTTTCTGTGTGGGATGAGGCAGCTTCCCTAAGCAGACTCCCTGGAAAAGGAGATTTTTTTCATTTAACACGCTATTGTTCTTCTCAGATTCAGTTCTCATTCCCTGGGTGCCAAGGGCACAGTGTCTCCATGACATGACGAGAACTGTCCTTCAGCACAGAGGCTGCCTCTCATTCCCAGAAGACTTTTATCAGCAGGAATTCAGGCCCCTCACACAAGCTGAGGTTCTCCTGTGAGACTACAGGCTTATTTCTTGCTCCCCATTTTCAGATGGCTGAGACCAACCTGTTCTCTGTGCTGTTCCCAGGGTGAAGATGTCCTGGTCAGAAGCTCAGAACTCATCTATTCCGGGGAATTAGCCAAAATCTCCCACCCTCAAGCCAAGAGCCAGCAGAGGATGTTCTTCCTCTTCGATCACCAGCTTGTCTGCTGCAAGAAGGTAACCCCCCAGCCAGGCACCAGTGCTGGCTACCACAGTGCTGAGGAATTTAAGTGAGCTCCCTCTCCACTCCTCTGTGTCCTTAATACTTACTGACATCGTGTGCTCCTGGCACTGAGACCTCTCTGTGCATTCACTGCAGTCTTTTCTCTGATGTCCTGGGGTGTTCTGTGCCCCTGAGCACAGCAAACAGCTACCAGCCTAATTCTCATACTGAAAGAGGAAAGCACTGCACTGTTTCTAGGGTTGGTAGAGGGGATATTTCATACAACTCAAGTGTAAGCATTCTCACATATTTTCTTTGAAATACCTTATTTTTCAACTGTGCTGTCACCTGAGATAAGTGTCAGAGTCAGAGGGCACCTGCAGCTTCGATGAAGAGCTGTGGGCCTTGGCAGTCAGTAAGACCATATTAAGTCACATGTAAGTCTGTAAGTACAGCCCATGTTTTTTATCATAACCTAAGTAATGAAATCTTCCTTCTTGGAGCCAATGAAAGGTAATTTCCTCTGTAATTTCAAAACTGAATGTGCCAATTATTTTTTGCACATTCCACATCTTGCAGGTAGCTCTGAGTAACTTGGGCGTGAAAATTGCTGTTCTCAAAGTTACTTTTCATTGTCAACTCAAGAAACAAGAACTAATTAGGATTTTTTCTTTTCTTTTTCTTTCCAACTGGGACTGGAGGATGCAAATAGTGTTTTCTGTCAGAGGACAGAAATGAGGGATTTGGGATAATATGTAATACCCAAGCTTGCTTCTCATTCAGATCTTCAGGGCAGCTGATACCCCCCCAACAGCAGATGCCACTTCTCCTGACCCCAGGGCCCCTCACTGCCAACAGTGCCCACAGCAGCTCAGCAATTCCACAGATTCAAATCCAGTATTCGGGGTTTTTTACAGAACTGTAATGACTACTGGGAAGATTAAATACATCACATCAGAGAAAATGAATGTTTAGGACAGGAAACAGCACATCTGTTGTGGTCTCTCTTACAGGACCTTCTGCGCCGGGACATTTTGTATTATAAGAGTCGGATCAACATGGATGACATGGAAATACTGGATGTAGAAGATGGGAAGGACAAGGACTTCAATATCAGTGTGAAAAATGCATTTAAGCTGCACTGCCGAGACACTGAGGAAGTCCACTTATTCTGTGCAAAAAAGCCTGAGCAGAAACAGCGCTGGCTGAAGGCGTTTGAGAACGAAAGGAGGCAGGTGCAGCTCGACCAGGAGACAGGTATGGAAAGAGCAATGCTGGGAGACAGTGGGGGTTTTTTGTTTGGTTTTGGTTTTCCTCTTTTTTTACCCACTAGCCAATGCCTGGGAGGGAAAGGGTGGGGAAGCCAGTCCATGCTCCAGTCCAGCCCCGAGCTGCTGAATTGCACATTCTGAATGAATCTGTGCAGTTAAAAAACCACCATGAGCCGACACTGCAGCGTGTCCCCAGGGAGGCTGATGTGTCTTTAATGAGTTCAGGCAGGGCTGAGAAAATAGGCAATACATTACATACAGCTTCCAGTATTCTGCAGTAGAGTGTGAGTGCCCAGCTTGGAGGTATCTGTACAGAACAGGTTCAGTCAAGGGCTCTCACTGTGCAAGAGGGTTTGCACTGTTTTGTCTAAATCCTGCTTAATTCAGCCCAGAGTGATCTAGAAAGATTTCAGCCAAACTGGTTTGGGCTGGCTTCTTCACCCAGCAAAGTGTGGGGCAAAGGGCAGGCAGCAAACCCGGCATGAGAGGTGGGGAAAGCTGTGCAGTGCAGGCTGGGGGGAGAGGGCTGTGCCCCTGCCAGCCTTGGCAATAACTGTGCCCTCTCACCTCAGGCATTTGCCTCCCCCCGGTATTTCCTCTGAGACACCAAACGATGACCTGCTGCTGACAAACTGTTTTATCTTCCAGGTTTTTCAATCACCGAGGTGCAGAAGAAGCAGGCCATGCTGAATGCCAGCAAGCAGCACCACGCTGGGAAACCCAAGGGTGAGTCACATCTGAGCACAGGAACGCTGTGACAGTAGGGGGTAGCTCGGTATTTACTACATGGGAAGAGTTCCAATGAAGTGGCAATAACAAGCTCTGGAGAAGGCCAGATGGTGAGCTCTGATGTGACAATCTGCACTACAGTTCCTGGTAGCTTCAGATGGCTGGAGTCAGGAAACTGTTCCTAACTCCAGGAGAGCTGCTTTGCACATAATCATTGAGCACTGTGCCAGAAACCATCAGCTCTGATCAGTGCACAGCCTGGCCTGGGGTCACAGGCTCTCCCAGCAGTGTGGCCAAAGGCAAGCTTTGTAGCAGTCCTCACGACACACAGAGTCATAAAGGTGACTGCAGCAGGGACTGTTCCTGCCTGGGGAAGATGCTCTGAAACTGCAGTTTGGGCAGAGTGCCAGGGGTAGGTATCATACTCGAACAGAGCTGATCATTCAACCTGTCAGACACAAGGATAATTTAGCAGCAGCCAGGGGAGTGTGAACTCAAGCAACAAACTGGAAGGTTCCTGTGCCCAGAGCACTGTTGGCTGAAAAGAGCCCTGTGATGCCACCTTCCCCTTCTCTCTGTTCAGAGGAAGAGGTGTCCCTTGCTTTCCCCTGGACCCACAGAGGAAGCCACTTCCTCTTGGTGGTACCAGCCAGCACTTAAATCCCAGCCACGTCTCCAGTAAGAAAGCTTAGCTAAATGTCAAAACAGGTCAGAAGTAAGATTTGGCTGCAAACAGAGGGAAGTTTGGAAGGAGGTCAAACCTCCCTAACAGAGCAAAGCCCTTGGGACAAAGCATTAGAGGTGGCCACAAGCTAGCCCTGTCCACTGGGCAGGCACTGACCATTCCTACTTAGAAATCCATCCCAGGATCTTGGAACAGGCAACGGCAGCATTTGCACAGCAGTTGCTTCTCCCAGCACAGGCAAAGGCACCAGTTAAGTTGGTGATGAGCTGCAGCTCTTCAGCCCTGTTGTTGTGTTGGCACAACACCTGGCAGTTATGTGGCACATTTCTGGAACTTCCACAGCATCAGCTCTAATCTTAACAAGCAGTGCTGAAAGTAAGGGTAAACTAAGGGAGGAGTAACACTAAGACAAACCCAGTTCATGGCCCTGCAGCTTTAACGGGGACTGAAGGGGGAGGAGGGAAGGGAGCTGTGCTCAACTAACATGCTTCCCCTCTCCTCCTCATCCCAGCTGTCACCAGGCCCTACTATGACTTCCTGATGCGGCAGAAGCATCCCACCCTGCCCACCACGCTCCCTCAGCAGCAGGTCTTCATGCTGGCAGAGCCCAAGCGCAAGCCCTCGAACTTCTGGCAGAACATCAGCAGGCTGACGCCCTTCCGGAAATAGGGGCAGCCCCACGTTTGTGCCTGAACCTCTTCTGAGAAAGCACTTTACCCGTCAGTCCTGGGAGGTGGAGCCCAGGTTCTTCCACTCCTTTGTTTACGAGGATGGCACATGTGCTCCTGCCTTCCCTATTTATTTTGCAGCCCGACTGACCACGCTGGTTCCGAGGCGAGACACTGCGTGTGCATTTGTGCCGTGGAGCCAGCCTTGCACAGCGCCCACGAGGCAGAGCTCCAGGAGGGGCTCACAGGAGGGAGCCTGACACGCTTCAGCTGAAGAGATTTTGCTTGTCAGCTGTAGATGGACTCACTCCTTCCCACTGTGCCCACCACTGCTGTCTGGCAGCTGTCAGAGGGGGTGGCAGCTGACAGACCCACTGCCGTGCTCAGAACGACAGTTCAGTCACTGACGTGACACACTGGCCGTGGAGGGACAAACCCTTCTGCTCTGCCCCCTGCCCCACGTTTCTCAGAGACATGATCCTCCTACACAGGCCCAACTAACTCAGCCTCTGCAGGCCCTCAGACAGACACAGTGAGTACAGCACTGTGACCTCTTCTTTCCTCTAGTCCAACACCACTGGTGAACGGTATCGTACATTAAACTGTGCCAACCTGCAGCATGAGTCAAGTTCAAGAATCTCTCTAGTGGGTTTGAGTTACATAAGTTAGAAAAAAATGTGCCTAATTAATACCATACTCAATTCCTTAGATTCTCGTCTCTCCATCATTCTGCCATATTTCCTGGCCAATGAAAATGCTCATTGTTTGTAATGTGTTTATTTATGGTAAAAATCAGAACTGTGTATTTTGTAAGTCTGTAATTGTTCTTGTCAGATGTTGTTAACTTGATGCCTGTTTTGTCTGTTTAATTTTTCTTTTTTTTTTTAAAAAAAGGTCAATATTTGCAAACCCGGCTCCCAGAAGTCAGAGTCTGCTGTTCAACTCTGAAACACAATTGTTATGCAAACTCCCACAGACCTTCTCAAATTCAAGGCGTGTTACTGACACTTTTAAAAAATGGAAAACCACTTTAAAAAGGCCTAAATTTGGCATAAGGAGCCTCATTTAAGTACCCAAGTTTCAAACTGTGGCCAAAAAGAATTAATTTGAACCTTGGTTAGCAAAAGGAAAGATTTGCCTTACCATAGCAAGAGTTAGAAGCCATACTGACTGAATTCCCTAGTTTAGGAGACATCCCGTGACAGTGGAAGGAAGATTCCTACTCATTCCAACTCGACGCTGTGTGAGTGAGCACTAACTGTCTGCAGAGCTCAGAAATCCAGTGTTTGTTGATGCTGTAGCTGACCAAAGTCTGGTCACCCAGGGATATCTGAATTCAGTAGCATGTACAAAGTCCTTCTTGCACTATATCTTCCCCCCAGACCAGGGGCAACATTTAATTTCATAAAGAAACTTGTAAAAGTGACTCTCAGCCTGTGTTTGTCTCCAGCATGTCTGTGTGAACTTGTTTCTCTGCAAAGGCACTGCAGAGATTCTGCTTTTGCAGCTCCAGCAGTGACCACACCACTTCACCCTCAGAGCAGCCACCCTGCACAGGGACCAGACCAGAGCGGGCACTGGGGACACTCTGCACTGGAGGGGACATGGGTCAGTACTGGGGGAGGGGCAGGGAAAAAAACAAACCCAGACAGAAAAAGAAACACTTCAAGAGCCACTGAGATCAGGCAGCTACATCACTGTTGGCATACTGACCTTTGCAATACAGACACACTGAGACACCCACCAAGAGACACACAGACCCCAACAGGCACACACCGAGACAGACATGGGCAAGGTGGAGGGAGAGAGATGGCAACCAAGAGAGACCCTGACACACAGACATGCAGACACACACACACACAGGTACATCAGCTACAGCCAGAAACCCTCAGGAACAGAAGGCAACTGTCACGTTTGTGTTTACCCTAAGTGTCTGCACCCTCCTTTCCTTATCCATGGCGTGTTTGTTTTGATTGGCCAGGAAGCAAATCTGTTGGCACTGAAATGATCAATTTTCTGAGCTTATCATCAGCTTTGCAGTAAGCTGGGGAGAGGACAGTTCCCCCCACAACACATGCACACACCCTCTAAGCATGATCAGCTGTGAAGATGCAACAGGTTTCTCATGATCTTGTCCAGCTGAGTGTGCTCAAGGGTGGGGATTCCCCCAAGAACCTCCTTGCCTCCCTGAACAAAACATTGCTGTCCCCACCATGAAAGAAGTGCTGACATCTATTCAAAGTGCCCCTTGCTGCAACATCTGTTTTTTAGCCACTATGTTGCTTAATACACTCAGCTTTACATCTGCATTGAAGTCACTCCACTAGAACTCCTCACCTCTTCTCCTGAGGGAAATGGGGTGACAGTGGCACAGGACCCTGGAGTGCAGCAGCTGTGAAGCGCAACAATGCCCCTGCCCTCCCTTGCTGAAAACACACACAAGAACTGGCTACTATTCATTATCTGGGTAGCAATATTCTGAACAGTAGATATGCACCAAGTGGTTTAAATTCTCACATCCCTTACCAGCTCTTCCAGAACTGATTTCACATCTGACCACTGCGCACAAATGATTCATAGCAACACTTTTTACAGAAACGTTTTTTTTACTGCCAAACCAGACTCCTCTAGTCAGACAACACCGCTGACCAGTTAATTATTTTTGGTAGAGAGAAATACATTCTCCGCTTGACTCTCAGTACTCTTCCTAAAACGCGTCCTCAGCTGGGATTCTAGTCTTGCACGCCAAGTTTGGAGCTGGGATCCGATCCCCTATGCAAGACTGAGATTGGTACAGAAGCTGATCGTGCTGGAAGAGGTGACACTGCTGAACAGGTAAGGCTCAAACCCACTGTGCTCAACACACCCACCCACAGCCTGCTCTGAAGAGGATTTTATCACGAAACACCACCCTTTGTTTTCTACCCAGCACTGCTTCCTGATTCTCTCACCACAACCCACAGTGTTTCCTGAACAAACTGTGTAGCAGATCACGTGCAAACTCATTGGTTTTAAGTGATTAGACACTCAAAAAAGTCATTGCCCAAGTTCCTCATTAAATGGCAAAGCGTCCTTGTGTGTGAGATGGTGGTAACACATTAACCAACCCTGAATTTCCTTCCTCTTTGCCCTGGCATCTGGATTTCAAATGGAGTTCCATTGTTCTGGCAGTGAACAGTACCAGGGAGAACACGTGTGTAAGTCAGGAGGTGTGTGTGTACACAGTGTGCAGCTTCACAAGGGCATCAGCTAAACTCGTGCTAACGGGGGTTTTGGCATATGAGCAACACAAGTACAGCCTCTGACAAGCTCTCTGATCTAAATGGACAGCACAGTCTTGGCAGATCCACAAGAAGTGCCCATTTGAAACATGAAGCAGAGCTGTGAGATGTCAGAGGAGCTCTGGAGATGAACCACCTACATGGGCCAGAAATGCAGATTTTCATACAGAACAAACTGAAGCTCCTGACATGAGGCTGAACAGCATCAATCCTTCTGGATTTCAGGGTAGAACCATCCTAACTGCTCAGAAAAACAGTTATGCACTGAGTTACATAAAGTGGACAGAAAGATTTGATTCCGGGGTGGTTTGGGTTTTCAGAGGTGTTGGCTCTATCTGTTCCCCTCCTGTAGCTATCCATTTAGGAAGCTTCTTGTGAAAACAGCCATGTTTCTTAAGGAGCTAAATCTGCCCAGTTTTCACTTGGTCAAGTAAGACACAGACTTATGTAAAGCATGTGAACCAATCAAAAGAATGATTTCCTGAAACTACCAGTAATGTGAAGAGAACTGGTGGCTGCTAGATAATGAAGTTTCTGGTGTGACCAAAAAAAATGCCACAAACTCTCTGTTTTGAACTGTTAGTTTGGAATAACTGATTCAGACACGGTGGGTGTATACACTGTGCCAAGTTCTGAGAGCATCAAAACCAGAACAAACTGTCTTTGTACTAACTCACAATAACAACTAGATCAATTCCAATGCAGAGATAAGTTCCCCCAAAGCAGCCTTTAGTATCTTTTCTGTTTTGTCTGTAACCTGAAGAGCTGTGGGGTATTGGGTGGTGGGGAGTCCTGTTTGTGGCCAGCCACTGTGTGCACTGCAGGTGATTCCCACCATCCAGGACACTGCTCCACAAAGCCAGCATGGCAGTCTGTCATCCAGGAACCAGCACAACCACCTGCATCTGGGTGTCCCAACAGCTTCCCAAGAACACCAGGAAGCCAGACCTCCCCCTCACCAACAGATGATAACAGAACCAAGGCACTTGCCGGTGACAGGCATTCCATGAGAATCTCAGCTTCAGACTGAAAATGCTACTTTTCTTGGGGTGCCAGAATGACTGAAATTAGTTTTTTTTAAAGGAAAAGGCCTTTCATCTTTTGCAATATGTGTCAGAATATCAGGCTGTGCTCCTCTAGATTTACTGTAGTGGAAAGAGCAGCATTGAAGAGATCAGTGCCAAGACTGATATGTAAATATCAGTGTTCTGAACAAGTACTGCACCACTCACCACCCAGACTGCTGGAGAACTGTCAGCACCTGTGGGGGACAACACCCAGCAAGTGCTAAATTCTTATTTTACTGGCTTTACTTCAGCTGTTTTAATGCTCCTGTCAGGTTTCACCATGTACCTGCTAAGGAGGGTTATGGCACTGCAATGCCCTTCTGGACAGTGACTATGGTAGTACAGCAATTCCTAAAGCTTTAAGAAGGGAACTATTCACACCTCATTCAACTGCTGGAGCCTCAGCCTGTACCTGCTGCTACTCATGTTTTCGACCAAGTCTCAACTAGAATGTCCTGTCCCAACCTACCAGCAGAAACTCCCTGTCACAGAGCTCCCAGCCTAAGCAAAGCTGTAGGATCAGGTCTTCAGGTAATTAATGGGTTAAAGAATAAGAGCTTTGATAATGGAGAGAAGTTCACTGAAAAAAATTTGAAGTGCTTTCAGCTGATTTTAACCCACTGAAGGCACAGTTGTATTCTTTCAGGTTGATAGTGCAAGAGAGGGAATCAATCTTCCAAGCAGCAGAGACAAATCAATTCAGATCGTTTCAGAGTGAAGCCAGTGCAAGGTGACAGCCAGCAGTGTGACAGGGCACAAGGCTCCTGCACTTCCCCGAGTGCCACACAGGGTGGGGGATCACATGCTCCAGAACAACCTGGATTCACTTGCCTTTACACTCACAGCCACAGCTCCAGGCTCAGAAGCCAAAGGGTGTTCCTTTCCAGCCACACAGCAATCCCAGCTTGCCCTGCCTTGGGATTAACACCTCGCACCACACTTCATTTCTCCCCGTGTCTCTCACACATTATCCTTAACAAGCTACATTACTAAAATCCCATGGCTTTGGCAGTGCTGGCAGTTTTAGGAAAAACGCAGGCTGCTTGTTCTTTTTGCTTAACACTCCTGTCATCTTCCTCCCCACAACTCCACCCTCCTCTCCGCACGTCCTGAGCTCCTCTTTTGCACAACTTCGCTACCAAAGCAGCTCCCCGTTTCACAGCCTGTGCAAATGCAATACCTGTGATATTTCCCCCAGACCTGTGTACCTTTGTGTGACTGCTTACATATACAGTTGTGAGATGGGAAATAAAAAAGCTACCAACTTTAGTCTTGTCTAATTCTGTAATCCTCCCACAAAACACTACTGAGTATACAGCATCAGCCTTTATATCTGCCATAATCACATGTAACAGCATTCTGCTTAGAAGTTCCTGCTATCTTTCCACACCTGCTTCTTCCCCTTTTCTCATAAGCAGCAGCCTGCCCACCCATTACCTGGGCTTTTTTTCTTTAACCTCCAGCAACCTGAAACAATATGCTTGCTATCTAAATCCCACCATGAACAAAATCCTTACCCCAGCTACAGCCACAGGAGCATTCGTGCACTGAAACAGAGTTGAGCGCTAGAGCTCAAGTGTGAAGTCCACATGATTACAATTCATAAGGCTGGTGAAAGCAAAACTGAGGGAAGGTGTGTTCCTCTCCCTCTGTCTGAAGCGTCAATTTGTCCATGTACTTTACCCTTCTTGCCCAGAAAAGAGAAAGTTATTGTAAAACACTATAAAGTAGATTCATATAATCCAAAAATGAAGGTCCAGCTGCAGTAATCGAAGCTGACAGCTGAGCTGTTCAGTGATAAATTTTCTCTGTCAAGGTTGCGTTGGAAATATCTTTTAGTCCAGCAGCAAGGACTACAGCTATGGGTTACCTGTACCCACAAGGCTCAACAGCCTTCCCTCTAGGTCTGCCATTCCCTCTGTGACACACAGCACAACTTCCCACAGCTACCAAAGACTTCTTGCTGCTGTAAATTTTTTAATGTTTATTTTAAAGTAGTCACATGGCCCCCATTCTATTCTGGATGATTAATATTCTGGATAGCTAATAGCCTGATGGATACCAAAATAAAATCAGGAGAGCATTTAGCCTCCCACACACGAGTCAGACCTTTAATCCATCTAATGCAGCAACACCTTCTATGACTGACATTTCCTACACAGAAAAATTCCCAGCTAAATAATAACCATTCGTGATTCCAGGGGAGCTCAGCAACAAAACTATTTCTGTTACCGAGCTTTTTTTACAATGAGTTTAGAATCTAAAGCAAGATGCTAGAAACAGCAAACTTTGGTTTTCCCCATTATTAGTTACAGGAAAACTTCAAACTCTAATCTTCCTATTTCTGACAATCACTTTTCTGGAAGAGGCTCTGGCTGTTTTTAAGTGTTCAAAGCTGCCCTTAAAATGAGAAAAGTTCTTATCAATACATCTAACTTTGGCAGCAAGTAACTAACTCTACTTGTTAGCGAGTGGGACAGTAATGTGCATTACACTGCCACTGCACAGTGAGCGTGGGAAGAGGGGGAAAAAAATCAAACCATTACTGACACACCATTTTGGTAGTTCCATGGATACATTTAAAACCACCATGAAAGAAACCCCACATACAGACTTAAGAGTTCAGTACCACATTCTCATGAGTGCTGAACATGGCACAGAGTCATGCTTCACAGCAACAGACCCCCACGAGAACAGCTAGACTGGAGTCCCAGGAGTGATCAGCACCATTCTGAAGAACAGTATTTCCCTTCAGAGCATCCCAGATTCCAGCAACCCACTGGTTGAGGATTATGAATTTTTATCAGCTCCAGTGCTATGCAAAAAACACCCCCAAACCTGTCTCCCTGTAACATGAAAGCAATCCCAGGACAAGTGACCAGAACTTAGTTGAGATAAAGCACATTGAGGAAAGAAAACCAATCTGTCCCCGGGATCCCTAGTGCTTGGCTGCAATTGTAGAAGCTCAAGTACTTGACTGACTAAACCACCTGTGGCAATATCTCAACAACCACAGTGACACAGTCACGTTGCACCTTCCTCTTCCACATTGCTTTTCACAGGAACATTACCAGGTAAGTTACTGTTATTTTTGGAGACCTACAATAAATCAAAATAGCCAGTTAGTTCAAGCAGCATAGTTCTGTTCCCCCGAAATACACATAATTCCATTTTAACATTAGTGCTTTACAACCACCCCCACACTAAAGAAATAGGATAATTACCCACACTTCACACCTACTCAATTCTTTTCCTTCTGGGGAACACTCAAGAAACTGATTTATAACAGCCTTCTGCTCAGGCCTGTCACCTCTCCAATCAAACAGCATGGATTTGGTATCAACCAAAGCTGAAGCTGAAGTATTGTCAAATTTTACATCTGTTCCATTTCCTTTGTTATAAACTGTAAAATAAAGTAAGAAAACTCTCAAAAGTAAGAAATGCCTCAAAAGGGAACAAGGCAGGGTTGCACATCATTACCATACTCTCAGACAGGGCAACTTAGGGCAGCTTCTTCCCCACTGGGGAGCCTTTACCTCTGTGTTTTGCTGCCATTAAGAAACCTTACTGAGAAAAGTCACTTAACCCATTTCAATGTTAATTATCATATTTCACCAGCTTAAAGAGTTTAAACATACCATTCTGCTCTCCAGCAACAGAATCTTTTCTGGAAGGATGTCAGCAAAGACAGTAGGAAAAAAAAAACCACAATAAGCAACACAAGTCAATCTTTATTGAAAACTGAAGTATTAATACATAACAATTCTTGTTACAATAAACGTGCTTTTAAGAATTTAAATCTGAGCTCATCTACTCATTGAATTGCATAAAAAATAAAAAAAGTATGAATTTTCACAATTGAACTGGCTCAGAATGGAATCTCCACTCTTTGTGTTGATGCAATAGTTCAATGCAGGAGTGAGTGATGCCTTAAAACTTATTCTGGAAGACAACATTGACCTAAACTTAAAAAAAAAGTACCAATACAACTGTTCCTAAGACAGTTTTAAAAAAAGTCATAAAAAGGAAACCTGTGTCTATTTCATAACAAACATGGAGAACTATTACTGGGGCCTCTTGTACTTCCATTGCATGCACTCACTTTTTTAAATCTTGGACAGGAGGGCAGCCAATAATAGCATTACAATTAAAAAAAACCCACTAACAAATCCCTTCTACTTAAAACAAATCTGTACAGCAGCCAGCTAAAAAAGCTTTCCCAGTTTGCCTGCTAAGTGCCCAAAAGTCACAACCAGTTTAGAAAAGTCATGTTCACTTTCTTGATGGTTTAACTTCAGAGCCCATAAATTTTACAAATCACAAATGGACCCTTACTACGCATGAAATTCAGATGTTTCAGTGTTATATGCAACCCACACAAGAAAAGGTTTCCTTGTCCCCAGATAAGCACTGTTCCTTTTCCCTCTCTTCAGTCTACAAACCAGCCCTTATTCCCCCTCAGCACCCCTGACCAGAGGTGCACAGCCTGCCGAGGCCTCGCTCCTTCGGAGGAGAGCTCAGAACCAACTCGGCTCTTGGCGAGCCCTGATGCACAAACTGCCCTTCCCTGCTGCAGGAGCTCCTGCTAAGCAGCACTGCACCTCCTCACGTCTGAGGGCTCTGCACGACCCTTCGAGCTGACACGATACAGGATTAGAAAGCTGACACTTAGTAATGAGAACAATGTGAATGAGCTGAACTCGCCGTGTCTGTTCCAGCGTTCACAACCGCCGGGACACGGGGCTGGGGCTCCCGCCTGACACCTGCTGGAGAGGCCTGGGGTGACCGGGCCTGTTCCCATGAACAGGCACAGACCAGGGGCACCACAGCCCGGGCACAGACTGGGGCACCACAGCCCGGGCACAGACTGGGGCACCACAGCCCGGGCACAGACCAGGGGCACCACAGGCCAGGCACAGACCAGGGGCACCACAGGCTGGGCACAGAGCACAGCCCAGGCACCACAGGCCAGGCACAGCCCCCGTGTCCGTCCTTTCCCTCCAGCTCCAGCCGAAGCATCACTATTGCTCACGATCCTAAGATGGAAGGTTTCACACACACGGTAGTTACTACTCCTGGGATGAGTTTAAGCCTACTTAGGTGGTGGTACTGGATTGCTGTGCTCACCTATTCAAGCAAAACCCAAATGAACAAGTGTGTAATACTGTGCTGAAGCACTGGGGAGTGATTCCAAGACAATCCTGACCATCTCTTGCTTACTACCCAAGGAGCAGTGAAGCCAGAACGCTCCATGGAGAGCAGTCAATGCTGAGTACCCTGGTATACAGCTCTGCACCATCAGCTATTTTCTGACAACACTAAGACACGGTGGTACTGACAGGTGGTGGTTTGGTTCTGGTTTTTGTTTGTTGTTTTTTTCAGTGGATGAAGCAATACGAGGAAGAACTTCAACTAAAATAAAGGACTTTTTTTGTCTACCACTGCATCTAAGCATTTAACTTGCATAGTACACTCAAAAAGAAGCTTTCTTGAACAGCATTCCTGCATGTCTCCTAGAAACTTCAAACAGGAGATGGTTACAACAAGCATAAGCAACATCTAATTGTAGGTTCTCTCTTTTCCTTCCTAGTGTTTAGTTAACCACCATGCCACTGACTAGGGCTACATGTTTTTGGTGCCAATTATTAGCCACTTTTATTTTGCTGCTGCTACATTTAAAAGACATTTTCATCAGTTGTTACTGACATAGGGAATACCTCAGTTTTTTAAAAATACTTTATCTGAACTCGACACTTGAAATTTGAATTTTAACCAAAAAAAAAGAAAAATCTTTCTTGGACTTCTCTTTGTTATTGCTGCAAGTTATTTTCAGTTCCAGGTTTATAGTAGTACTTTTTTTTTAATCATATAAAGCTGCCATAAAAGTTTTTTTGTGTGTTTTTTTTGGTTTTTTTTCTTTTTTTTTAAAGAGAAGCTTGATCTGAAATGTCTCTACTGCACTAGCTCTTTTCACTTGCTGAGGAGCTCTTGTGCAAACACATACTGCGTATTCATTTATAAAGGAATTCTAAATAGGGAATGTTATATAAAAAGCAGGAGAGAATGTTTCGTAAGACCCTCACTGTGTAAACGCCTATTTAATGATGTACAGTTTCCCCTGCTGCAGTTTTATATCCATGCTTTCTACTATTTGCAACAAAATACCATTAAGATAGTTATATATACACATATTCCCCCGTCCCCCTGCACTGTGCTTTTGGTTACTTTTCATAACAACTCCTGGAGACACGCTCCAGCCTCCCAGCAGATCAGAATCGCTCAGAACTGGAAGGTGTAGTACCTTTGGAAAAGGTACAGTTTCTCCCTCCTGGATGAATCCCATAATGCAACTTAGAAAAAAAAGTGCTCAAGTAAGTGAGACTGCCTAAATGTTATGGAATACTATATGGAGACCAATTCCAAGATGACATTTAGGAATCTGAAGTTAGAGCAAATATACAGGAAGTTATATCCATTTCTCAACTATTTCTCTATTGCAGCATTTATGGAAGTTCTCTCCTATGATTTTCAAAGCTTCAGTTTATGGTGATGAGACGGGAGACAGCAAAGCTTTCAGCTTGGCCTTCCCAGCTCCTCCCCAACACAGCCCTGCTCCAGACCTCAGCTCCTGGTTAAAACCACGCTCAGGACAAGTGCCCTGTGTTAATGCTCATTGTGCTCTGCCACACCTCACTAATCAAAGTTGCACACTACTACATAAATGGAATTGTTAAACAGACTTGAACAAAGCACTACAGATTCAACTAAGTTTGTCTTGGGTAATTTTCTGCTCCATATAAAAAACATATGGAAATCCCTAAGCTGCAGTAAGTGCTCACGAATAAGGTTTAAAGTACTTATTCTAACAACATAGTTATGTTCAAGGCATTAGAAATAAGGGGGCCATCCACTGACAGTGATTCATGCAAAATAAACCTAAACTTTATTAAAAAAAAAAAGGGGGGGTACAAAATACAGAGAGTGCTTACTGTAAAAAATAAAGTTACTGAAGGCTCTAACCACCAATGGGGTACGAAGGTACACAAGCCTCCCACCAGGGCAGAGTACTGGGATGGCAGCATTAAATCAGCACTGATGCTGCCCCGAAGCAGCTGCCGAGTCTGTACAGGAGCAGAACACCCCAAAACAAAGCGTAACTAGATACACAACTTCAAAAAATTTAATTCTGAATGGAAGTTTACCTAAGGGAACAATACAGCCTGATATATCTCAGTGTAAATGCTTAAAAGGGAACAACATTTTATAACCATTTACTGCATAATTTATTGTAGGCAGAATGTATCAAAAAAAGAAAAAAAAAAAGAAAATTACATCTTTCTGGAATTGTAAGTCAAGCAGGTTTTAGAAAAACCTCGATTTTAATGTGCAATATTCAAATTTAAAAATTTAAAATCTCTCCCATAACGATTTTGGTATACAAATGGGTTCCAAGGCTAGCCCTTTATGCCCACAGCATTTGCTTTGAGGTACTTTAAAAATTGAAGTTGCAAGAAAGAATATCACAAATGACTCACTGCAATGAAATGCTAATCTGCAGTTCAGTCTTATTTTACGTGCTTCCAAGTGCAATTTAGGAAGTAAAAAAAAATACTAAGAAAACACGTAAAAATGCTGTAACCAACATGTGGCTCCTATTCCAATTACGAATACTTTCAGAAAAAAAAAAAAAAAGAACTGCTTTTTGAAACCTCTGGTAGCCCTACTACAGAGTATCCAGAGTCCATACTGCAAGTAGCTAATAAGGAAATTGCGTTAAAATGATTTGTTCCCCTTTAACATACTCATCAGGCACACAAGCTTTCCTCAGAGTAACATGCAGCTGAACTCTGTTTGCTGCAGAAAGCCCTCGCACTTCTTAAGTTTCCAGAAAGCAAGCTGGATCAGCTGCACATACATTTTCAACTGACTACAACATTCTTTAGGAAAAACAGCACGGATTTCCTCAACTGAGAACTAAAAGAAAGTGTTTTCTATCAATCTGTGTGGCAGTCTCACTTTGACACATCTTGCATCGTATGAAAGATAGTACTGGACAGAAATCTCCCCAGGACATGCAATTCTTTATGCAGGTGATATCACCTCCTACTATTCCTAAGAGCCAGTTTTGCCTCAAGGAAGTTTGCCTTATTTACTGGCACACACAGCATTACCTCTGTCATTTCATTCTGATCCTAAGAACATCTGTATAACACTGAATTCATATCATGAAAATGAAAAGGTATGAAGTAAACTAATTGTGTGCGGGATTTCTACAGTTTGTCTGACTCATTTTCCAGTCACTCCAATTTAGTAGCTGAATTCAAAAAGAACACATCACTTAAATAAAAATATGCCCCTTTTAAACTGGCAACTCCATCAACCTGAAAAAGGCTGAAGCACTTATCTAATGTATGTTATGGTATTCCAGAAAGAAACTCACTTTCATGATTCTACCTTTTCAGACCCCGCATACATTACAACAGTGCATTAGTGATACAAGTTGTAAAATACTTTTCGGTTCCTTTGGATTTGCATATGATGGTTTTTGCATCAGTCACTGCAGGTAGATTGAGCAAGCTTTGTTTTTGTGTTTTAACATGCATTCAACTAGATATGGATCAGAATAAATTTATACTCCCTTTTTATCGTTATAATTAGCTAAAAAATTGCAAGACAGTCCACAAAACAGGATTTGCTTTAAGACTAACTGCTGGAGTTCCAAGATGTAAGATATGCAGCACTGGAAAATCTTCAGTGATCAGGAATTAGTAGTGTTTAGCCAAGTGTTGAAAGCATTCAGAAGGAAAGTCCTGGTTGGAGGCATGAGGGCTTCAGCACCAACTTTTAAACCTCAATTTCTTGATTGCATATCTCCCATCTTCAAACCTACATTAAGAGGGGGAAAAGAGTGGGAAATACTCTCAATTAGGTGAAATACTCTTTGAGTGTGGCAGAACATTCTAACATTGTATGCACCACACTGATACACACACACAACAAATATTAAGTGCTACATAATGTTACCCCGGCACTTATCCTGTCAACTGACATGGAGAGGCTTCTGCCTTAGAACTGACTATAGGATTTTCTTTTGGCATGTCCATTCCAGCTTCCTGTCATCACTGACTTTTGTTTGGAGTAGAAGTGCAATATTAAAGAGGTATTTTGTGCTAAATTTCATTACCATCAGTCATGAGTTTACTCCCAGCAAACTCACTTTTTACGCTCATGTAATACAATGTCCTTGGCTGAAATACTCTGTGAAACATTTCAGATGTGCAGACTTCCATGCAGCATCACAGCAAAATGAGAAATGGCTGCTGCATTTCTAACTCAAAGGGAATAGTCACCTGTCATCACAGAACTCTGTATTTCTAACTGCTGAAATAGAAATCCAGAGCAAGTTAAAACAAAGTTAACTTTCGTCATAAACTAAATGGACTAAAAGTGAAAATTTCAAGTTCAGTTGGTCTGGTAAGTCATTAATTCAAATGAAGCTCCTTTCAACTTATGCTAAAAATAACCAAACAAACCAGAAAGAGAAATATGTATCACAAAAACATTAGGCTTTGTGTCATTTTGACACTGATTACACCCCCAAAGTCCATCCCACTTTATAGCAGATTTCAAAATTAAACTCCTTTTCTTGAAATCCATTATCTAAATTTTGGTTCACACTAAAAACACTTTTTCCACGCTGACTGCAAGAAGTATGCACTGATACTTACCTGAAACAGAATGAATATATGAAATTATCTCAAGATTGTTTATTTGTTTCAGCAGTTTGTGAGAAAGATTCACCCTCAGAGCAAGGTAAAACACTTGCCTTGCCTACATATTTAGCCAACCAAAAATAAGACTTTAAAGTCACACACATTGTTTCATTCAGGTATCACAAGTACTGCTGAATTCAACAATTACCAATGATTCCAAAACACTGAATACATTTAATTCCAGATGTATTTTAAGAAGGCAAACTTGAGACTCATTCTTTCATATTCAACAAACAAGAACCACGAAAATGATTCATGATTTGTGAAGAAACAGACCACTGAAAAAGCCCATTAGTACAAGGTACAGAAGTACAAAGTACAAAGCTGCACTTTGCAAGGAACAGCTAGTAAATAAACAGTAATTTTTGTGTATTCCTAGTCAATTAGAACACTGTAAAAGCATCCCAGACTGCTTACCTTCTGGAGACTCTCCCCCAAAGAACCTGCAATGCTGTCATTGTAAGAAAGATTAAGTGGTTTCAATCTAAATCAGTAACTTACACTGACTGCCAGGATGATCACCACTGCGGGGGCACATAACTATAGGTTGGTGTTCCTGGAGCCCGATACGTGGGCATAGTAACTGGATGAGGGGCTACTGGAGTTGGGGAATGAGTTGTCAACAAAGTACCTAGAATGAAGAGAACAGTTTTCAGTAAGCACAAATTCTAGTTGAGAGAAAAAAAAAAAAAGAAAAAAACTCAAACAAAAAGGGAAGGAGAGAAAAAAAAAGATTTAATTTTAAAAACAATTACAGCTTGCTCATCTTTAAAATTACCTCATTTTGCACTCCAGCCCCGATCTTCCTTCAAACCTTTATGCAAGGGGGTCATTTTAGCCCCATGGATGTTTAATCCAGTGTAACACAGATACCCATTACTCAAAAACAGCTCTAGCAAAAACCCTGCAATGTAAGTATTATTCACTGCAAGACTCTCCCACAGCAGCCTTTAGGTGCCGTAAGAATATCTGATGGCAGAGACAACTTGACTGAAAAACCAGAATAAATTAGTTCTTGTTTGCATTACAGGTTTTTACAGATTAAGAGGCTTCAGAAACAAGCAGCCTAAGAGAGCAGGGTCAACAGACTTACTCTACAGCACTTTGCAGAACCATTAACAAACACCTGGGACAAGTTTGCCCACGAACAAAACTTCAATGTTAGTTCAGTTTGTGATACCTAACTCCTCTATTTTTGAGGTTTCTCAAATTAAATTACAGATTTGACACAATAAAAACCAGAATCTTGAAATAAACTCATGGCTCTTGTTTTTTTGGATTACTAAATTGAGCATCCTTTGAGTGAATGTGGACGTTTCTTCGTGAGTTAACCACCTACTGAGTAACAAAGCATGACACCTCCTCAGTAAACACTCACAGATGAGACTGCATTACTGGTGAAACAACATTTTCTCCAAACACTACCACCAACAGACTGTGCCAATAGGAAGTAGACATCCTTAACCACTGCCCATGACACAGAGGACCAGCAGGTAGTGCAAACACATGAAGTGTTGTACCTGAACAGACAAGGAAGGTCTGTGACACTACATTTTCCTCAGCCTTAAGAGGCTGCTGCTTTCAACTGGCAGTGAGATATGCACTGGGGAGAGGAAGTCAGACTCTTAACACTGGTAAGATGAGAAGCAAAGGATGCAAGAGTAAGTGAAATTCCATACAGATATGAAGAAAAACTACCACCCCATAACACTGACATCTGAAAAGAGGATGCAATACCTCCATCCTTGGAGGTGATCAAAGCATCACTGAACTAGCTGGACTCGCTCTGAAGACACACTGAGTTACACAGTTTCAGGACTGTGCCAAGCACACCTGTGGCATCACGTTTGTGTAACGCAGTCGTGTTCCACCTCGACCTGAAAGCAGAGCCCCACCGAGAAACAAGGAGGGTGGCGAGTGCACAAACCTGCTGACATTGCCATAGTCGTCCCAGCCACCATGCCCATGGTCACCCCGTTCCCTCGGGGTGGGGGGATCGGAGCAGGATACATGGTTGCTGGCATTCCATTGGGCTGCACGACTGTGGTGTGGTGAATTACGTGGGGTGGTGCTGCATATAAAGGCTGTGTGTAGTAAGTGCCTTGCTGTTGGAGAAAAAACCAGTACACATTAAGTAATTACAGTGTATCTGTTGGGGAAGATAAGTGGTATCTTCTTTCATGAAAGTATCATAAAATAAAAGTATTAGTCTAAAGATGCAATGCATTTACAGAGCAGAAGCCAAAACATTCTTTTTAACTATTTCAACTGTGTTTCACTTGCAAAATTTTTAACATTTTATCCATTTTTAAGGCGTTTAGGGTAACATTCAAGATAGGGACCTTTGTAGAACTCCAATGCTGACTGTACTTTCCACAGGAAAGTAAGGAGTGATTTGTCATTCATTCTCTTCATTTTGTCTCCTTTCATATATTAATCCATGACAGAACTTTTCTCAATCTTTCACAACTTTTTATTCAGCTGCTCTTAGTTAAAGAACCAAAGATTTTTGACAAATCCAAATACACTAGGTAGACTGGATAAAACTTGTTAACGTGGTTATGAATTCCCTTCAACTACTGCTCACATGCCAGGCAGGTTTCCACCATGCAAAGAGGGCCAACTTTCCCCCAAAATATCATGTTTACTGAAGTGTCTTAATCCTATCTTTTCTTATAGCTTTCAACAGCTTGCTTAGCATGAGACTTGGTAACTCCCTGAATTACCACAGAACTTGTTAAAAAAAATTAATGCAACTTTATGACAATTTTTGATGAAATGAAATCAGGATATTGGTAGTTATAACATCCAGCACACATTTTGAAAACTACTTAATCTAGTGTCTCTTCAAGGACAGGCCACATTATCAGTAAGCGCAAGAGAGAATATAAAACTGCACGCACACTCTGTAAATGACTGTGTTAAGAATTCTTACTGCAGGCAGCTGAAGATTCTCTCCATGCACAAAGAAATGAATGTGATGAAAGGTTACGAGTTCACACAGGTATTACAGGGAACACAAAGCACCACCCAAAGTGACATTTTTTTGGATCTGCCTGTGTACCTGTGCATATGGATTCTGCTGTGGGTAGGCACTTCTGACTGGGTACACAGCAGTCTGGTAGGGATTCGGTGACGAGGAATACGGTGGCACTGCTCCACTGGTGGGTGAACAGGAGACTTTGTATGGGGTACCTGGTGTATAACCTGAAACAAAGGCAAATCTGCATCAAAACCCTGGGAAACACGGGGCAGTGCACGGTTTCCTGAAGTTAGGGCAACAATTCTTTTATTTCCCAATGCCATAACCTTCATGTGAGGACTCAGTAAGCTGGTCTCAATATGCAAGTTTAATCATTCACCTAATACTGGTAACAGTAACTGGAAATAGCCTTTGACTGTGTCAACTAAGCATGAAAAGTTAACTGTATATTTGCATCACTTACTTTTCAAATCTATGACTAGAGGGCAAAAAGTGCATTTTGGTAGTAACGTTATTAAATATTTGGATTGGGCACATTAGGCAGCATCCTTACACAGGAGGACTTGGCACATATTAGTATCACTCAACTCTCAACACTCCCCAAATTGTCCTGGCAAAACACAGTAACACTTGACTAACCTGCAGTCACCTTCTGTAGGAGATGATACAGCATAAGAACAGGAATGTCGAAAGCCCGAATCATCCAAAGAGCTCAAGATGGATTGTTAGAGAACAGAGACACACAGTCTGCAACCTCTATTTCCCCCTACGTTTGTTTGTATTTGTTTTCTGGCATTTTCTGAACTGGCTAAAATAAATATGAAAGGCCATACTAGTCTGGGCTATTGTGAAAAGATCTTGGGTCTCATGCAGATCCACCACACCAGAAAACACAACATCCACAGGCACTACTCCCATCGAGTTGGAACTGTACAAACTACTACCAAGGATGAACAGACACTCGGTAATTATAGAAAAAAAAAGAGACTATTGGAGTAGAGATTAGGTTGACTTGAAAAACTGTCTAGAATGTGCTGACTTCAACACAGAGAACAGATCTGAAGTCATACAGCAGAGAGAATGCTGGCATTTGTGCTGTCAAAAATCAGTCTGTGCAGACAGCACGATGACAGATGACCTCCATTCTTTTAGCAGAAGTCTGAGTTTCTTTGCAATTTCATTCCACCCTTCAAACTCAAAGCTGTTTAGCTAATAAAGAAATAGGTTTACTTCTTTAACAGAACTTATCACCTTTAAAGAAAGCTACACCACAGCACTCTCTCTGTTGTTTTTAGAGATCTTAAGTATTTCACAAATAGTGCATGCTGAGGAAGTAACTTCCATTAGTATGGGGAACTATTTGTGGTGGAAACCACAGCTACAAAATGCTGAACATGAAGCATCATTACTGAACTACAGCTATGTCCTCAGTGAAGCCCACTCTCATTCTAAAAACCCACAGGCAATTTCCTTTTCATTCTTGCAAGGTGGTAATTCTGCACAAGAGATATTTATTTTGTCTCTCTTATATGGGGCAAAGACCTTAACATGATTATTCAAAACTACAGTCATTTAAGATAGTTACCTGTAAAAAAGTCCCTTTTCTGTACAGCAGTGGCACATTCAAATACTGCTGCATAATATGATTTACAAAAGCTTTGATTCTACAAACAAGCAGTTACATCAGAAAGGTTAAAAAAGGCATAAAAAAATCCCAGCTGTTAGGACAAAGTACTTCAAGTTATCTTCCTGAATTAAAGGGTCTGTAGATTTTGAACTTTAGTTCACAGCTTAAAGAGTAGCCAAAAATTAAAGCTATTCTTAGTTCTGAAATAAAAGCTTATTTTCCATTCAACAGCAATAAAGACTCTAATAGTACCAGGTTTTTTAAAAATTAAGGACATTCAAAGATGGTATCCAACTTCTATACATCTTAGAACTTTTTCACTTTTGTGTGAAAAAGCAGTATTTTCTGACTTGGAATATATCTCATGCTATATAGCAAAGATTAATCAGTGCAAACTAATATTACAGTATGATTAAGTCTAACATTGGAGTCAAAAATCTGTCCCAGAAACCATAAATTTCTATTACAACATAACTAACAGAGAGCTAAAAAACAATCAATTGGGGAAAAACATTAGTCTCATGATTTGGTAAATTCATTCCATGCAGCTTATGTTCATCTTCCTGTGGCAGGATTTGCAAACTGCAACATGCATTAAGTGTGGAAGCACCTTTCAGTTATCTGATCCTGGGATCGAACCCCACAGCTACTCCTCAGCTCAGCTGCAGGGTACATGCAGTGGAGCACAGAAGGCAGACACATCACTAAGGTTACTCTAACTGTGCCACTGAATAGCCTGTTTGCAATAATAAAAGCCCACAGAGGGCTCTGGTGCCCAAGCCAAGAGTTAGACCCTGATGGGAACTGCTCTCCTTGAACATCACTCTCAGAAGAGCTCTGAAGCAGTCCAGTGCAAATGCACCCCCAGATATGACACTTGCACAGTGGCCACACTTACCCAAGGGACAGATCTTTAAATTTTTTTTAATTATTAGAACACTGATCCATTTCCTTACCATAAATTCAAAACCAAAGACAAGACAAAGGAGTGAGTCTGCACTCACTGTGCCAAACTGAACAGTGACACAGGTTGTACTAACGGGAATACTGCACAGTTCCAAGGAAAGCTACACACTTTTAACAGGTTCTGCAGGCAAACATTTCATAAGATCTACTCTGTCTTGTCTCAGTAATTGCTGCCACACCCTCAGGAGTCTCCTGGCAGTTAATGAAATGCATCCTTTACAAACACTGAACTTCCATACCAAGCAGACTTCCACAACATGAGCTCCCGATTTCCAGCAGTATACTTCCCTATCCCATAACACAAGGGCACTCAGGGACAAATCTGGTTATGTGCCATGTATATCTGGAAAACTGGCATAATACATGGAAGTGGAAGAGTTCCTGAGGATGGTCTAGATTTACATTAACAAAGCAATGTAAGGAATTCCTTCATGTACAAAATAAGCACAGGGAGAACGCTGTTGTATCAGATCCATGCTCCTGGTTTACGTGGAAATGAAATGCTGCTGTTACTGTTTTGTTTCACAGATTGGCACATCCAAATCATGTTCTATTAGTGAAAGCAGGACTACACAAAAATAACTTTGGAGTGCTTTGTTTCCTGTGTCTGTTCTTCCATCTCCCTTTTCCTAGGCCTCTCACGGTACCCTTCTCTTAACCAACACACATGCAGGTGCAGTTACCTAAAGCCTCTCCTGTGTCCACTGTGGACAAAACACTTTTACCCAGCAACCAGGCTTTCCAGACATCAGTTTGTGCAAGACAATTTTAAGGGCAGAAAGACACCAGCATGCTGAACTGGGAAAGATATGATTTAAGAAAAGGATGAAAAAGAGTAATTTTGAGGACAACAAACAGAAGAAAAAACAAGAATCTGGAAATGACCAGTAAGATGCAAAACAAGTAGAATCACGAAAGAAGCAGTGAAGGGAAATGCAATGTAAGCCTCAAGCATCATCCTGAAATACAGAAACAACAGCTAAAACTTCAGCTGTTCTCTTCTCAGAAGGTGCAAGCACTATGACTTAAGATAAGATTATGTAAATTTTAATTTATCAGATGAGTCCTTATGAGTCATATTCAAACATAAACTTATCCCACAGTACAAGTGTTACTGTGAGCCCCTGCAGCTTTTCCTCATTCTTTCAACAACTTTCAAACATACCTACCACACATACCTGTTTGGAAGGTAGGATTTGCTCCAGGATACATGTTAGGGGAATAGGCAGGAGCAGCTGCTGCATAGCCCATTGGGAAGCCAGCTGGAAGAAAGTATAAGTCAAAGTTACTTTCTTGACTGACTGCACAGTCTACCCAGATTTTAACTGAGGTAAGCAAACAGCCAGCCTTCAATCCCACCTCCTCAACTAAAACACTGGGCTCCCCTTCTCTCAGGCCACCTGGAAGTGAATGCCAGGTGAGAACAGAACTTGTGACACCTCTGCTTTCTCCCTTACATCCCTGTTTCAGTAAATCTCTGTTGGCCAAGGAGCTCTTAAGTTAGCTGGAAAACAAAGTTTTGTGTGATTATCCTACATTCCTTCCCCCCCAGCATGAGTTTTAAGATTTGATGTACATACAGCATTTATCTGAAGGGACTTTTTCACAGAAATAAATCCCTCCAAGTCAGAGTGACTCTGACTCTCCAGACCAGTGATATCTCAAGCAGAAAGTACGAAGCAGCAGTAGTCCAAACTGCTCGTTAAATTTGACAGGGATTTGTTATTACACTTGGTATCTAACAAGCTCCCCTATTTCAGGCACACCCTGACAGTTACCAGTACAGAGGGACTCACAGAGGCACTGGCAAAATGAGAGTTAAGCACTTCTACACCAGAGTAAAATGACCAGGGTTGAACTAATGTGACAGACTGGCCTCCAACACAAGGCAAAGAACAGCATTAGCAAAAGCCAGTTACTTGAAAGATATGAAACTTGCTTAGATTTAGTAAGTGAAATTTCTGAATTAATCATAGCTATTAATTTTTCCATGAACTTATTTACATATTCCAAACTGTATAAAACCGAGTAATGACTGTATTTAGAAAGATGGAGTCACTACCATATTCTGTTATCAAAGTAAAAAGATTTCATCTTCTCCAGATAAAAGGCAATTAGCATTTGCATCTCCACTGTTAAGACTTAAAGCTGCTAGTTTTAAACCATTATTTCAATTTTAAGGGCTTCTATTTCATTATAAATCCCAGAGTCCTCAGCAATTACTCTCAACAATAAGAATTCCTCAGCTCAGGACTATATATGCTAACCTAGTTTTGTAAACACTCTGTAAACATATCAAGTGGCATACACTTGGCACTGCTATTGGGTGGTCAGCATGGATAAGACTAAGAAAAACATTAGGCTTAAAAATCAAAGTTAAAAATAACATATCCAAGTAGTAACAACAACTTTTCAGAGTGTAAATAGCTCTTCAGTTTTCAAACTCATGAGCTGCTGGTGAAAAGCTTTTGTACAGGTTTGCACCTTCAGGAGGACACTTCCAGTCCTCCTTCCTGTCTTCACAGCTTCAGCTCCACAGTTGAGCCTCTGAGCTGCTCAGGAAACAGTCATTTGTGAAAAATGGAACTACAACAAGCACCAGCTTTAACTTCTACACAGAACTTCCATCTGCATGAGAACATTTGAATATTGATTTTTTGCTGGTGGAAACCTATCCAACAACCTAAAATAGGTCTAGTATAATATAAACTGTTATTAAATATGCAACAGCTTTAGAAACACATTGCCTTTCAATAATGCATTCCACCTACTGCCGTGTTCCTTACTTTCTATTACCATGCAATCCATGCAAATGCAATGATGCTGAGTGGAGAATCTGCAGCTTTTAAATCAGGAGAGGCAAAAAAGGGGGACTTACTCATGCAACAGTTTTAAAAAAAAACCCTAAAATACAAGTCTACTTTTCCATTTAGAGAATGTGCTTTATGTTTATCCCAAAATCTTAAAAGCCTGAACCAGGCAGCTTAGTAAACTAATGGTGTAACACATTATTGACTAAGCTGAATTTAAGGGTCACAGTTGTGTGAACTGATGAACCGACTCCTGCAAGGGAGAATTTTGAGTAACCAACTTGTAGCATGATATTAAAGGCACTTCTGTAACAATTCTACTTCAATTCCACATATATCAGTTATGCAAACTAACAAATATAAAGCACTTACATAATTCAATACATAGTCTAGTATGTGCAACAGTAGAATAAAAGATTAGAAGTGGTAATGTTGTTTAAACTGCTATTTATGAATCCTCAATAGTATATCTTCCAAAGTAAATTAAGGTATGACTTAGTTTAGTATAAACAAGAGCTTCAATGCAATGTATAAATAGTTATAAGTACAAATGAAACCCTGGTTAATATAAATCTGCATTTAGAAAATGAATAGAGCTAAAAATACAACTTCATATTTAAATAATTCATAATAATCTTTACCTAAAGCAAAAGAAAGTCCTGAAAAAGCAATCTATTATAACTATAGAAATAACTGTCGCATCAATTATATTAATTAGTAAACCTCTGCTGCTTGCCTTATTGTAAAATCACTGCAGCCCTTATAACTCAGTTACAGGGAGTAAAACCATCCTGCAAGACTTATGGTTACACAGCATCAGCTTTACAATTTATTACTGCACCACTCCAGTCACTCAACAGACTTAAAAACATTGCAACACACTTTGTGTTTTCCCCTTATAAATACTGTAGAAATCAAGAAATGTACACTAGTTTGAGGAATCTGAAAAGCAAAAAATAAAATTAAAATGTTTTTGAGACAGTTAGCAATAAGGAGAATTCATTTATGCACCAGTATTTAGAAGGAGGATCACAGAAAAGTAGAACAGGAAAATATGACCACTAGAGCATTACCTAAGCTGAAAAACAAATTTAAGAACAGTAAATACCAGTAGGAAAATATAGTACAGCTACCGAGAATATAAACAGTAACAGCAGAGAGTGATTTCTACCTCCCAACATAGACACCAAATAAATCACAAAAATCCTTTGCTGTAAAAGCTGAAAAAGTTTAACATTTTACGGAATATAAAATGTGAGCTGAAAGACCCTCCGGCCTCTCCCAGAATGGAAATTCCCTGATCTCACAGATACCAGAAATAAAAAAAGACAGCATCAAGACATGCTGCTTGAAATGTCTCCCAGAGGCACACAGGCTTCTCTCTGGCCTTCCTGGAAAGCTCTGTCCAAATGTAATTTTGCCTCATCCAACTTTTAGACTATGGAGATATCAGAAATGAAATCTGCTTGCACACACATTAGGAGATGAGGGGAAATAAACCCTGGTGAGAAACCTGAAGTCAATGAGAAACAGATAAAGCAAGAAATACATTTGTGTTACAAAACCATTTTTGGTCATTTTCTTGGTCCCATCCTTTGTGCTATGCTTTGGACAGTCATAAAACATGAGCATGAACAAGAATGAGAGGATAGAAAGGTTAACAGTGCCTGTCAAGCAGCAGCAGAAATAGACTGACTCCTCTTCTTGCAGGGTGCAATTATTAGAGCTCCTAAAATAAGCTGCTTTGGAAGAGATACTGAAGTTAGAAATATAACAGAAGAAATAACATCACTCTTGAAATGTCACTTTTTAAATTTAAAGACAACCCCACCCCAATTCCCAAACAGATTTGCATGAAGGCATTCTTTAATGACTATTTCTTCTTGAAAGCAAAGAGCAGTAGAATTTGTTAGAAAACAGAGTTACTTACCTGGATAACCAATTCCTTTGGCATTTGCATAGGGAACCCCAGAAGATCCAGGGCTATACACAGGATTCATGATTTCAGTAACTGAAACAGGAAACAAAGAAAAAGAAAACCAGTATTTACTTAAGTATAGGGAAAACTTGAAATCTCAGCAACTACTGTGGAACTAGAAATTAGGAAAGTGTACTGGAAGAAAAAGTAACAGAGGAAAAAGCAGCAATTCCACTACTCATCAACACTAAAACCATAGCCACAAGCAGGAGAGAATCACTGCAGAAATAAAATTTCAAAGCATCCCAAGCCTCAATCAGCTAGAGAATGTCTCAGGAATGAAACATTCCCTGTTGTGGAGCATGCTTTCAAAATATTTCCATCACGCCGAGTTCCCCCTGGTGCACAGATCCACAGCCCACTGCAGGGGTTCACTTGTGTTGGACATCTCCCCTCATTCCATCTGTAAGTCACTTGTCCATCTACCATCCATCAATCTTGGCCTCTTCCCCTTTTGTTTATGAAGCCTCTTGCCAAGGGAAGGAGACACTTATGGTCTATTCCTACTGGCATTTCAAGCCTGGGATTCCAGTCCTTTACCAGCACTAAATTATCAACCATCAACAGCCCAAGGAAGTGGTAAAAGACTCTGTACATTTAGACAGCCAGCCCACATTTATTTATTTGTTTACTTGCTGCCAAGTTCTTCAGAGCCCATGAGAAGCTGGCAGTTGTGTCCAGTCCTTTCTGAATGATGCATTCATGCACCAAAACAGCACCTACAGCCAACATCACCCACAGGAACAAAACCAACCCCCCAGTTTTAAAAAGAACCTCGTACACAAACACCACAGAAAGTAAAATGGTATTGAAGATGCTTCTCAAGTGGCTCATACAGGACTACTGTTTGCAACTACTTTTCTGGTATTTTAGAAGAAAATCCACGTATTTAAACCTTAGTATCTCCAATCATCTGATTTTCTGTATATATTTAAAGATTAAGCACATCTCAAGGGAGGTTTAGGTTGGATAGTAGAAAAAGATTCTTCCTCCAGAGGGTGGCTGGACACTGGAACAGGCTCCCCAGGGAAGTGCTCAAGGCACCAAGCCCGACAGCACTGAAGTTTGGACAATGCTCCCAGGCACAGGGTGAGACTCTTGGGGGTATCCTGTGCAGGGCCAGGAGCTGGACTTCTATGATCCTTGTGGGTCCCTTCCAACTCAGCATTTTCTGTGATTCTTCCTGCAAGCACCCAGTTTTCACTACAAACAGCCTCCAGCATCAAGACAGAAAGGCACCCTATGAAACCAAACTTTCTTAACTGTTAATAGCTGATACTTCAGTCACTTACTCTTCTACATCTCAAGCTGTCTTACTTAAACTGCGTTAAACTGCTTAACACTCTGTTGGTTTAATAGAATTTTGTAAAAAAAAATTTAGGAAACAAGAAAGTCTAATTCCACATGTGTTACCCTAGTTACAGAACACGTTAAGGCAGGAATTCAAGTGGAATTCATCAATATAGCTGCACTGATAAACCTATGGTAAGTGACTCTATAAAGCATAAATAGTTTGCTTTTTAAATAAACGCTAAAACCAGCCCTGTGCCAAGAGTTTCAGCAGCACCTAGTACACAACAGAAGAGCCATTTGTGCAAAATTAAGAAATCAAAGTAAGTGCTATCAGTAAGTTTATCATCAGGTTTCACAAAACACTCAAAGTCGATATAAGAGCATTACAAGATTTTACCAGTTTTTTGGATTTCCCCCCACTTTGCATTAATACTAACTCACACATAATTGCCTTTTTCCCTCCAGATTCATACTTGATTACATATCAAGATAACAGAATCCCCTAAGACTGAGTTAAAACCCAAACAACCTGGCATTTACATCGCTTAGTATGAATAAAGTTCCCCAGAGCATGTTTCAATCACCTGACCCACATCCAAAATTTCCATTTGACACAAATCTCTTTGGAAATGTCCTACAGCAAACTATACTTCAAGTCTAAAGTGCCATTTCTCACTGAATCCCCGTGGAGTTTTAGCAGCATTAACTCTGCTGTGCCATAATCAACAGGTGTATTTTGCTGGACAGCATTTTGTTGTAGCAAGGCTGCTCTGTCCTCCCACACTTTCTCCAGTGTACCCCCTCTCTAGAAAAAGGACTCTCATTTACTTGAGAGTCTTCTTCAGTCCACTTCAGTCTGTTCCCATTATTTCTCCCTGCATTTTCCTCTCATTTGATGATGTCACATTTTGTGTTTGAACTAAAGGTTCAAGCTTCACTACGGTTTCAGCATTTCCCAGTCATGGGGCAAAAGTCTTAATGAAGGAGGTGGATAAACCCTCCCACACAAATGAAACAGCCCTCTCCCACACTGCTGTATCCCCACAAATATGCTACTCCTCCTTGTATTCTCTACAGGAATTAGGAGCAAAGAAGACCCTGTAACCCTCTCAAACCACCCTGAATGGCAATGAGAAGAAAAAGGACTGTCAGCTGGGAAGTCAGAAAGGGGCTTCTGTGAATATTTAGGTAAAATACATTAAAAAACCCCAACTATTACAAGTATTAGTAGTCAATGACTGCAGAAGAACACAAGGACATTCACTGTGGGGGATGACTTAAAGAAGTCACACAAAGCTGAAGAGGTATAGAAAATTAATAGAAAAGGTAAGACAAGACTTGATCTCGAAGTACAGATTAAGAGAGAGGAATTCCATTTAAATAAGGGGAAAAAACCTATGGCACTTGCAGCCTCAAGCTGCCTCTTCTGGAAACAATGTCTGCTTCCACTTCAAATGTATCCACACTTCCAACCCCACATGTGTACAAACACACATTAATTCAACTTGGATTGGACAGACCTTTTGGAAAGGTATTTATTTTCACCCACTGCTGTCACCACTGACAGACAAGTCAGGAGCCACCAGCCTACACCAAGTGCTCACAGTCTTTGTAACTCAGACAAAACATCAGATCGTTCCTCATCAAAACTAATTATTTTCGGGTCTTCTCTGAAGGACCCAACATGTGTAACTGTAATTATACAGCATTACCCAGTGGTTGCAATCATCCCACTCTTACCGTAATTTCACTTGGAAGGGCATCTGTTATATTGAAATGTGGAATCTCGCAGTCCACTTCCCTGGAACGCTCCAAGTCCACATCAAACACTTGGGAAACCGGTATAAAGCAAACCCAAAGAATCGGGCCTTTCAACTGCTTTGTTGGCAGTCCCTCCAAAGCATTCTCATGTTAATGGATATGCAAATAAGTGTCTACTGTGCATCATCTGTATATAAATTGCACAAAACAAACTGTGAACGAGTTACTCTCTCAGCTGAAATGAAGGCAATCACACTTATTAAAGACGCTCCGATTAAAGACCATGCAAGGATGCTTGGGAAGTGCAAATGCTTCACCTTTCACTCCTGCCAAAGCCAGGCAATTAAACTCAGTTTTGATCAGGCCTGTTAAATCTCATCTTGGTACAGATACCAGGACAATCATCCTCCTCTTAAATCCACGTTTTGGGAAGCTGAGCGCAAAGGCCAACTGCTGCTAGTGCTGAAGCTTTAGCACTCCCACTTGGATCTCTTCTGCACACAGCTTTTCCTGCTACATTTGGAACACACACATTTCTAGGAAATTCTGCTTTTAAAAACCGTGTCAGAGAGATTTGCATGCAAACCTCCACAGATCACTGCAAATCCTGCAGGACAAACTGCACGTTCCTGGGTAACAGATGTATTTTCTTACCACTGATTTTCAAAGTTGTGCAGAAACACAGAGAACAAGACTTACTGAATGTCACTTGGTGCTCATTTTATGACAATTCCATCACAAAACTGGAGAAGAATCTCCAAGTACCTCGCCTAAAGCACACTACTGTGTCCATTAACGCTTTCCTTCTTGGAACTTAAGCAGACTCACACCAAATCATTGCAGTGCTTAACATCTATCCACCCTGGAACACTTTTAGAATGCCACTTGTTGTGAAACTGTACTAACAGCCTAGTTTCCACTTACAAAGTTAATTACCATCTTAGTAACATTCTACCCGTTTGACTTTCAGTCAAAGCTTAACAGAACTAAAATTTACAAGTGTCTGATAGTTTGTAATGTAAAAGAAGTAATTTCCACTGCTAAGTAGCAAAGAAAACAGTTCATGACACTTCAGCTCTTCAAATAACTGACAAAGATTAAAGTCTCAGTTACTTTCTGTTAAAACTTCAGCCACCAAAACAGGCTGTTTAATGCAAATCCGAGGGCAAATAACAGGCACTTCTGTCACAATTAGTTTAAAAAAGGGGGCTTGTATCAGGAGGCATGTAAGGCTTCCTAAAGACCAAGACAAGGCATCCCAGGCTGCACTGACACTTGCAGATAGCTGAATGTCTTCCATGCATCCAAGACCTCAAAAGAGGTCACTGAATTTTACCAGGAAGCAGGTAATCCCATGTTCAGTCCAGGGCACGGGTTCATGGTAGTCCATGGCTGCAGCCAGCTGGAATCAATGCCTACACAGAACTGCCATGCAGCCGGCAAGCAACCCCACCCCTGTGCTGGGACCCCTCACTAAGTTGGTTGGCAGGAGTGTGGGATCTGTGGGAGTTTTTTTGGATACAGGATTGCTATGTCTGCCATCTACCAGCTTGAGAGAACCAAGACACATCACCAAATGTCCAAGACAGCACTGGCTCCAATGCAAGGAAGGGAGCAGGACTGGACAGTAACAGCACAGACTGAGGGTGCAGAACCAAAGCCTGGAAAAGGACAATTCACAACTGCCCAAAGTTCACACATAAAGTAAAATACAGAGCTGCAAACATCATTCCCAAGCAAGTCTCACTCCCCTGCTCGAGTTACAAGATGTTACAAGAATAAGACAGCTGCAATCACCTTCTATGCTTTGTGTTTTTTCTAAGACTAAAAAGGAGCAGTTTAGACTTTTCAGTCCTGTCTAATGAACACAATTCTCATCTGTAAACCTGTCTTACCGGGGGTTTGTTATGGGCGGTTTTGTGTGTAAAGTACACACATATTAAAACAACGCTACCTGGACCCAATATCAGTAAGGACAGACACAACATGATTATATGTCAAAGACTCAACAGTTCCATATGTCATTCACAAAAAGAAAACATATACAAAAAATTTAATAGTAAGACCCTGCTTGTGATTGCTGCATTGCTCTACTCTTCAAAAAAACCCAGAACATTACCAAAACCTTTTTTTTTTTTTTTTAAATCTTCTACCTACGGAAAACATTAAACAAAATGCTTTGCATTTCTCAAAGCCTACAACTTCTGTTGTTGCTATGGCACAAGGGATAGGAATTATCATCTCCAATCCTCCCATCTCCTGTAAAACTTTGAGTTCGTGGATATTCTCATCTCAAGTCCCCAAATCATCAACTCCTCACTGTAAGAACCTTAAAAGTCTACCTATTGCCAAATTTCCTTTTCAGTTTATTCCATATTCCTTTTTGAAATAACATGAAACCGTCACAAGTTCACAACTAAGAGAGAACTTCGAAAAGCCTCTTAACTCCCCCTCCTTTTTAACCTTAAAGTTGAAGAGTGTAATTACCACCCCAAACAGACAGGCTGGAAAGTGTGTGTTGTACGAGCGTGGAGGTTTTATGACACTGACAATTACACATCTTACAGTAAAATCACAGCAGAGCAGACAGAGAGTCTGGTCGCATTAGGTAACGCACACACCGCGATCAACGTTTACGAGCAAATGAAGTCCAGCTCTTCTCCCGATCAGAGCTCTGTGCTCCCCTCACCAAACCCGCACTTTTACCTTTCTCAGAGCACCGATTTCACCATTCGCGCGGTGTTTACTTGGCTCCAAGCGATCTAGAAAAGCACTGCAGGCCCGGTTTGTACCTCTTTCCGTTCTGGCTCACAGCCCTTTGCAGACACACAGGGGACTGCACCCGAGC
>NW_021940687.1:1409471-1446527 GCF_001715985.3 Manacus vitellinus
CCCAATAATTTTTTTTTGCCCAGAAAATTAATATTTCTGGTCCTTAAAAAGGAATGCATGAAGCTGCACACACTTGTGGTAAAAGCCCAAGCCCAGACAACACTCAGCACTGTTCAACAACTGTTAAGGAAACATAACTTTGTGAGCATCTGGAGGCAGCCTGAACAGAGAGCGTTTGTCCAGAACAGTCAGTACAAACAGCACCATTATTTCAGGGGTATTTCTGACAGGCAGCACAACTAACACTACCAAAGAGGGACTACCAGTGGGACAGCAAATACATTATTCACTGGTCCTAGGTTGCACAGGCATATATAAACCACTGTGCTGCCAGAGCAACAATCTGAACTCTTACACCCTGGCAGCACATATATAAGCCAATTGCTATTGTTTTGTGCAATTATTAATCTCATATATTAACTATATATCAGTTGTATGGTTCACAACCCTTGTCAACCAGTCCAATACACACATATAAATGTGGTTGGGAAAAAAATTATGACAAGATGGAAATTATTTTTAAAAACCAGTAAAACTGAAGATCTTCTGATATTTCTCTTGTACACTGTCAGTAGTAAAATGTAGAAATGATAACGTTCTCTGTAGCAGAATTGCAAATTGATTCACAGCTTACTGACATTTATGACAGGTAGGACAGCTTGCTCTTTTCTAATTATGCTCAGATATCTCCCTCTTATTGTAATACCCTTTCCAGAAATGTGAGCTGACACTCATCAATCATGCTGGTCACTCACAGGAATACTGCAGGGAATGGCAGTTGGGGCACTGGCTCCAGCACAAAAAGAATGACACCATTAATGTCTCAACAGGAACGAGGATAATGGTGACTCAGAAATAGTGTCTCCAGCACTACAATACCACCCTGTTCCTCTGAGTGGGGTTTGTTTGGGTAAGAGGAGAGAGCCCTGTCTGGGGGATGACAGGCCATCACTGCTGTAACCACCGTAATGACACCAAAAATTGCTCTGAAGATGCTGGCCTGGACTCTGCAATCCATCTGTTGGAGGGGACTCAGGGTTTAGGAATGAGGAAGTGACAACAAAGGCTCTGCGGGGAATAATGCCATCTATAGGGAGATGGTACTTGCTCCAAAAAGAATTCCTATGTTTTGTGGGATATTCCATAATACCTGAGACACCCAACAGCCCACCTCCCACTATTCTGCACTGCTAAAAACTTCCTCTGCTACTCTCTGTCTCATCTGGAATTGCTTGAACTGCTCTGGAGACCTGGGCATCTCCAGTGCCCTTGGCCATGCCCTGAAGAGGTGGAGCACTGCCTTGGATCCCACACCCAGTGGCAATAGGACCTCCTGCAGTAGCCTGACTCTTTCATCTGGGTAACACTTTTCCAGTTTTGTGTAAAACAAATGGATAGTTACTCACTGTCTTCTTAATACTTTAGTGGTTCTTTGGTGGTTTTGAATTGTGTTGTCTGTGTATTTTAAACCCATGATATAAATTCTGAAGGAAGCAAAACTTGCTGGCATGCAATTAGGAGCATGTAATGGAGATATGTGGAGGGTCATATTAATTCAGGATACATTTTAATTGCTTGTCTATATTGTTCAGCAGTCTCAAATCAGCCTATATCTAAAAAATTACCCCTAAGAGTTGGCATCTTGATTGAAAAGTAGATTTTAGGCAGTTTAGATTGTCTTCAATAGGACTAGTGAATGCTATAAAAGTATTTCACAATCATTTCTCATTTTTGGTTTCTTCCATTCCTACCCCTTTCGCACCATTCAGGAGTTCTTCTCATGCTTCTCCTTCTTAGTTTTTTGCACAAGATCAAAATGCCATCTCTGTAGTCCTTATCACTCTCTCCATCATTGAAACTCTTCAGAAGTGCATTTTTCAATCAAACACTCTGGGTGACAAATGCAGTTCAGAGGATCGTACGTGGAAAAAAGCGATGTGCGAATGTGTTGACCGTCTGAGGGCAGAACCCCACTGACACATCAACCACATGAAAACACCTAAGAATGCTATTATCCCTCACTCTTTCCCTTTCCCAGGAGTGGACACATTCCCTTTTTATATGAGTTTAATTTCTGTATGGGACACTTGCTTTCCTATAATGACAAGTCCATCACAGGTATCTTCATCAGGTACACAAAAGCCTCTGAAAATAACAGTCCATGTGGACACCATCTGTGGCACAGTTCTAACTCACATTCAGACATGATTTATTATTCAGCAGAACCTCTGCTTTTGATTCTGCTTTATGGGCATCAGAAGTATTTTCACTCAGTGCACACCTCCCTTTTGCTGTGCTGCAGCATTCCCTTCTCCATGATACACGAGTTTGTTAACAGGCACTCAATTGGGCTCTTCATTCCAAAGCATAATATAATAAAAGTAATTAATGTATGTAGTTAAATAACCAGACAAAATACTATTTCCATCTTAGTGAGGATTGAAAATGTGCCACAGAAAACATGGAAAGAACTTCATAATGATTCCAAACATCTGAAAGCCAGGAATTACAAAATTAAAGATGAAAAATTGAACAGAGTTTGGGATGTGTGTAAATATCAGGGTCTCATAAATCAGCTCAACTCTACCCTGTTATTACATGGATAAATCTACAAGGTAAAATCCTTAATTAACTGGTTAGATTTCTTTTGCACTAATTGGAGACAGACTTAAGCCACTGTGTCCTATTGATAAACATGTGGACAGTTTTGTTGATGAACTGTAAGGTTTCTCAAAGGTCGAGTAAATAATAAGGAAACACATATTTCCTATGTTTCTGTTTGTAAGAGCCTACAACAAGGACCACCTCATTGTGGCATTTAGTGGGGTTTTACAAATGTTCATTGCTGTTGTGACTTATTTTAATGATGCAAATCATCAGCTACATCTTTGCTGAACATTGTTGAGAACACTGTAATGATCTCCCATAGTTTCAAAAGCAGAGGAGAGAGACTTCCCAGACCTGCAGGCCATTAGCAGTTGTTCTGGCAGAGTGAACACCTGCTCTGTTTTTATAGTGCTGTAAGTCACCATGAGCCTCTATAAATAAAACTGGCAAATTCTTCTGTTAGAATTTAACAATAAAAATTCAATATAGAACTAGTTAGCACCACCACCACCCCCTTCCCAAATTCAAGATAAGTAATCTGCTAAAGATAAATGTTTAACATTGTTTAATCTAGTATCAGTAGAATATCTGGCAATTCCCAGAGAATGTTTTGGAATACTGTATTTAATTTTCCCAGTATTTGCCAGAATCATGAGTAAGAACAATAGCACTCAGAAAAGGAAGCTAATTTGTATTCCCTGTCACTGACCTGTTGCTGTTTATTTGATGCCAACATTTTGCAAAAGACAAGAGAAGTAGGGTTAATTCTGTGCTGTCAAGAAAGAAAGAAAAATAATGTTATAGTTTTGATATATGAAACAAAGAAATCTAGTAATTTATGTTCCCTTTTTCACTTGTTCATTACTAAAGTGAAAGAGTATATTTGATTTATTAATTATAAAGGTAATTAAGTCCTGATTGTATTTATTTCTCCAGACACTTCAACAAAGAATGACTTAAAGCAGCAGGAAGTCAGGAGTGTTACAGAGTCTGCTGCAGACAGATCCCGGCCTGTATTGCTCTTGTTCCATCCCACAGGGAACCAGGGAACAGGGCTAGTGCAGGAATCACCCAACAGTATTTGCTTCACTACAAGTGTCTGTCTGCAAAAATTAGGGTTATTTCCTAGAATGTGCAAGGGAGAAAAGAGAAAATATGAACATTTTTCTGCCTAAGTTTTAAGCATGATTCAAATAACTCTGCTGCTGGTAATTCTCATAAACAGTACATTCTTTTTTGCACAATGGAATTGTTTAACTTTGGCTAAACAAACCTGCAAGGATTTTTCTGCTGCTACTTTTTCGTAAAAATTAATCCTATTGTGAGTGAGGGCTATGTTCTGGAATTCGTGGGTATAACCAGTTGTCTTTTAGACAGGATAAATGTAGGAAGGATACATTTCTTTATGGAATAAACCATGGAAACCTAAGTTCCACCACCCCAAATACAGACTACATAGAAGGGCGCTCAGTGACCCACGGTGTGTGGGTGAAGGGATTTCCCTGGCAGCTGCATCCCAGTGCAGCAAGGGCTGAGCTGTCTGTCCTGTGTGTCTGGCCAGGGCAAGTCCAGCACCAGAGCATTGGACAGAGGAGCCAGAGAAAGCTCAAGTGGCAGTAAGGACTCGCTTTAGGATCGTGGCCAGAATGAACTTCTCTGGCCAAGTGCAAGCTGGGAGGGACTAGATGTTATGAGTAAGGAAACTTAATTTTGCTTAACTCTTCCTGTGCCCAAGGAAATGGACCTTTGTGTGTTCTTTGGAAAAGAACAGGGCTACATCAAAGTAATATTCTGTGAATACCCTACTTCATTCTCAGTTTCTCCTAATGGAAAACAACTGACAAGATTCCAATACAGACCACTCAGGTCAAGCCCAAAAGCTGTATTCCTGATGTTTAATTCCACATGAAGCGGTGTCCTGGGGTTTGTAAGGTGGCCGGGGTGGAAATGGGAAAGAGACTTAAGTCTGCAGGAGATGGGATTTGAGAGACCCGGGGAAATGGCTTTGTTAAAAACATGCACCGTGTCCTTACTCTGCAAAGCCTTTAAACACCTGTTTAATGGGAACCAGATGTGCAGGTCTCACAGAGGAGTCCTCCTGCCTTTCTCTTTGTTTCTGTTTCCACTGCTTGTCTGCAGTCCCCACTGCACCCAAGCAAAGGCAGGGATCAAGTGTCACTCTGTGCTGGAGCAGCAGCCTGGTGCTGGGCACAGCACACATGCAGCCAGCAGCACGTAGGAGTTCTCAGGGACTAAACTGTGCTTTATGCACATAGAAACATCAGCAAACTCCAGTTAGGAATTGTACAAGGCAAGATTGTGTATATGAGAGAGAAAACTTTTCAGACAATTAAAATTTGGCCAAATTTGGGGTAATTCATAGTAGGGCAGCAAAAAGCTGTGCCTGTGACAGCAAGGCATCATCCTTGCCCTGTTCCAGGGCTTGCTAAAAAAGCTATGAGGATCTGCTCCATGAAGGCAAACTGTTGTTTTCTTCCGTAGCCACATTCTTGGCCACAACTGAAAAAAGTTAGTTGAAACTACAAAAGAAATCTCTGGAATGTGAATTGGGCTGAATGGCATTCAACCTGAGTGGCCTCAACTTGGCAAAGTGATAAGAAGTTGAAAAATAAAGGTTTTCCATGGGATGTGCCAGACAATGTTCTCTATGAATATGTGTCCTTGCCTGTTCACCCTCCACACTTGCACACACACATAGTCAGTGCTACTGCATCACTGAAGAGTTTATAAACAGCAACATCCCCAACTAATTATGCATATTGACAGTCAAATTGTAAGAAGACAGAGCTGGACATTTCAAGGATGTTAAAATTGTAAAAAAAAAAATGTTCAAAGTGGCTGTGAAGTTAAATGGGTATTTGCTATTTACAAATATGATGCTTACATGTGGTTACCATGGAAACTCGAGATGGAAAATAAAAAGTGAGTTTAGCTTCATCTTGAAACTGCCCTGATTGAGAGGAGAACAATAGCTGACATTCCTCCACTAGGAGAATAATTGCCCCTCTTGAAGAATGTACACTATGTTTCTCCATATTTTTAGCTGCTATGCAAAGTTTTAAACCTGCAGCCAACTGAAGATAAAGCTCAGATAATTGATACATGTGTTGTTAAGAATTAGAGCACAGTATGATTTATTCTTTTTCCTGTGCTATTTACCGAAATGGCAACTATTCAACATTTTCTCTTCTAAGTCTGCTTCAAGTGATTTTGTGTCACATCTAAGTCTCTGGCCTGGTAATTCTCCTCAAGTACATTTTTTCCCCTTATCTGTGTTTCTGCTTTGACAAGATAATGAGTGAAGCATGCTCTAAGGATGTGACTCATTTCCATCAAAACAAGCTTCCTGAGAACCAGAGGCTGGGAGATGACCACCGACCTTGGAAAATTTTAGAACGATTCTAAACATGAATTAGTTGGCAGCCAATAAAATAATATATACAGTAATAAATAACTGAAGAAGTTATTCCTAAATAAAAGTGCACCCAGTGAGATTGCAGCGAGCACTAAGGCTGGAAATCAGAAGGCTGCACAGATGGTACCATCTGTCTGTCTCCTGGGAATCATTGTGGTGCTGAAAAAGCCCTTTGAGACAGATGCTCAGAGCCATGGAAGTGTTTGCTAACAGACACACATGCTACTACCCCTGGCAACGCTGTGTGGGATCCGGGTGTTGGCCAGGTACCTGCACACAAATGGAGCTGGGATATTCAATGTGCCACAGTTGGAAAAACAGCGAGTGAGTGCAAGGTCTTGTTGCCAAAAGTTGGAAGTTCCACTAAAGATGGGATTCAAAGAAGGGCAGAGGACCAAGAGCCGCAGGCATGTGGATGGACACTGAAACTTTAGGATGAGTCCGACAATTTCTTTGATATTATTTTTTCTTCTTTATGCACTAAGTTTGTTCCTTTTGTTATCTACACTAGCTTACAAGCCAATAGTTCCTTTTGTGTGGACACAGAGTCTAATTTACATCAGCTGCAATTCTTCCCTATTTCATTGGGAAGAAGTGTTGTTCTTGCTAAATGGCAAGAAATATCACTTGCAGAGCTGTCGAACTTGTATTTTTCTTATTTTGGATGACAAACTTCTTTCCAAAAACTGTGCTATTTGACAGATGAATGCCCTTTCACTTCTTCACTTTTCATGGTGTTTTTAAAATGCTTCCAAATTATTAAAATTAACAACAGTGAGACACTGCACTGAGACACTTTCAGATGGTAATGATTCTACACTTCTGCTCTGATGGATACCTGTCTCACTCAAATACATATTTGAAGCACTTTAAAGCAGAAACATCCACTAAGATTGATAAACTCAGCTTGACAGTTTCTAGTCCAAGTGCTTATAATGGCAGAGACGAAAGTCTTGCAGAAAAGCAAATGACAATTATCTGCCAGGTATTTCCATGATATTTTCAAGAGACAGTGAACACTCAGCACTCTGCAGCTCCTCTGTGATGATGCTCACCAGTGACTTCCATTTGCCAGTCAGTATCTTCTGCTTGGAAAGTTCAGGCAGTCTAGCCAATTGCTGATACTTATGTGACAATAATAAGGCCCTACAGAAAACTAGTTTCTTCCAAAACTACTGTCAGAACTTTCTTAGAATGGAGAGAACTTGATAGTCCCTAAAAATGACTGAACTGTTCTTCCTTGTGTTCCCTCTCTGTCAAGTTGTACCTAAAAGGTTCTTTAGTCCCCAGTGCTGCCAGGCCTGGTGGCACCATGGACAAGTCTCTGTTCTTCTTAAATACCTTCCCAACAGCAGGAATCAGGTATTTAATTTTTAAATATTGGCCACAGTCTGACAACAGCCATGAAGTTATAAGTAAACACAGGGAAACTGAGCTTAGCTACGTCTGGCTTGGACAATATTGCATTTCCCTTTTCAGTGCAAAGCCTGACCCACCACACTGGTGGCCTCCCTCTCATTTTTAACTATCAATTTCATGCTATCAGATCTAAATACACCCTTTAAGCATATTCCCCCCACACCATGTTCTGCATTGCTTTTTTCTTACTGTTGAGCAATATCCAGGGAAGTACTAGATATTGAAACTCCCAGTAGGGTTATTTTTCTTTATTCTGAAGCTGCAAATAGTGAAATCCTATTGTAGCTAACTCCCTCATTAAAAAAGTATTTGTTCAGGTCCAGAAAACATTTTTATTAAGAAGTTGGACTACATTTAATGAAATAGCTCGTGTTTCATAGCCTTCTACCATAGGAAAATACAGTTCTCAGTTGATGTCTTTGTTTACCACGTGCAACTATTTTGCATTGTGACTGTTTGGTGAATAAGCAAAGTGTGACAATTCAGTGAGACTGATCCATAAGGCATTAATTAAATAAAAATACCATACTGCTTATCTTGATATAAGCAGTGTTTTCAGCTGCATTCTCTGATACTTGATGTTAAACTACCACATAAAATTAAGACTATTTCCAATCTTCATGGTGCCTTGGATTTTACACTTTAATTTCTGAATTTGTTGGCAGATACGTTAAATATCTCAAGCAGAAACTCTTTCTACAGCTATGGAGCTAAGAAGTGACTAGAATACAATTCATTCTACCAAGTAAAATATGTCACATTTCAAGATAAGAACAGAACATTCCTGCTTTTCCAGGGGCTTCGTGTGAATAACTAATGTGTCAAGCCTGCAACTAGCAACAAGAAGGCTTGTATCTCAACCAACGTTTTTTTGTGCTTTTTTAAACCTCTGGAGTACATGATGCTGATATCAGTCTTTGCTTTCTTTTTCTTCATGGATTTCTGATGCTACTGTCTTTTTCTGAGGTATCTGGACTTTGCAAACTGGTCTTGGTATGAAAGTAGTACCTGACTTCCATAAATTCAATTCTGGACTTGGTGACTCTTTGTTTGCTGTGTTGGAATTGCTTTGCTGGTGGGTTAATGGTAGGTGTTCAACCCTGCCTGTCTCTAATAAAATTTTACTTTTCATCACAGGTAGTTCACAGGATTTAACAGCTTCCTACAAAGTCCACTTTCTAAAATGATAAGGTTGGACTTCATATGAATCTATTTCACTTGGTTTTCCTACCATCAGTTTAGGAAGGTATCATCTCACCAAAAAAATGTTACAAATATCAACTTCATCATACAACAGTAACACAAATTTCTTATGATAGGCAGAAACATAATGCAAATAAAGACAATTCTGTAGCACCACATATTGATGGAATGTGGCTCACAATCATCATTAAACTTCTGTAAACAGTTTACTAAGAAACTGAAGACAGTAAATGGAAGGAAAATGAGTAATGCCTATGATAAGCTATTCACAGCTCTGTATTGCATTGCCCTTCAGACTCCTGCATTTGGGCACAGGGACAATGCTTGTTGTGGAATCTGTGTTAGCTGATGTTTCTTAATGACTATATAAAGCTCTTCTAAACTGAATTATGTCTGATATGCTTTCTAACATCCTTCTTCCCTCATGTAACCCATACCTTGGAGGGAACATAGGACAAAGCTGTGAAACATCTCTGAGAAACTTCAATTCTGTTTGAAAAGGAAAAAAAAACCCTGAACAAATCAATAACTTTGAGTGTCATGAGCTCTCTGCTTTTCTGCAAGTATCCAGAAAATGCCAGATACACCCTTTCTAAACAACCCCTTGGTGCATGACCTTGTGGTACAAGTCTGATCAGTCCCACGGAATTTCCCCTGCACTTTCCTCCCAGTTCAGCTGGCTGACCTCAGCACCACAGGTCTTTTTTTCTCTGCCAATGCAGAAGCTTTCAGCAGCAAAGATTAAGAACAAAACAAACCCCTCAGAAGTGAGATCCTCATGACAGACAGTGGCTACAGCCACGCTGCTCTTGGCCTGTGCTTCAATTCAGCCCCTGTTCCGGAGCCACATGACAGCACCAGCTGCGCTCCCGCAGCCCGTGCCCACATCTGTGTGCCCGGGGAGCCAGCTGGCTGTCTCCAGACCATGGCAGGGAACAGTGATGGAGCCACTGAGGGGCGGGATGAAGGGAGAATGCAAACTACCCGAGCCTGGAGCAGGTACAGGTCTTAAAGTGAACCAAAATGCAGAACTAAGTAGTAAATGATCCCCCTAAATAATAAATTTCGTGTGAGTCCAAAGCATATATGGACAAGCACATATTGGTACACTGCATATCCTCTGGGGGTTGTATTTCCACAAGTTTTCTATTTAGACAGGCAGGCAGGCACTTTTGAAATCTTGCTGGCTCATAACAACCATATCTCAACAGCATAACAGCTCCTAGAGTGAGAACCTTTCTCTGTGCAAGTGAGTCGTGATGGGCTTTGTTACTCTGGATCTGGTCTTCCTGTGCAACTGAGTTTTAAAGGAATCAGTAATGTCTTCACAGCTGCAATAAGCATCTTTCATATACATGCTGTTTTCATAGCACTTATGCATGTGACGAGTGCTGGAGGATATAAATCAAAAGAGTATTCTCCTCAGCTGTCCCCATCCCCCTGAAAGCTCTGTTTATCCCCTGGTAAACTGAGTGCACTCAGTGTATCACGGACGTGAGAATAATTAGGCTACTGTCCCCATCCCTTCAGTGTGTACCTCACTCCCTGCCAGTCCTCTCAGCTGAGGCTGGCAGAGATGATGCCAGCAGTGATGGTTTTTTCTTCAGCTCCATGGTATAAAGAGTGACACCAGGAACCAGATACCCTCTTCTTCCCTAGCTGGCAGCCTTTTGATCCAAGTACAAAATGGGAGTCCTATTACAACTTGGCATCATTTTTGCCTCCATTTTGTGTGAAACCCAAGAGCTCCCAGGTCAATGGAGGTTTCGATGAGGGCAAGTGCATGGAGGTAAATGGGGAAAAACCCATTTGCAAAACCTGATGTCTGTGTTGTATTTCTGTTATGGTTGCATTAGATGTGGAGATGATGTGTTTTGTTCCCACACATGCTTAATGAATGAAGTATAAAAGAAAACAGATAAGTTCCTAAGTAAATTGTTGGGGTTGCTTTATATGGTCTCATAAGGAAAGGGCATTGCTTTAGGTCATCTAATTACAGCTCTTTCTGTCATCTTCTATTCTTGAATTCAAAGCACAAGGGCCGGGGGTGAGAGCATTAATGACATACACTGTTCACCCAGTACAAACAGAAGGGAAGATGCAAGGCACAAAAGACAGAAGTCTCCAGGGATTATTACAGTGCACAAGTGCTGTGGAATTCAACTCAGCCAGTGGAAAGCATGTGACACTCTCAAGGAAAGAGAACTTGCTGCCATCACCTGCTTATGTGCATTTTAAGGGTAATATGTATTAATGCCTTCCAGTGTTTTTTAATGTACCTATGCTTTTAAATGGGACAAGCATTATTTAGGTATCGGGCAGAGCTCTGTGCTATTGCCAGGCAATACAGTATTAATAAGAGTGCTATATATTAATAAGAGTACTATCTATAGTTCTAAAACTTTCTCTCTTCCCCAAGGAAAGAGCAAGCAGGTCTTTACACAAGGTTTGGAGAAAGGAGTTCTCCTCTGCAGTGCAGCTGCCTCAGATGAGCAGCAGTGGGGGTTAGAGACACTGTCCAGGCTGAAGCTGAAGTTATCTTTGAGTCAGAGTGACTGCATGAACCCTCTGTGCTTCCCAAGGAAGTCATCTTGGACCACATTTTCAAAACACTCCAAGATACAGTGACAAACCCTAGACCAAGGATTTTTCTACTTAGTGGCAGGCTCCTCATGCACCTAAATTAGGAGAAGGATCACTTTAGGGTTTCAGTTTATTCAGTGGAGAGACAATGGCACCCCTAAAGAGTGACTGAAGTTGAGATGGGTGGAAGCACTCCCTGGAAAGGCCTTTCTGTCCTCAAGAGATTATAGAGGGAATCTAAAACAAGTACATCCCTGGCCCAGTGCCTAAATGAAGCTCTGAAGTTTGATGGGATCAACTAGTACCATAGAGGTATTTGAAAAGTGCCTCAGAAAGTTAAGAAGCAAGATGATGCACCTGCCTGAATTATTTATAACATTCATTCCTAACTGCTTCTTTAGGCACCCAATAAACTGGTGAGTCTGCACTTCCAGCTACACAAATGGGGACAGCCTGAGGAAGCTTCCAGGAAATCCTATTACACATTATAACTTGGCTGGCTTCATTTAGGCCCTGTCAGCAGAGAAATTACCACCTGCTCAGTGGCTGGCAAAGAAAAGGGCTCCATGAAGGGACTCAGAAATTAAGTGTCTCCAGATTTGTGGTTATTTTCATGGACTCATTTAATTTGAAACCAAAAGCACACTCAATTAATCTGAACTTCCACACTCTGAGTCCACTACAAGCTCACCCATGTATACAGCAGGTTTCCCTTCACCTTGACAGCATATCTTCCAGAAAGCTCTCCCACTTTGAATTTAAAATTTTAAAGAATGGCCAGTGAGCAGAAGCAGTTAATTTCAGGAATTACTCACTATGCTACTGCATCAAGACCACTAGTTAAAATACTTTCTCTGCAATGCGAGAGTCTCAACACCAATTTAAGGGCTTTCAGGTTCTGTCATGCCAGGAATTTTATTTAGGGGTAGAATATTGTAACTTTAAAGCTTGATCTGGTTAGATAAAAACACCTTAGAGCTCCAGAAAACTTAGGGCTGATGTGTTTGTTGTAAATGCTGTGGAAAGAACGTTAATAAATGAATACTTGGACTTCCTACATGAAGATTCCTTGCTGGCTCCAAGTCTCTGAGATGTTGTCAAATGCCAGTTGACAGGAGCCAATCCTTGCTCAACATGAGGACTGGGGATATTTTTTCCCCTGCACTGGCCTAATGCTTTGATTCAGCACTGACACTTATCAATTTGAACAGTCCCAGCAAAGGTGATACTATATTCACTCTGCTAATTCTGAGTGAATATAAGCTCTCTAAATATGCCTTAGACTTTCTAAGTGCCTGTTCTGCAATATTTTTTACTCTTACTTCTATTACAGTAGGACCTGGCTGAGACCCTGTGTGTGTAGGGGACTACACAAAACAGAGCAGAAAGAATTCATGTCCCACAGATTTTACATCTTTCCGAAGCTTTGTAGTGACAAAGTCGAGTGACACTTGAACAAAGAATGTTTGAAATCTGGCCTTAACTCTTATGTCTTTGGCTGAAATAATTTCTTTGAAGCCATGGATGGTGGCTGAATCTTATTGTAGAGTTGGAAATCAGATGGTGCACCTTGAAATACAGGCACGGCTGACAATAAACCTACAGTGAAATCACAATCCCTGAAATCACTCTATCTGCTTTTCTTGCTTGCATGGTTTTGGAAAACAGCTTTCTGCTTTGGAGCCAACTTATCAACCTGTTCAAAGTAAGTAAACAACAGCTTATCTGGTGAGTTGGTTCCAGAGATGGGTTGCATTAACCCTTCTGTACAGCTCTGTGAAATGAAATGTTCCTGGAGGAAGGGCTGCCTCTGTCTGTGTACGTACAGAGCACAGAGACGGCCAAGCCTCTGGAATTACTATGATGCAAACAACAGAACTTTCCATTTCTGGTTGTTGTTAGATCATGGGTCAAGTCATGTAAAGAGCTTTTAGTGTGCGCTCAGAAGCCTTTTCTCTACAGATGAGGTTTTCAGCAGTTGATCCACACACTGTTAAAATCAGTTGCATGTTGGCTCCATGCCTGGAGCTTGATTGTTCCCATCACTGTTTTCTGGTAAATGCTTTCTGCAAGGTACATAGAAATTGTCAAGTAATTGTCTCTTAAGCTTTTGTATATGCAAAGAACATACGGCATGGAGAGCATTATCCTCTCTAGATTTACAAACTACTGCAGAAAGAGGCATTCTGTAGTATTTTTCACTGCATTCTAATTAAGGGCTGTCTCTTCCAGTGCTGGCCTGACACATTAACATGGGGGGAATACCTTCAAGTGCTTCAAATTGAAATCTTCACAATTTTCATTTTGCTGGCACTTTATAGCAATCTGCAAACACTTACAGACCCAACACAGTAAGGAAGTAAAAGGAGAGAAAATTTCTGCTCTGATTCAAATCCAATCTCAGCAAAGTTTAGACTGCCAGACCCTGTTCTGTCATGTTAGTGGTGAGGCAGAGAAGGGATGTTTCTTAGTTCAGCCTATGCATATACTTCCCTCCTTTTCAGCCTTTCTAGAAGAGGGAAACTTAGATGCAGGCTGGAAGGGAACTACTATGCATGCCAGTCAGATTCATATATGGAACATTTCAGCTTGATATGCAATTTCTAGTCATGCTTAGAGTACATTTTCCTGCCTACTTCCTCAGGGGTCCACCTCCTTCTCCTGACTCTACAAGTGAGATGCTGATGCTGAGTGTTGAATTCTCTGTTCTTCTTCTTGCAGCCCACAGGCTCAAAACATCTTTGCTTCGATGTGTCTGTATGTGCAAGACAAATACCGAGCCCCAGAAGTTACAGAGTGAAGGTTTGAAAAGAACCAGAGTAAGTGAGAATGACCATTCAGGAGACCTAAAGACAAAGGGGTAGATGAGCAGTGACACTTTGGAGACACACTTCCACACTGGCCTTTTCCTTGTTCTGGCAGGAGATAATTTGCTTCTGGCTCATCTTAGCAACAACAACTGGCACTATGCTGTGTAAAAACCCTTGTACTGCAAGGTCAGAGGACCTTGGTGAGAATACAGAGCTTGGCAGAAATTACTGCTAGCACAGAATTCAGAGTACCTGCCTCTGGGCATGAGGAATGCACTGGCTCCCTTTCAGGTCAGTGTTTCTGAAGAGTAACTGTCACATTTTTTGTTCTCACTTGGAGAAACCCAGAACACCTCCAGACCGTATAGCAGATCTCAGCTGTAAAATAAAATACTGTCAGTCAAGGAGTTCTACTCTTAGCCAGAGCTCCTGCTGCTTAATCAAAAGGCATGCAGAGGCTTCTGGGAGAGGCAGATATTGGATTCTGTTCCTAGGAAAAGCAGAAGTCAAACACAAGCATGCCCTACACATATCAGTGCAGCTAGCACACAGCACACTAACTCCCAAGAAACAATGGATAGTCATCCTCCACTTTATGTCAAAGTGTTTTAATATCTGACTGCTGGAAGAGAAGGGAAAAAATATAGGGCCTAATGCAGAAGCCTCTGAAGACACAATGATTTCCACTGATTGCAGGATTTGGCAGGCTGGGTTTAAGAGGGCAGGCTCAATATGCATTTGAAGACAACATAGAACCAGGTCTTAAAAACAAGATAAGGGAATTGACTTTTAACTTTCAAGCTTCAAGAATGAAATTAGGCAAAACAGATGCCCCTTCATCAACAGTTCTTCCAAAGTCAACCCCTTTCCCAAAGTCCAAATCTTCACTAAGAAGCAGCATGTAAGTGAAGCAAGGTTCAAATATAATCATAGATCAGAACATAAATCAGGATCTCCTCTAGTGGTGGCCATTTGGCTGTGGCAGTCTGATGAGGGAACACAAATATCTGATGACTTGGCAATGGGAGGTGTTTCATCACATTGGCACAGATTTTCTAAGTGACTGTCTAAGTCATGCTGTCCCTCTGCTTTAGTCCCTTCAATGAAAATGGAGTTTAATTACACTTTTGATCTCTTCCTCTTTGCTTGACACATCTTTCTTTTGGCTGTGACTGTGAATCCTCTCCCTTGTGCATGTAGCACTGTCTTTAAATGCTAATGGAATAGTACAGGCAACATAAAGGAAAGGTGAGAGTCAGAGCCCAGACAGTTCAGGGGAACCCCTGCCACTGATGCTGGCTGGCAGGCCCAAACACAGTTATTAATGGAAACAGAAATGTGTTGTACAAGGTTTTTTTCTCTTCCTCTTCAGAATGGCTGCGATGAGACAGGAACTTCTCTGCAAGTTGCAAAGGACCCAGCTCATCCCTGATAATCCTGTGCTTTCCAAAACTGCCTACAAATAGAAGTGAGGTCCAAAACTCTGTTCCTGCCAAACAGGCCACATCACTGACAGTGAAATGGCTTTCTAGTGGCGTGACCTGCAGGAGTGTCTGATAAGCATGTGGTCTTTCTCCTGCCAGTTTGTTTTTAATCAGATCTGAACAATGGAAGCTGACAATGAAATCGCAGAGTCTCACCCAGAAAATTCCTCAGCTTTTGGCTGGCCTTTTTGTTTGTCTGTTGTTCTCAGTGTACTCTGCAATCTGCTGCCTGGAGAGCTGCACTGTCTGGCACCAGGAAGCTGTGGACACATCTTTTTTGATTGTATCTCTCCATGCTGTTTCCTCTGGAGTAAGTGTCTGGAGGGATACCTTCACTGCAGAAGGATACTGAGGTGTCTGGAGTGCTCCACAAACTGCAGGCCAGAGGGAGGCAAAGGAGAGGAAGCTGGTTTCAGTTACAGAGCAAGAAGGAGCATCCTCCACCTCTGCCACAGCCTTCTCATGCACCTGGGCAAGTCTCAGTCCTGCTGTCACTATGCTAGAACTAATCCTTCTGAAGCCTTAGCCCACAGATTTTCCTAAGAAAAGACACCTTTCCTAAGGTGTCTGAGTTCTTGAGTTGCTCTGAAACTGCTTCTCTGTTCTGTCAACACATCTGTTGCTCACATCACCTTTAGCAAAATCCAGACCTCAGGGCTAATGACAGCTGGGAAGACAAGTGGCCCAGCCCTTCCTGTCTGCAGTCCCCACGTGCCTCCACAGTCCCCGGGAGCTTGGCTGTCAGCACATGCTGCAGTCAGTGCTGCTCCTGGGGGCTGAGCACTGCCTGTGTTCAGGCGGAGCAGGACGTTTGTGCAGCCTGCAAGCAAAGTGCCCGTTCAGACACCTTACACAGGTGTGCTGTGCTTGGCAATGACCTATGTTTTGCTACATGGGATACATTCTGTTTTGCTGATTTGAGTGGCACAAAACCCAAAGCAATTTAAAAATCTGTGCCTGTCACTTAAGCCCCTCACATGTAAGACAATACTCCTGCTAGGAGACCTGTCTGTGGTTCTCTGGAGGGAGGGTTGTCCCGCTCTGCCTGCACACTGCATCCCATCCTGGACCTCCACACGGCACCACAGGAACACCCCTCAGCTGGTAAGGAGACACTCATCTCCTGTGACAGTGTGCCAGAAACTGATGGCACACGGTCCTTTTTGCCAGTAAAACGGGCCAAGGGTGCAGGTGGATTCCCCACATAATGGTAGGAGCTGAAAGCCAACAGTCTTTTCACTGGAGACAAGAGCATAAAGATTTTTGTCCAAGTCTATGATTTATTTACCTTTCCATTTAGGACTATTATACACATGGGTAAGACAATACAAACTTCTGAAAAACTAGAAATATGTTCTTTTCCATCTCCCTCTCATCAGGGAAACTTTATAGGCTATGTAAAAAATATTGCAACCTGGGTTATTTTCCCAAACACTTAATCAAGCTTGGTTTATTTTTGGACCTATCTTCTGCTCTGCTATTCTCACCTAATGCCTAAATACTTTCAGGTTGCCCATAACCTTCATATTTAAGCTTTGAAACACTAATCAATGTATAAATAACCACATTTGGAGTCCTCATTCTTTGAATTCCTTATGGAGGTGTTCTCCAGCGGCAGCTCTCCTGATCTTTCTGTTTCAAGCAGGCTTGTTTGGTCCAATTTTCTTGATTTTACTATTTTTCACTTCATTATCTTGCAAGCAATGCTGATTCTTAATATGATTTTTTTAGCCTGGTTGAACATTTTATTAGTTGTAGTATTATTGACAGCATTAATTATGGTACTTTATAATGCTGGCATGTGTTTTGTTTAAAATAATTTGTTTATTCTTAATGCAAATGTGTACTCTGCTTGGTTTAGAGTCTAATTATGTTTTATGAACCAAAGTATGGAATTTGAAATTTAAATTTCAGTGATGAAGACCCTCAAATGACTGTGAGAATTCAAATGCTTATGTTCATGGCAGTCAAAATTTAGCCTGTATTGAAGAGATGCATTTTGTCAGCTGCATTATGACAAAGAATTAGAAGTCACCAATTTTTCCAAATACGTTTTTCCAAATAGCTATTTCTTAGGCATTTAGAAATTTAATTTGCCAATTGAATTTTAACCGGTATGCTATAACTACAACTTATAAAGTTAAAAGAGGGGTTACAAAAGGGGGCTTGGTAACTCTGAAACATTCCAAACATTTTTTTAAAGTTATTAGTGAGGGATGAATCTTACACCATGCTTTGGAAGTCACCAAACTGAAGGTGCAATTACAGATAGGCTGAAAATTTGAACAAAAGCCTTCACTTCCACATTTCACTGGTAAACAGCTTGAAAAAAAATCCCCAGTTGTAACAGTATTCACCTAAATATTCTAGTTCTTTTGCTCAGGGTACTGAGACTCAGGCCTTCAGCTCTGCAGCACAGCTAATTAGAAACTCCCTGATCAAAGTTTTCTGAGCAAATGCAGAGCCCAAGATGTTTAATTCAAAAGATCCCAGAATTTAATGCTACGATAACCCTGTGAGATGTTTGCATGGCTTTCCAGTGTATGCCCGAGTTTCTGGCAGGCTGAAGATCTGGTGTTTCCTGGATCTGTGCCTCTGTCCTGCAGCCTCAAATGGGACCTGTGTGGCACAGAACTTCCATAGCAACGGCCCTGAGGCTGGGTTCACAGCCCTAACTGAGTATCCCGGGTTGGAATAGTATAGGAGGTGGTCCCAAACAGCTACTAAACTAAATCTTGATGCTCTGTGCCCATGGAGAGAATTCATTCAGGAAACACCATAACAGTTTCCTGATGAATTTTAAAATAGTTTTAAACCTAATCTGAAAACTAAAGTTTTATATGAACCCAGACAGACAATGCTTTGAAGACATGCCAAAAAGGCAGCTGTCCCCAGCGACTGCTCACCGAGAAGAGGATCTGCTGAGATTCCAAAATCCTCAAGAGGAATAGTTTTTGCTCTGGAAGAAAACTGCTCCCTCCCCCGGTGTACAGGTTGTCTTGCCTTCCACCTCCAACCCAATACCTCCAGGTTCCTGAAAATACTTTTTCAGCAATAAAAGGTGACAGGTTTAGCCTCAAAGGAAGGACTCCTACATAAAAAGAATTTGACCTACACAAATCTCATTTACGGGTGCTTTCTGAAACCTGCAGTTCTGTTCAGAGATAGGTGATCTCTCTTTATCCCTCCTGTTCTGCCTTCACTGCTTTTATAGTCCTTCAAAGATACATCAAAGTAAAGGCTACGCTACAGCCTTGAAGTACAGTGTCACAGGCTTTCTATGTAATTTCTAGTTAGAAGTGCTGTTGTGCTCAAGAAGAGATAGTAGATGGGTAGGAGCAAGTAGAGGACCTTGTTGACAGATTAAGTAAATTGTAACTATGATGAACATTTTCTCTGTATTATCCAGTCATAAAACAGAGATTGGTTGAAGCAAACAAATTAATGGTCTTTTTTTCTTTTTACTTACTACGATTATAGGAGTGGTATTCCCTCCTATATTACCAGGATGAGGCTGGGGAAATTTCTAACAGGAAGTTCCATTATCATGGGGAAGTATTAAATCTCCATAAGAAGTTTGTCTCATTTTAGACAGGAACTATCTCATATACTTTAGGTTAGAAATGGAAACACAGTTTGAATTGTGAAGGTGGTTAACTAGTGGCACAGTGCATTCCCCATCAGCGAAGGCTGAGCAGTGTGCGGGCAGCACTGACCCGAAGAGAGTGGAGCTGCCAAGCATCGCCCAGCTGCAGTTTGTGGCTGTTTTATATGTAAGAGGTCACGGACCTCCAACACTTGCGTGACTGCTCCAGCAAAGCGGCTGCCTCTGTCTGTCGTGGTGCTATGGCGTGGGATCGGAAAATGTCGAAGAGAAGGAAAGGCCTGAGTGACTTAGCGCGGTGGGGCCGACGCTGAGCCGGCTGTGACCCGGGCAGGAGGAGACGCATTTAAAGCGCCGGGGAACCGCGTGTCGTGGCGGGGAAAGGCATTAGCGGGAACTGGGTCACCGTCCCGCCCCACGCCTTCCCCGCTGGATCCGAGCTTTTCCTGGCCTTCCCCGCTGGATCCGAGCTTTTCCTGGCCTTCCGCTGTGCCGCCCCGCGCGGGCCGGCAACCGCGGTGCACAGCTCCGGCGGAGCGGAGGGGAGCGGGCGCGGGCCGGGGCCCGGAGCGGCCCGGCCGGGGCGGTGCGGCCGACTGACGTCAGGAGGGGCCGGCCTGCCCGGGGGGGAGGGGCGGCGCGGCGGCAGGTACGGGGGCACGGGGGCGGCGGGGACCGGCACCGCCCGGCCCCGGCCCCACCGCCCGGGGGCCGCGCGGCGGGGGGCGCTGCCCGGGCACGGCCCGGGGCTCTGGGGCTCAGCCCGGGGGCTGTGGGGGCTCCCGCCCGGGCCCGCGAATCAGCGTTGAAGGGGGAGCGCGCGCCGGAAGGGGAGCGCGCGGGCCCGGCTCGGAGGGGGGGGAGACGCGGCGGGTAAGCGCGCCCGGCCCGGGCCGGCGGGCCCGGAGCGGGCCGCCGCTGTGCCCCGCGGGCAGAGCCGCGGAAAACGGCGCCGCCCCGGCGTCCCGGGGCCAGGGGGCTTGCGGTGCTGTGCCCGGGGGGAATAGAGAGAGGGGGACCGGCCACTGCCCGCCGAGTCCGGGCGGGGCTGGACGGAGCCGCAGCCCCGGGAGTGCCGAGCACCGGCTCGGAAAGCACAGACGGCTCCCGGGGAAAGGGCCTGCGCGCAGCTGGTGCACAGCCAGGAGCTCCAAAAATAGAAAACTCGCTCAGTTTAAAGGGGGAGGACGCGCGTTACGTTTGAACGCTCCTCTGAGCTTCGTGAGCTCCACCTGAAGTTTGGGGATAAAGTCTCAGTGAGGTGCCTGTGGGCACCGCTTGTCTCTGGGACTGAGCTCCACGGCCAGGTCTCTGTGGCCAAACCCTTTCCATCTCCACGGGTTGCAGGATCGGGTCCACTCTTAATTCAACTGCATTATTCAGAACTGCTCTAGTGATTAGAAGCTGTAGGTAGAAACACTTAATTTGTTTTCAAGTTTGTTTTCCCTACCAGCCAACTGGGTTTGAGAACAAGAAGGAAACTCGAAAAGACTTGGATATTCTACATTATATTCTGTGCAGAAAATTGTTGTTCCAGGGAGCAGGAAGGAATAGTCCCACCCCTTTGCTGCATTTACTCTTGAGTTCAGTTTAGAGCGCTACCACTTTTATTTCAGTCACCAAGGCACTTTTATTGAGGTTGGTGATAAATTGATCTATCTTTAGTTAAATCCCATTTTTCATTTTGGTGGCACTGAGCTAGTTTAGCAAGTATATACTACTCAGATGCATCTGATCTTGTCAGGGTAACTTCCAGCTCTGCAAATACACTTTTAAACATCATGTGGGTGGACTGTGAATACTGTATAGGACTTCAAGTGAGCCTTTGTGCTTAAAAAGGACCAGAGAAGAATACCTAATTGTTTTGCACCTCCTACTTTAAGTGCTGACAGATTGTTCTGTGTGATTCCTTGCTCACTATTCAGAGCTGAAGTTTTGGGCACTTAAACTCTGTGTTGGGAAAAGGTAGTTGTTGCATCTGAGGTTACATGCAAGGTGCTGGACAGCTGCTGAAGCCTCCTTTGCTGTTGTAGCCCGAGATATCTCTGAGACATTCTCTGTGTGAGCCTTTGTGAGACTCTGTAATCATATACTGCGGTGGTTGGAAACTCAGGTCCTTTGTACCGTATTGTTACTTTGGAAGATAAATTGCCCTCTGTTTCTAAAGCTCACTCCCTGTACAAGTGACAAGAGCCTGCTTAGACCCCAGAGCAGGAGAGAGTGACCACGATTAAAGCAGGACAGGATGTCAGTGGGCTGTCAGCTAAATGTTTGTTTTCCCAGGGAGCTGGTTCAAAAGCCAGGAGTAAGAGGTTTATCCTGGAGTCTCAAGTTTACCTGCAGGTGGTTCCCACCATGACACCCGAGCCTGTGCTGGATATGGCACCTCTTAAATGTGAAATCCTGATAGCTGTAGTCCTGCGTGCTACAGTGTTGCCCAGTACTCTGAAGAGGGCACAGCCCCAAGTAATACCCAGTAAATGGCATATATGCATCTCTTGGAAAATAACTGGATGCTTACTAACTTTACATTTTACTAGAATATTACAAAACTCTCTTCTTTTTCTCCCTCCTCCTCAGCTTTAAACACACTCCTTTGTCTGGGAGGAGCTCTCCTGTCTATCAAATCTACTATGCCTCCTTCCACCCCCCACCCCACTTTATGCTGCTACAAGTAGAGTGTTATCTGGTAGGTTCCAGTATCTGTCTCTCATACTGGCTTACAGGCCCCGCAGATAATTTCTAAAAAGCAGCCTTCTCAAGGGAGACTTAAAATGCTCTTGTTCTTTTCTAGTTCAATTGCACCCAGATAGTTGAGTTTTTATTAATCCATTTTAAAACAATAATCAGAACGCCATTAGGCTATAAAATAAAAACTCATTTTCCAATATATCCTATGCTTGATCTCTTTTTTTCAGCATGCTCATAAACCAGAGTGTGGTGGCTGAGTGCTTAATGTCACGCATGATAACCTGAATTTAACGCAGAGTCCTTGCCATCCCATTTCAGGCTTCATTTGAAAGCTGAGGAGAAATGAGAATCTTTATGGGCTTAACTTTTACTTATTTTAATTCTTCTTGGAGGGAGCTAGAGATGATTCGAAAGAAATACAAGTCATAAAAACAGCTTTCTCCTTCCTGTTTGAGATAAAACTGTGTCAGCTTTTGTTTTGGCTGGACTTTGAGCCAGTGAATGCAAAACACAGAAGAGGAAGTACAGAAAAAGAGAGGTAGGGTAGAAGTGATGGTGCTTAGTAACTTGAGAATGCAGGAAGTACACGTATGCGGAGAGAACAGCTTTGAAAGGAACTGGTGGTGAGTCAGGAAGCAGTCACTCCAGCCTGTCTCTTCCCCATTTTCTAAGAGCAGTAGCTCCAAGTGCATTTTCCAGTTAAAGTGGTCTCTGGCAGTCCATTGGATCGCTACACTCACGCGTTTCTAAAGTCCTCGGATACTGGTTGTGCCTTGCTGAGTGTCTTCAGCTGAGATCCACTGTGTCTCTCTGCAGGGTGAGCTGGGTACATGCAGCTAAAATAGGTGATACTGAGATGCCTCTTTCTAATGTATTATTGTGAAATACTGAAAACTGCTTTTCTCCCCCTCACCTTCCTCTTCTGTCCACTAGATTAAGCAACAATGGCATTTGTGAAGAGCGGATGGCTGCTCCGGCAAAGTAAGTCACGGGTCTTTCTCCTCCTTTTCTCCCCACTGTGACTTCTTCAGATAACATCAGAGCTTAGTAATTCCCAGGTTTTCTTAAAACAAGCCTCCAGCTCTGTGGGGCTTTTTTGTTCCTGGGTTGGGTTTTTTTTTTTCCTAGTTCTGGGACACGTCACAAAATGACCTGTCATGACAGCATTCCCATGTGACCTTTGGGTACACAACTGGGAAACAGGATATACCATATCTGAGATGTCTGACTGGCATTCAGCTTCAGATGCTGCTCCGTATAAGTGGAGACTTGGAAACTTTCCCTGACACCCTGTCTTAATGTCTTCAATTAGTCGTGCTCTCTGCTTGTTCCTGCAGCAAGTTGGAACTCAAGGGTCAGGTTTTGCACTTAAAATAAACCCAGTTTTCCTTTGAATCCTAAGTAAAATATGGAACCCAATTCTAGAATGTTCCCAAGTGGGGATGTTGTAGTAGAGGATTTTGCTTGGCACCTTGGAATGTCTGGGACAACTGTGAAGGATTTCTTGGTTTATTTTCTATTAACTTTAGGACACAAATACTTCCCAATGTGTGCCCTCAAAAGTGACTGTCTGATTTTTAAGGTACTATTTTACGTCGCTGGAAGAAGAACTGGTTTGATCTGTGGTCTGACGGCCGTTTGATATTCTACGATGATCAAAATCGCCATGATCTAGAAGATAAGATCCACATGCGAATCCACTGCATCAACCTCAGAGTGGGGAATGAATGTCGAGGTAATAATGAAACCTTCAGGATTTATGTATCCAGAGGTTCTTTACACCTTCAGTGCCTGCTCAGCACACCATTTACAGCACTACTGCAGAAGTAAACATGTCCAAGAAGTGCGGGACTTCATTGTTCTTGAATCCCCCCACACCCCTAAATAACCCCAACCCCACCAACTCCTAAATTCCTTTACAGACACCCGGGGCATGGTTTCAACCATGTGATAGGTTAGGTTAGGGTTTGGTGCTTCCTCTTAGAACTCAGTGAGGACAGTGTACGGTGCATGCTGATGAGAATGGCATGTTCACAGCAGTGATTATGCAGTGCGATTATAGAGCGTTCCTGGCGTAACCATAGCGCCGGCTGGAGTGAGAGGCAGGACTAGAAATGGGAAACCTCAGCAGAGTTTTTTCCTAAGTTCACTTTTAGCATTTGTTAGTGCTCCACTTGATGCTGACACAAGGGAAGGACATAAGTGCTAGAGAGTACTTTTAGCTAAGTGTGGATGGGTTCTGCTGTAAGACACTTGCATTTCTTAGGAAAGGCATTCGGAGCTGTTTACTTTCAGGACAGCATAAAGAACAAGAACAGGTTGTTTCCTTCTGTACCTTGTTCTGATGCCATGGAAGGCAGCTACAACTGGCCCTAATTTATTTTGTTGTTGCTTAAACTGACTCCCTTCTTGTAAATGTGATCATGAAATTCTGGTTATAGATACTTCATAACTCCTCTCTTTTTTCTCACTCAGATTTCCAGCCTCCAGAGGGGAAGCAGAGAGACTGTTTACTGCAGATTGTTTGCCGTGATGGGAAGACAGTCAACCTCTGTGCAGAGAGTGCAGATGACTGCCTGTAAGTCTGCCAGAGAATAATGTTTCTGCTGCCTTTCTCTCCTTTATCTCTCTTTATCTCTCTCTCCCTAATCATTTTCCTTCCTTCAAACTTTGAGACATGTTTTAAGAAGGTTTTCAAGCAAGTAAAAGCAGACTCTCAATGACAAAAAACCCCATCGCTCTCCTTTAAGAAGTTGCCTAGCTAATGCAGACTAACTGCAAGTTAAGTCACTGAAAACACCGAAGAATGAGGAGGAGCAGAAGAATCTGATTAATACAATTAATATGCGAGACTTGTGCCATTCTTCAAGTAGTATATGACTCTGCATAGCTCGAGGACATCCCAGTCAGTAGCAAAAGGAAGAATACTCCATTTTTTTGAACTCTCAGCTGAGCTTGACTGTGTGGAGTTAGATAACGGCTATCACCAGTGTTTGCCAAGTTTGTGAGGTGCACTGAGCCTGCTCCCAGGGCTGTGGCATGGGGTATGGACCTCCTGTTCAACTGCAATAACAGCATCAAGACCTACACTCTAGTCGGCACAGAGAAACTGTTGAGGCGGGGGATACAACTTCCCTGGTGCATCTCTTCCTATTCTTATCCTAAGCACGACTGCACATTTCCTCCCTGTTGTGCTTGCAGTGAGGACTTTCAAAACTGCATCCGTTCCTTCTCCTGTTCCTCCTCATTCTTAGCTCTGCAAAGAAAGTAATTATTTCTCAGTCTTGGTGTAACACTTGTGCGTTCATTTTAGTGTATCATCAGGCTTTGACACATGCTGTGTCTTAAACTCTGCAGTCCCTCTGCTTGCTAACCTTGTTTGTTTCATAGGCCAAAAGAAAAAGGTGGCATTAATTTTTATCACTATTCCACTGACCAACGGGGTTTTTTTTGCAGGGCATGGAAAATTGCTCTCCAGGATGCCAGAACAAACACTGTGAGTGTCCTACCTAGACTTTATATGATAGAGACGCAGTGTATCAGTGTAATGTGTGGTCCAGCAGTTTACTTCTGAAATCATGTTTCTGTCCTTTTCTGCTAGAGAAAAACAGGGTCATGGGCATGATGGTAAAGCTTGTAGGTGGGGAGCAGAATGATCCTATGGATCATAAGAACGTGTCATCCTTGCAGCTAAGTCCAGGCAGGGTGGAAATGAGTGATTTCAGGGAATGATTTCTCTGGAAATGAATGTTTGTGAAGCTGTTCTGTAGGAAAAGTTGGCATGAGGCTGCAGGCAACAAGTAAGCCTTCCGCAAGCAGTAAAAATGCACTTTCCACTCCTAGTGTTTGTTGCCTCCCAGGTGGGTGCAGTCCTAAGGGAAGCTTCGTGCACAGCAGCTGCTTGTTAATGTGCATCCATCACACCCTGGGATGCTTCTTGACAGAGACTAGGGGAGGAGCAAGAGATGCTTGGAGGGGAGTGCAACCGTGCTGAGGAGGATATATTATTTCTGCATTGGCATGTTAGCTATGGAGAGGATCAGGAATCATAAAATCCTTTCTGTGAGTCTTATAGAGAACTGTATCTTTGGGCAACCACATCCATCCACTTGTGGGTATTGCTAACTTGTTTTTCCTCTAGACCACCTTCAAGAGTACGCTGCAGTGGCTAGACTGAACCAACCCCAGGTGTTTCTGTTTCAGGGGAAATGCTGGGTTTTGTGGAAACCTATCTCGGTTTTTGATGGGTCACATTAACATTGCCACTGTACTGAGGCATCTGTCAGATGATATAACTCAGATTTGTGATACTCAAAGCAAACACTTGTCATGGCAAGACTCCCCTGGACACAATTGCCTCTGACTGCAGCCGTGCTACACTGCCTGTGGCCTTAGATGAGAAGTGAAGGATTTGTCCTCACGCAGAGGACACAACACTCGTGGAGTGTCTGCTCTAGTTCTAGGGGCTTTATCTCACCTGTGTATGAGACAGTGACTTCTGGTTTCAGCTGCTGTTTCCATGCCTCTGACACAGCTGTCAGATGGCTCAGGACTTGGCAGTGCCAAGGCAGGCCCCTGCTACTCAAAGTAGGGCAGGTAGCTCTCTGCACAAGCACTGTCATAAATTAGCACTTTTTTAAAGCTATTAAAGGTCTCCAACAAGGACTTTGACTAACCAGGTAACTGGGTTTGAGTCCATCTGTAGGTGTCTGACACAGCTTTCAAAAATTCCAGGCATCCAGCAGTGCCTCCTGACTTAACTGGAATAGCAGGGTGACTGTAGCTTTGAGAACTGTGTCATTTACAGATGTTTGCAGGCTTGTGCATTTGCCTGTACAGAGCTCCCTGTGGCAGGACACCTTTACTGATAAGATGTGAGCTGATTCCTCAGGTGATGGAAACACTGCTTCAAAGAGTATTTTAACGTGTTCAAGCAATCCTTAGAATCTCCCCCATAAGTTTGACCTGAGATATAACCATAGTATGCTCTCAAATGCTTTTCATTAGTCCAGGAGACAATAGAACATTGGCTATTGAGTTATTGAAGCATTCACTTGTGAATTAAAAAAGGAAGCTGCATTTTGTCTTGAGAAAGGGCACTAAGAACATCACTGTAGTTTTGGATATTAGGGGTGAGAATACTAAGGGTACTGTAAGAACCTTAATTATCTTTGAGAGCTCCTTCTAGATGGATTCAAGTAAGTTATTGCTCTTGCCTCAGGTGTCACTTTTGGCTGCTGCATTTTTTGCTTTTATCTGCTCTTGCAGAACTTGGTGATACCACTCTAGGGTGCCAGGATGCAGCCAGCTTAGTTGGGAAGACTTATTTATCTGAAAATAGAGGATGAACGAGGGGGCAATTTCTAAATCTGAGCTTATGAAATAATGGAAGGAGCCATGTACACATGTACACATGTGCTTGTGTGTGTACACACAGAGGGAGAAATTTTATGGCTCCTTCCTGTGGTTGATCAGGCATTTGTATTCTCCCAGGTCTGCTCTCCAAGTACTTTCTTTTTGCAGCCTTTTTAAGGTACTCACTGCTTTCTTAACATGCAGCACAGCTAAAGGTTACTTCTGCTTTGGGGTCTTCAAGTTTAATCCTTGCACTACTGCAGCTGCCAGTCTGTAGGAAAAGGTGATAACTGCTGTCTTTCCATGGTGTTTAGGGCTACGTGGGATCTGATGTGATGTATGATGAGACAGCCATTTCCTCGGCCCCTCCTCCCTACACAGCTTATGCCACACCATCACCTGAGGTAAGAGTTGCAGTCAGGAACGTTAAAGTGAGTGAGGCAGCAGAAGCAGCCTCCTTCAAGCACTCAGACTGTACACACAAACTGTTGTGTTGTATTGTCATAACCAGCTTTAAAGCTTGTTCAGCAGCAGAGAGTAAGGCACTAACTGTCTATCGTCACTTATTTGAGATGGAATTCCTCTGAAAGGGACAAGGCAGATTTGTTTGGGAGGTGTATAAAGCGATGGCTGCTCAGTGAACTTGGAAAATAAAGCTTCTTAGAGACAGGGCAGAATTTATTTGGCTAATTTTGAAAGATATTAGCCATGCAGCCTCTAACATAAAGAAGGTGTGACTACACTTTCACATTGTGTAAGCACTGAAAAGATATCAGATCAGGAGTTTTAAAAATAGGATTTAATGACTGGAGCTGTCACTTTTAACACAGAAGGATTTTGTTGTATCCAAGATGTCATGGCAACAAAATAACTCCAGTTCCTGGATAGACAGTTCTTTTGCAGTGAAGGAGCAGCCCTGGGGCAGAATCAATTGGGGATTTCTGGATGTTCTGATTGATGTGCAGTAATATGTGCAGGGATAGTCTGGAGTAGTATTGCTTTTTGCACTACAGATGCTCTGCTCTAGCCCCTTGCTGTTAGTTGTTAAGAACTAGATGTGGTACTGGAAGCCTCCTCTGTGGGCCTCCCCTTTTGGAGAACAAAATTGCTTCCAAAACATACGGCTACAGAGTATTTGTCCTAAACCTGACATTAACTTGCAGTGTGCTAGAGGAAGGTTGGTTGGGGTTTCTTGGGGTCAACTTCTGTCTTCCTGGCACTTCCAAGCTCTCCAGAGCCATTGTTGGCATGAGGGCAGAGAGGAGAAAGTGGTAAGGCTTCTATGGCTCTGCCTGATGATTCAGGCCCTGCCTCTGCCATTCCGTATCCAGGAAGAGTGGAGAGTGAATGCTGCTTAGGAGCACTTTTTTTTTTCAAGCAGCTGTTCTGAATCCTTTCCAGGGAGTAGACAGGCTATGTCATACAGACTGGATAATTTAGTGAACCTCTAACTACATTAGAAAGGAAGGCAAGGTGAACAATATGCTTGACTGGCTGCACAGCAAAGAACAGCTGTGTAATGGCCATGTTTAATCTCCCCAGGTTTATGGCTATGGCTACGATCAGTACCACGGTGCATATCCCCCCGCGGGGCCTCAGCTCTTCTACGCCTCCAATGGACAAGCCTATGCTGTTCCCTATCAGTATCCATACCAAGGTAATCAGTGTCAGCCACAGCCTTCACCTTCCCAGAGAACCCATTTGAGTCAGTCTTTCTGGCTTTAACTCTATTAATCACCATCCTTTACCAGCCACCACTCCTGCACAACAGAGGGGTACAAAGAAAGAAACCTGAACTTGTAACTGGAACCAAGTTCTTTCACCCTTTCACAACAATCCAAGTGCAGTGAAATTTGGTATTAAGGGATTTAACCTTCCCTCTATGATCAAAGCATAGTTAAATTACTTCATAAACTCTCTTTGAAGTACACAGAACTCTCTAACTAGCATGTTTTCTAAGGAAAGGTACAAGAGCCAGAACAAGATGTGATTCTGTGATTCAGTACTCCATTGATGGAGCTTTTCATTCATTTGTTGCTCTTATACCTAGCTTCATTATTTAAATGCAAGTTTCAAAGGTAAATCCACTCCCAAAGCAAGATTGTAGCTGGTTCCTTCCCCATGTGCTGGAATTGCTATAAGGCAGCATTTCAGCCTTGTGAAATCTTCTGTTACTCTGTTCAGGTTTTTATGTAGCTTTCAAGCCCAGTAACAGAAGGAGGAAAGAGTAAAATTGTAAGGTGTGCTTTTAATTGTAGTTGCCTTAATTTAGGGTTAGTTTTGCATAGGGAGCCCCATTCCTACAGAATTGGAGCTTTAGAATAGCATGGTAATGTAAATGAGATTTAACTTACTAATTGCTTATGATCTGGCTTCGCAAACAAGAATATCTATTGAGACTTTTTTCCAGTTTCGAGGGAGATGGTTTTTTCCATTTGGCATTTGTCAGGTTATTTCACTTGCCTTTTCCATTTTTTATTACAAGGGAGGTACATCAGTCTAAAACTTTTAAAGTTTTCTTCATCTAAGTTAGTGAAGTCTGAAGATACAGAATATATATGTGCAAACACAGAGGAAGGTGGGTTCTGTTGGTTCTCTGCAGCTGAAAAGCAACAGCTTGTTGAAAGTCCCAAGAACCGTTTTTAATAATTTCCAGCAAGTAAATCAAGGCTCAGAAACCTGTGTAATAACGATGCAGCATCAAGCAGTAACTCTCCTGAACAGTTTGCAAGTCTGCTGTGTTAAGGTACTAGTTACAGGTTGGGCATAGTAACCAAGGCTTGATGTTTTCCTTCACCAGGGTCACTGCAACTAAAACTTAGGATACAGGTTCACCCCAGCGACCAACTTAAACCCCTGTACTTTGGGCTCCATTGCTCATTCTCTGAAGTGACATAATCCTTCTCATGAGGTCATGCGTCGTTGAGAGTCAGTGAAAACCTTTTCCAGTTGTATTAGTTGGATTTCTTCACAATTTGTTACAAAAAAACACTGTGGGATTTTCAAGAGTATTTAATATTCTTGAAATGTCTGGAAGGGAGAGCAGTACTCTTATGTTTAATTTGCAGGTAGGAGCTAAGTCAGAAAACATGACAGGTGGGGCTTGTACAAGTCTGGTGCAGAACAACGATCAGTTGGTGGTTTCTTGAGTCTTAGGTAATTCCTTACTACTGGGCCAGTTTGAAAAGAAATGTAGCAGCTGTCACCACACCACAGATCAGTCCAGGATGTGAAGGGTGAATTGAAGCACTAGGCAGTAAATGTAGAGTAAATAACTGATACACAGTTTCTGATAAACTGCTGGCTTAAGAGATGCCAAAGATTTCTTTTTTTTTTTTTTTGGGGGGGGGAACTACTCTATTTGCTGTAACTTCAAGGCTGAATAAGTTTTTAGACCCATTTCTTTCATTAAATCCACAAAGTGTTTGATAGGATGATACAAGCAATTCATAAGTTCTTTGCAGAACAATGTTGAGTTTTACATTTGTGATGAGTTTTCCTCACAGATATTAAGCCCTTACAAGGCTAGAAGTGTTGCTAGGCCCCTGGACTTATTTAATTAATGTGAAGGCTGAATCCAAAGCAGAAATGGATTCTACCTCTGTAGTGTCATCACTGTAGTGTTCAGCTGAAGGAAGAGGGTGAATTGCAATGCATGGTATTTAGATACACATTTCTTTTGCCCTCCTCCTAACAATCTCTTATTTCCTAGGACCTTATGGCCAACCTCCTGCAAACCATGTCATCATTCGAGAGCGTTACCGTGACAGCGACGGAGATCTTGCTCTGGGAATGCTTGCTGGAGCAGCAACTGGAATGGCCCTGGGATCATTGTTCTGGGTCTTCTAGGTTACCCGTTCCTTATCTCTGTAGTTCCAAAAACCTTTATTGTGTGCAATAATATATTGGCAATGTTGTTTACTGTTAAACTTTAAGAAATGCAATAGTTATTTTTCAGTAGTGACATCTTAATAACTGATTCTTAACTGTCTTAATGAGAGTTTAAAGGCACCGTTTAGTTAAGTGATTGGAGATGGCATGTGCTGCTCTTGAATTCTGATATTTGGAGTTATAAGGATCAATATGAGCACCAATGTCACATGGTAGCAGTCAACAGTCACCTGCTTTATGAACAGACTGTTATTGTAAACACCATAGAAAAAAATGGATTTTTTGGGTGGTCTAAGATCTGGTCCAAACAAGAGGTTTACAGGAGCCCTGCATCAGTATATACATACTACTGGCTTCTAAACATTCCCTGGGCAAACATACAGCTCAGCAGAAACTCCTTGGTGTTAGGTAGTCTGCCGTGCTTGAGGATGTTTTTGTTTTCAGACTTGCCTGCAGATGGTAGTGTGGAGTCCTGTACCTGCCTCTCACACCATCTAGGTGAGGTTGTCTTTGAGAACACATGAGCAAACCACTAAGAGGTGGCAGCACTCCTCAGTTCTTTTATTCTCCCAGAAATGTGAATGACCAGTGGCAAGGAAGACCAATGTTTGTTATTCCACTTCCCTCTTTATCCTGAACCACTCTTCTCTGGTCAGATGGAAGCAGCAGATCTTTACTTTGCACGTGGTCTTCCTTGTCTGTAGAGCGGTCACCTCGGACACCGCCCCAGCTGCATTGCTGAGGAAGAGGCCATTGTGCAGTGTCTGCTCCTCACTGCTGTCCCTCTGCAGAGTCTGCAGGAGGAGAACTAATGTGGACAACCCTTGCCCTGTTGGGGCTACCAGCTCCTCTGCAGGCAGGAACAGTCAGGAGGGCAGAGACAAGCAGCACAAGTAGTCCTTGCACACCAGCACTTTGATATCAGCTGCCTTGCCAGGGTTAGGATGAGGTGTCTGCCTTGCAGCTGCCAAGGCTTCCTTAACCAGGTTCCTTGTTTGCAACTAGTTTTGAGCACAGCTGAGCCTGGATTTGTTCTGTGCACACTTCCCCCTCACATTCAGCAGGTCTCCTCTCCCCTTCATGACTTGTTGTGGAAAACACTCCAAGGAACCTGGCTGGCTTTGTTTGTATGCCTGGTTCCCTCACACAGTGTGCCCCTGCAGGCTGCTGTGCTATGACTGTCAGCTGGAGTGCAGCTGGTTTGTGTGTTACGTGGCCTGTTACCCATCCTGTTATAATCCATGCTGAGCTGTGCTTGGCAGGGGAAAGAAAGTTCTGAAGAAATGCACTTGCTTTCTTATTCAGGTGAAAGAGGCAGGGTGCCTAAGTTGAGTTCTTAGAGTAAGAGGACTTATTTTTATACTTGCACTTTTAGCTTTCTGTATTCGTATTGTTTTAATGTTAAGTCTTTCTTATGCTTTCATTCAGAAATAGGTTAATTTCCTTATGATTCACGAGGTTTCAGGTATGTCAGGAAAGATGAAAATAGATGAGAACTTGCACCCATATAAATTTAGATCAAGTCCCAACCTTTTCCGTTTCATCCTAAAGCTCTCTGGGCTCCATCCTACCTGTTTAAGCAACAGAGGGTTGGACAAGGGTTTGGGTAGCAGCCAGGGGAAACACTAAGCTTTCGTGACTCTTAGGACCAACTAAACCACTTGGAATCATTGGAAGTAAACAGACAGATGTAGTCTTGGCTGCATTATTAAGAGTGGGCCTAATGCAGGGAATGTAAACTGCTTTCAGGAGACTTTGGCTGGAGCTGTACACCAATGTGCATGCATGTCCTTTCACAGTTTAACACAGCTGCACATGTTCTGCCAGTGGGGTGTACTGAAAGGACTTGTTGGAGGTGCAAAAGAGGACTAAAGTGGAAGTTTCTTATTGCTAGTCTAAACCAAAAGAAGTTGGGGTACAGTACTGAAGGCCTCTTAGAGGCCTGGTACCCTTGAGGTCAGAAAGGGATGGTGACTGGAATGTAAGTGAACAAACATCTACCTTTTCTAATCCTTGAGATAACCTTGAAGTTGATTACAAGTCTATGCTGCTGTTTCGTTTGTGCTTTGCAATATAACGAGTTTTGCAGAATATCTTTACCTCTTCTCCCTCTGTGGTTCTTAACTTGTGAGGAGTGGGGGAGAATAAAACAATTGAACATCATGTGATTTTTTAAAATTTTGTGATGATTGGGAAGGGGTCACACAAGTGAGTCATCTGGGGGGTTTTGGTGTTTTTTTTCCTCAAGAGCTGATGATCACAGCAGGGGAACATGTCTCTCATGCTTTCAGGAGATAACTGTCCAGGTCCCCAGTTTCTTCAACTGAAGTATATAAAATAAAGACTGCTGATTGCAAAACATTCCTGGGTTGAATTCAAAGCAAGAAATTATCTTTTTTAAAGTTCAAATTGAAGTAATTTTCCATTAAAAAAATAACCTTGTCCCTTCTAAATGGGAAAACACATTACAAATTGAAGCCAAAGTATCTAGTTCCATCTTGGAAACAAAAGGCTGCTTTTATACAAAAGTCATGAGCTACTTTTCCATCTTGGTAGCATAGGCATTTAGAAGCCAGAAAGCAAATGTACAAAACTGTGCTAGAGCATAAATTCAAGATCACAGTTATCTAAATGCAGGTGCTTGCAGCCTTTCTGATCTCCCTGCAGAAACTCAAGTGGCAATGTCCTGGTGCACCCAGCCACAGCATAGGGCTTGCCACCTGGTCACTGCTTGTTGAAGCTCAGACTTGCTTCCTGAAGACATGGCTGTGTCTCCTGTTGCTCAGGAACAGAGTGGAGGTTTGGTCAGGTCTGGAATAATGTCTGGCTGGATACACAGTCGTGACTCTGTAGCCTTTCTCTGCCCAGCCCAGTACTTCATGTTATCTGCAGCTGGTGTGAGCTGAAGGAGTAGGGCCAGAGGGGATTCGGGGTTTGAAGGCACTGCCATGCAAGGTTCTGCAGACAGGTGGTACCATAGTGATGGGAAGAGGCAGCAGGCATGGCAAGATCATTTTCAAAGCAGATTGAAATGATATTGTTTGTTTCTGAATGGTGCTTTTCATGACTCTGTAATTCCAGTTCTATCTGCATAGTATCCAAGCACAAGCTTTCCTACCTGGTGCCCAATACTTGACCCCCCGAAAGCTGTGGGAGGTCCACAGGTACTACAGTACCACTGTTTTTGTGCAGTGTGCACTATGGGGTAAGGATAAATCTGTTGTATAGCAGTGACAGTCCGTTCAGGGTTCTGTGTCAGTGCTTACAGAGGTCACAAGTTATCTGTGACTAGTTACTTTTGGGCTTTCAGTTATGGACAGCTGGACAAAGCCAGGCTTCCCAGGAGGGGCATAGGAAGGCTCAGTCTTCTGATAAGTCTGACCACACTAAAGAGGTGAACCAGAGCCCCCTCCCAAATTCTGAGTTACATGTGAAAACATAGCTATTGGCTTCTTTTGCATGAACCTGGGGGGCTAGAGAGCTAGCCTCTTCTAGTGAGTGGGTAAAGGCTTATGAACTAGAGAGGAGGGAGTGGGAAGCATTTCTGTAGAGAGCAACTGCACTGACTTCCAGCAAAGACACATCTTTCCCAGGCCGAAGCACATTCCAAACTGTGTCTAGATGGAAATACCCTGAATGTCATCCAACACTGGCTTTGTTTTGTTTGTTCTTCAGTGAAGATTCAGTAGGTGATAGAACCAACTAAGCTAGTTGAGTAGAGGAGAAAATCCACACCCGTGTTCCTCAGATGTGTTTGTGGCTTTTTCTCCTCAACATGAGACTAAAATACGTGTTAGTCACGGAGGGCAGCATGCAAATGTTTCCCCCAGATTCTTTACGTTCTTGTGCACTCTCTATCTACTGCTGCTTTTACTATATGTCCTCATTCTCATTATTAATTTATAGCAAAATAACCTTAGAAATAAAATTCATATTTAAGTGTAATTGTTTTGTCTTGATTTGTTTACTAGCCTTTATCTGACATTTCTTATGTCGTTAGACTAGACAGGTATGTTTTTCAAACATGTAGTCAGCTTACAGGAGGTTTCCTTGGCAAGGAAACCTTGCCAAGGATAAATTCTGTGCCCCTCCAGTCTTTCCTAAGCAATTACAAGGGTGACTTGACTTGGTAGAAAAATGAACTAAGACAACTATGTCTGTTGTAGTTAGAGCTCAGGCTGATGTGCCTCAGTCATCTCAGTTACCATTTAATAAACATGATGTAATGTCTGAAATCAGCAAAGTAACTCTGCACTAACACCACTATACCAAGATTAGTATTAAGGCCTATTTCTTTTTTAATGCAGTTGAAGGCTTTGACTCAGAAATGCTTAATCTTGGATATATGCAGCATTGATCCAGATTTACCATTTGACACTGTGTTATCAGCAGATTTGTACTGTTTTGTGTTACTCTAAGCTGTTTGGAGCACAGATGTTGCTCTGGGCAAAAAGCTACTGGTTGCTGTGTTAGTATTTCCTGTTTATGAATTGCTTCAGAGCAATTGGGTACAATCAATAACTTTGCTTTGACAAAGACAGTAAATGACCACAGCTAGTTCCACCTCCTAAAGGCAAAAAATCTTGTCTGTTTGCAGGGAATTAAACTGTTAGTCAGAAGGACCAAAGTACATTTTGTAAACCACTATCCCTGCTTTATGCACATTTTGTTTTTACTGTTGAGGGGTGGTGGGTTTTTAGCAACTAAACGGGGGGGAGGAATGAAAACAAAACTGCTATTTCAACCCATCAGCTATTGTAGGAGTATGCACTGCTTTTCTCCCCAGCATGCTATGTTGACTGTGCTTATTTTGTCAGTTATCAGTTCCGTATGACGGATTTACGAGGCTCAGCAGTGCAGCATGTACACTTAACCCTGCTCACCAGAGCCCACCTTTACTGAAATTCTGCACCAGAACAAGTTAGAGACTCGATTTGCTCTGCAAGGCTTAGCAGCTCCACAGCTTCCTGAACTGCCAATAGGAAGAGAGAATGGGCTTTGACTCTGTTCCTGCTTTCCCTTCTGCTGCATTCCCTGTCCTGTTTGTGGTCACTAAATGCAACCACAGTAATTAACTTGGGTTGTACTCCTAAGAGTACCTTTATTTGGCCCTCTCTCCTGTTGCAGTTCTACTATAACACATAGCAGTGAGCGTGGAGCCCTCACTGTTCCCTCCATCTCAGCAGAGCTGAAAGTGTCCCCCCACTCCTATGCTGTGAGCAGTCACTAACCACAAACCTGAGCTGGGCCCAGCCAGCTGACACTGGCTTGGAGCCTCTCGAGTGCCACAGGGCATCTCAGAATCCCACAAACAATTAGGTTGGAAAAGACCTCTGAAATCATTGAATTCAACCTATGACCGAACATCACCATGGGTTTCAGAGTCTTTGAGGCATCTCTAAAAGGCTCCAGGACTCACAGAGCAAACAAAAACTCCAGTGTATCTGCATTAATAATTTCAAGTTTAAGAGCCATTTGATGATACTTTTTGAGATGCAGGTTAGCAAAGTTTCAGACTGACAGTGCTCCACTTAACCTGGCTGACCATGGGATTCAAAGTGATACCGCCCAATCTTCCACACCCTTTAGGTATCACAGTTAGCTATGCATTTTGCAAAGTATGACGGGTAAAGTCAAAAAGAGTGACCCCCGTGATCCCCAGTAAGCCCCCTGGGGCCAGGTGTATGGGGACTGAGAGGAGCTTACCCTGAGCAGCAGTCACATTGTGCCCCAACACCTCCTGCCACCCCATGGGCCTCCGGGCGCTCCCAGCCTGGCCGGGCACAGCCGCCCCCGGGTCTCCAGGCCAGCAGGATCTCCTGTAACTCTCTGAAAAGAGGTTTTAGTGAGGTGGGGGTCGGGCTGTGCTCCCAGGCAACAGGAAAAGAGGACATAGTCTCAAGCTGTGCCAGGCGCAGTTTAGGGTGGACCTCAGGAAGAAATTCTTCACGTAAAGGGTGATTAGACATTGGA